>NC_059166.1:99748540-100059165 GCF_019923935.1 Bubalus bubalis
AATGAATATTCAGAACTGATTTCCTTTAGGAAGGACTGGTCGGATCTCCTTGCAGTCCAAGGGACTCTGAGTAATCTTTCCAATACCACAGTTCAAAAGCATCAATTCTTCAGCATTGAGCTTTCTTTATAGTGCAACTCTCATATCCATATGTGACCATTGGAAGAAGCCATAGCCTTGACTAGACGGACCTTTATTGGCAAAGTAATGTCTCTGCTTTTTGATATGCTGTCTAGGTTGGATAACTTTCCTTCCAAGGAGTAAGTGTCTTTTAATTTCATGGCTGCAATCACTATCTGCAGTGATTTTGGAGTAAAAACAATAAAGTATGCCACTGTTTCCATTGTTTCTCAGTCTATTTGCCATGAAGTGATGGGACTGGATGCCATGATCTTTGCTTTCTGAATGTTGAGCTTTAATCCAAATATTTCACTCTCCTCTTTCACTTTCATTAAGGGGCTCTTTAGTTCTTCTTCACCTTCTGCCATAAGGGTGGTGTCATCTGCATATTTGAGGGAATTGATATTTCTCCCGGCAATCTTGATTCCAGCTTGCTCTTCATCCAGACCAGCATTTCTCATGATGTACTCTGCATATAAGTTAAATAAGCAGGGTGACAATATACAACCTTCAGATGAGATCAGATCAGTCGCTCAGTCGTGTCCAACTCTTTGCAACCCCATGAATCGCAGCACACCAGGCCTCCCTGTCCATCACCAACTCCCGGAGTTCGCTGAGACTCACGTCCATCGAGTCACTGATGCCATCCAGCCATCTCATCTTCTGTCGTCCCCTTCTCCTCCTGCCCCCATTCCCTCCCAGCATCAGAGTCTTTTCCAGTGAGTCAACTCTTCACATGAGGTGGCCAAAGTACTGGAGTTTCAGCTTTAGCATCATTCCTTCCAAAGAAATCCTAGGGCTGATCTCCTTCAGAATGGACTGGTTGGATCTCCTTGCAGTCCAAGGGACTCTCAAGAGTCTTCTCGAACACCACAGTTAAAAAGCATTAATACTTCGGCTCTCAGCCTTCTTCAAAGTCCAACTCTCAAATCCATACATGACCACAGGAAAAACCATAGCCTTGACTAGACGGACCTTTGTTGGCAAAGTAATGTTTCTGCTTTTGAATATGCTATCTAGGTTGGTCATAACTTTCCTTCCAAGGAGTAAGCGCTTTTTAATTTTCTGGCTGCAGTCACCATCTGTAGTAATTTTGGAGCCCAGAAAAATAAAGTCTGACACTGTTTCCACTGTTTCCCCATCTATTTCCCATGAAGTGGTGGGACCGGATGCCATGATCATTTTCTGAATGTTGAGCTTTAAGCCAACTTTTTCACTCTCCACTTTCACTTTCATCAAGAGGCTTTTGGGTTCCTGTTCACTTTCTGCCATAAGGGTTGTGCCATCTGCATCTCTGAGGTTATTGATATTTCTCCCGGCAATCTTGATTCCAGCTTGTGCTTCTTCCAGTCCAGTGTTTCTTATGAAGTACTCTGCAAGTAAGTAAAATAAACAGGGTGACAATATACAGCCATTTGGAACAAGTCTGTTGTTCCATGTCCAGTTCTAACTGTGGTTTCCTGACCTGCATACAAATTTCTCAAGAGGCAGATCAGGTGGTCTGGTATTCCCATCTCTTTCAGTATTTTCCACAGTTGATTGTGATCCACACAGTCAAAGGCTTTGGCATAGTCAATAAAGCAGAAATAGATGTTTTTCTGGAACTATCTTGCTTTTTTCATGATCCAGCGGATGTTGGCGATTTGATCTTAGGTTTCTCTGCCTTTCTTAAAACCAGCTTGAAGATCAGGAAGTTCATGGTTCACATATTGCTGAAGCCTGGCTTGGAGAATTTTGAGCATTACTTTACTAGCGTGTGAGATGAGTGCAATTGTGCAGTAGTTTGAGCATTCTTTGGCATTACCTTTCTTTGGGATTGGAATGAAAACAGACCTTTTCCAGTCCTGTGGCCACTGCTGAGTTTTCCAAATTTGCTGGCATATTGAGTGCAGCACTTTCACAGCATCATCTTTCAGGATTTGGAATAGCTCAACTGGAATTCCATCACCTCCACTAGCTTTGTTCGTAGTGATACTTTCCAAGGCCCACTTGACTTCACATTCCAGCATGTCTGTTTCTAGGTCAGTGATCACACCATCGTGATTATCTGGGTTGTGAAGATCTTTTTTGTACAGTTCCTCTGTATATTCTTGCCACCTCTTCTTAATATCTTCTGCTTCTCTTAGGTCCATACCGTTTCTGTCCTTTTTCGAGCTCATCTTTGCATGAAGTGTTCCTTTGGTATCTCTGATTTTCTTGAAGAGATCCCTAGTCTTTCCCAGTCTGTTGTTTTCCTCTATTTCTTTTCATTGATCACTGAAGAAGGCTTTTTTATCTCTTCTTGCTATTCTTTGGAACTCTGCATTCAGATGTTTATATATTTCCTTTTCTCCTTTGCTTTTTGCTTCTCTTCTTTTCACAGCTATTTGTCAGGCCTCCCCAGACAGCCATTTTGCTTTTTTGCATTTCTTTTCTATGGGAATGGTCTTGATCCCTGTCTCCTGTACAATGTGACGAACCTCATTCCATAGTTCATCAGGCACTCTCTCTATCAGATCTAGGCCTTTAAATCTATTTCTCACTTCCACTGTATAATCATAAGGGATTTTATTTAGGTCATACCTGAATGGTCTAGTGATTTGGCGTACTCCTTTTCCTATTTGGAACATGTCTGTTGTTCCATGTCCAGTTCTAACTGTTGCTTCCTGACCTGCATACAGGTTTCTCAAGAGGCAGGTCAGGTGTTCTGGTCTGCCCATTTCTTTCAGAATTTTCAGCAAATTATTGTTTTCCAGACAGTTAAAGGCATTGGTGTAGTCAATAAAGCAGAAATAAATGTTTTTTTTGTTTTTTTTTTCTGGAACTCTCTTGCTTTTTCCATGATCCAGAAGATGTTGTCAATTTGATCTGTGTTTCCTCTGCCTTTTCTAAAACCAGCTAGAACATCTGGAAGTTGACAGTTCATGTATTGCTGAAGCTGGCTTGGAGATTTTTTTTTTTTCTTTTTTTTTTTTTTTTGGCTTGGAGAATTTTAAGCCTCACTTTACTAGCGTGTGAGATGAGCACAATTGTGCAGTAGCTTCAGCATTCTTTGACATTGACTTTGTTTGGGACTGGAATGAAAACTGACCTTTTCCAGTCCTGTGGCTACTGCTGCATTTGCCAAATTTGCTGGCATATTGAGTGCAGCACTTTCACAGCATCATCTTTCAGAATTTGAAAAAGTGCAACTGGAATTCCATCACCTCCACTAACTTTGTTTGTAGTGATGCTTCCTAACGCCCACTTGACTTCACATTCCAGGATGTCTGGCTCTAGGTGCGTGATCACACCATCGTGATTATCTGGGTGTGAATTTTTTTTTTTTTTTGATAGTTTTTCTGTGTATTCTTGACACTTCTTCTTAATATCTTCTGCTTCTGTTAGGTCCATCCATTTCTGTCCTTTATTGAGCCAATCTGTGCATGAAACGTTCCTGTGGTATCTCTAATTTTCTTGAAGAGATCTTTAGTCTTGCCCACTCTATTGTCTTCCTCTTTTTCTTTGCATTGATCACTGAGGAAGGCTTTCTTATCTCCTTGCTATTCTTTGGAACTCTGCATTCAAATGAATATATCTTTCATTTTCTCGTTTGCTTTTTGCTTCTCTTCTTTTCATATCTATTTGTAAGGCCTCCTCAGACAGCTATTTTGCCTTCTTGCATTTCTTTTCCTTGGGGATGGTATTGTTCCTTGTCTCCTGTACAATGTCATTAAACTCTGTCCATAGTTCTTGTGTCACTCTGTCTATCAGGTCTAGTCCAATACATCTATTTCTCACTTCTACTGTATAATCATTAGGGATTTGATTTAGGTCATACATGATTAGTCAAGTGGTTTTCCCTACTTTCTTCAATTTAAGTCTGATTTTGGCAATAAGAAGTTCATGATCTGAGCCACAGTCAGATCCTAGTCTTGTTTGTGCTGACTGTATAAGACTTCTCCATCTTTGGCTTCAAAGAATATAATCAATCTGGTTTCTGTGTTGACCATCTGGTGATGTCCATGTGTAGAGTCTTCTCTTGTGTTGTTGGAAGAAGGTGTTTGTTATGACCAGTGTGTTCTCTTGGCAAAATTGTATTAGCCTTTGCCCTGCTTCACTCTGTAATCCAAGGCCAAATTTGCCTGTTACTGCAGGTGTTCCTTGACTTCCTACTTGCATTCCAGTCCACTATAATGAAAATGACACTGTTTGGGGGTGTTAGTTCTAGCAAGTCTTACAGGTCTTCATAGAACCGTTCAACTTCAGCTCCTTCAGCATTACTGGCTGGGCATAGACTTGGATTACCATGATATTGAATGGTTTGCCTCGGAAACAAACAGAGATCATTCTGTCATTTTTGATATTCCATCCAAGTACTGTATTTTGGACTCTATTGTTGACTATGATGGCTACTCTATTTCATAAGGTTTTCTGTCCCACAGTAGTAGATATAATGGTCATCTCAATTAAATTCACCCATTCCAGTCCATTTTAATTCACTGATTCCTAAAATGTCAACATGAAAGAGGAGAGAGAAAAAGTTGGCTTAAAGCTGAATATTCATAAAACTAAGATCATGGCATCCAGTCCAATCACTTCATGGAAAATAGATGAGGAAACAGTGGCAGACATGATGTTTTTGGGCTTCAAAATAACTGCAGGTCATGACTGCAACCATTAAATTAAAAGATGCTTACTCCTTGGAAGAAAAACTATAACCAACCTAGACAGCACATTAAAAAGCAGAGACATTACTTTTCCAACAAAGGTCTGTCTAGTCATGGCTATGGTTTTTCCAGTAGTCATCTATGAATGTGAGAGTTGGACTATAAAGAAAGCTGAGCACCAAAGAACTGATGCTTTTGAACTGTGGTGTTGGAGAAGACTCTTCAGAGTCCGTTGGACTGCAAGGAGATCGAACTAGTCCATCCTAAAGGAGATCAGTCCTGAGTGTTCATTGAAAGGACTGATGTTGAAGCTGAAACTCCAATACTTTGGTCACCTGATGCAAAGAACTGACTCATTGGAAAAGATCCTGATGCTGGGAAAGACTGAAGGCTGGAGGAGAAGGGGACGAGAGAAGATGAGATAGTTGGATGGCATCGCCGACTCAATAGACATGAGTTTGGGTAAACTCCGGGAGTCGGTGATGTACAGGGAACTCCCCTGGTATGTTCCAGTCCATGGGTTCACAGAGTCGGAAACGACTGAGTGACTGTACTGATGGACTGACTCTTGCCATCTCCTGTTTGACCTCTTCCAATCTGCCTTGATTCATTGACCTAACATTCCAGGTTCCTTTGAAATATTGCTCTTAACATCATCAGACTTTGCTTCTATCACCTGTCACATCCACAACTGGGGGTTGTTTTGCTTTGGCTCCATTTCTTCATTCATTTGGAGTTCTTTTCCACTGATCTCCAGTAGAATATTGGGCACCTACCTACCTAGTGTTCTCATCTTTCAGTGTCCTATATTTTTGCCTTTTCATACTGTTCATGGGGTTCTCAAGGCAAAAATACTGAAGTAGTTTGCCATTCCCTTCTCCACTGGAACACATTTTGAATAAAATATAGACTTTGGTCAATAATAATGTGTCAACATTGACTCATTAACTGTAATAAATGTATTATACTAATGTAAAATAAAATAATATTAGAAATTAATTGTGAATATATGGGAATACTATGCAATAAAAATCCGTGCAAATTTTCAATAAATATAAATTAAGATATGTGCATACACATATATGCTGGAAATATCTGCACACTCTGCAAATATACACTAACATATCTATCTATCCATCTGTCTATCATCTATCTATCTACACTAGAAAGAGTGAAAGTACAATTTGCAGGCTTCATTGTGGAATTTTCTGTTAACTCCCTTCAATGATATGCAAAACATTTTTCTGAGTAGTTACAAGTAAGAGATATTCTAATCCATTGTGTGTGTGTGTGCGAGGTTGCTTCAGTTGTGTCTGACTCTTTGAGACCCTATGGACTGTAGCCTATCAGACTCCTCTGTCTGTGGTATTCTTCAGGCAAGAATACTTTGGTAATCTTGGGGCTGAATACTTGAGGTTGTCATGCCCTCCTCCAGGAGATCTTCCTGACCCAGGGATCAAACCCACATCTCTTATATTTCCTGTATTGGCAGCCAGTTTCTTTAACACTAGTGACACATGGGAAGCCCATTCTAACCCAATAAATAAGCCTGAATCTAAAGACAAAATTAATAAAAATACAATTTCAGAAGCTACTTTTCTGAAAATATACAGAACCTCTGACAAATGCTGCTGCTGCTGCTAACTCACTTCAGTCGTGTCCAACTCTGTGCGACCCCATAGACAGCAGCCCATCAGGCTCCCCCGTCCCTGGGATTCTCCAGGCAAGAATACTGGGGTGGGTTCCCATTTCCTTCTTCACTGTATGAAAGTGAAAGTGAAAGTGAAGTCGCTCTGTCGTGTCCCACTCTTTACGACCCCATGGACTGCAGCCTACTAGGCTCCTCCGTCCATGGGATTTTCCAGGCAAGAGTACTGGAGTGGGGTGCCATTGCCTTCTCCACCTCTGACAAATATATCCATCTAAAATCTGCATTTATGCATTTTTAAATTTACAACTATTTTAAAATATATACTTCCAAATTTGTTAAGGACACTTTTTTCTTGCTGATTTATGTTAACTGCAAAAGTATCAGATGTAAAGAATACCATAGCATATATTTTGAGAGCATGTGACCTTGATAGAATGATTTATATTTCACTTTCACGTGGCTGATAATATACAAAGTGAGATTTGTCACTAAAGTGTGTAAATTTTGAGTGTATTCAGGGAATCCTCATGAATATTATCCTTAAAATATTAGGGAGTCCAACTCCTTAACAATGCCAAGAATGGGGCAGCTGTCATGGTGGTGAGGAAATGAACTAAGGTAACATATTTTCACATCTTCCAGTGCCTGATGAAATATACAAAGAATAATAAAAGCCCTTAATGTTCACATACTTTCTACTTTCACCATGTCTTTTACATGAATGCTATGTAATTGAACTATCATCTTGGCCCTTATCTCTACTTTAAATTTTAATGCTGTTAAATTTTATTTGGAGTTTGTTAGATTTTGGGAATCTAAGTGGGAATAACTTGTAATCATAGCAGCTGTCACAGATGCATCTGTGTTAAAACATGCCTTTCCAGCAAGATCTATTATTTTTATATGTATAGATTAAGGGTATACTTATATGTAGAGTACATCATGAGAAACGCTGGGCTGGAAGAAGCACAAGCTGGAATCAAGATTACCGGGAGAAATATCAATAACTTTAGATAAGCAAATGGCACCACCCTTATGGCAGAAAGTGAAGAGGAACTAAAAAGCCTCTTGATGAAAGTGAAAGTGGAGAGTGAAAAAGTTGGCTTAAAGCTCAACATTCAGAAAATGAAGATCATGGCATCTGGTCCCATCACTTCATGGGAAATAGATGGGGAAACAGTAGAAACAGTGTCAGACTTTATTTGTCTGGGCTCCAAAATCACTGCAGATGGTGACTGCAGCCATGAAATTAAAAGGCACTTACTCCTTGGAAGCAAAGTTATGACCAACCTAGATAGCATATTGAAAAGCAGAGACATTACTTTGCCAACAAAGGTCTGTCTAGTCAAGGCTATGGTTTCTCCAGTGGTCTTGTATGGATATGAGATTTGGACTGTAAAGAAAACTAAGCACTGAAGAATTGATGCTTTTGAACTGTGGTGTTGGAGAAGACTCTTGAGAGTCCCTTGGACTGCAAGAAGATCCAACCAGTCCATTCGAAATGAGATCAGCCCTGGGTGTTCTTTGGAAGGAATGATGCTAAAGCTGAAACTCCAGTACTTTGGTCACCTCATGAGAAGAATTGACTCATTGGAAAAGACTCTGATGCTGGGAGGGATTGGGGGCAGGAGGAAAAGGGGACGACAGAGGCTGGGTGGCATCACCGACTTGATGGATGAGAATTTGAGTGAACTCCGGGAGATGGTGATGGAGAAGGAGGCCTGGTGTGCTGCGATTCATGGGGTCGCAAAGAATTGGACACGACTGAGTGACTGAACTGAACTGAAGTGAAGGGTATACATGCTGGCATCTTCACCAAGGTATTATAAGGTCAAGGTAAGTTTCAATGGATGGTGAATGCTCAATTTAATAGAAGAGTTTGTGAAATATCAAAATTTCTTTGGGGCAAGTAGATAATTTTGAATAGACAAACTCTCAAGCACAATCTAGGAAATCTGTATTACACAGGAGACTTAGAAGGAAAGTAGCTTTTAATTTTCTTAATAGTGCAAAATTAAAACATGCAGCAAATACATGCATTCAGATCATATACTTCCATCTTTTTTCTGTCCTGGTTCATAGACATAAATAGGAAAATAGCTCAGTTTAGTAAAACAGTATGCTTTCTGCATGAAAAGCTGATAGACACCAGTCAAGATTGAGAAATAGTGTATGCTCACATTCCTAGTGGTTCTTGTTCCTGTGGAGGGAGTAATTATGTTCTAGGCTGAAGTTGGAGCCTCAGAGCTGCCCCCAGACACTGGCTGAGGAACCCAGGTCTTTCCTTGCTGTAAAATCTCTTTACAACTTCTGGGCTTCAAATCCAGATGCTGTACCACCCTGTAGATCTAATTAGGCAACCTTTATATACATATTCAATTTAATTACAATTTTAGCTAATTGGTGCCTGCTATCTAAGAGATGCATGAAGCTAGGCACTTCCCAAAAGGGACCCATTATTTCAGTTAGTTATCAACTCTATGAACTCTCTTCTTTACAGAACTCATAATTTTAAGCTCTTGATGTGAACAAAGGGGTAAAAGTTAAGCCTCTGAGGGTATTGGTTAGATTGTCCTTTATAAGCACTTGGATGAATAATGCAAATTACCTGTAATGAAACAGCTACCTAGTATTTCCTGGCTCAAATGATATTGAACTATGTTACTTGCTTGACAATAGGTTGTTGGTTTAACAAAGTCAAATCATACATCAAAAGCAGTATTTGATTAACTCTGACATGAATCTCCTGAGGAATTATCTAGAAAATTAAGCACACAATGCTTTCTATCTCCAAGACCCAAAATAATCACAATGTAAGATATAATTTATCCAGATACCAGTGGGCTTCTAGCCTCAGTGTTATTTCTATTCCTGTAAGTTCCCTACACATGAATGAATTTTGTTCCAAGAGCACATTCATAAGTCCAATTTGTTTGTAAGTCCAACAAAATTATCTTACGTAACCAACTAACACAATCAGCTATATAATACTATACTGTAATAGGTTTATAATACTTTTCACACAAAAAATACATAAAAAACAAACACTAACCATTTTTAATGTTATAGTAGGCTGCAGTCCATGGGGTCGCAAAGAGTCAGACATGACTGAGCGACTTCACTTCTCATTTTCATGCATTGGAGAAGGAAATGGCAACCCACTCCAGTGTTCTTGCCTGGAGAATCCCAGGGATGGGGGGGCCTGGTGGGTTACCATCTATAGGGTCGTACAGAGTCAGACACAACTGAAGCGACTTAGCAGCAGAAGCACAGTGCCTTGAAAAGTACATTAGTATGGTATGACAGCTGGCATACAGGTGCTGGCCTGGCATCATGTAAATAGACAAGAATAGGTACTAAATAGAAGGCATGGGAAATGGTAGAGCTGAAGGATCCTCAGCAATAGGAGATGGAGGACAAGCTGCAGTTCATGCATGTCTGACATTGATGGCCCAGGTTCTGGTTCCTTGCTAGATTCAATTCTAGATGTTTGGGAAGTACAATACCAGCTACACTACCACTGCTTTTATGTTTGCTTCTGGAATCCTGGGTTTGAAATAAAGATACCACACTACTGTACTCTATACAGTACTTTACAGTAGAGTACAACCATTTATAGAGGATGAACTCTTGTCACAATAAATAAACTTACATGACTGGGTATGCAAACACATGCATCTTTGAAAGTTCACAACTTGAATGTTCATACGTAGTGTACTTATACTTTTCATTGTTTCAAGGCACCAACGACTTAAAAGTATATACCAAAATGAATGCACACTTTGCCATAAACATCGATAATACAATTATTTGGACTTATATATCAGTAAATTGATTATATGAATATTTATGTTATATCCCTGGTGGCTCAGAGGTAAAGGATTTACCTGCCAATGAAGGAGATGTGAGTTTTATCCCTAAGTCAGTAAGATCCCCTGGAGAAGGAAATGGCAACCCACTCCAACATTCTGTCCTGGGAAGTCCCATGGACAGAGGAGCCTGATGGGCTACAGTCTATGGAGCCACAAGAGTCAGACACAATTTGGTGGTTGTGTGTGTGTTTAGGTACTCAGTCATGTCCAACTCTGTGCAACCCCAGGAACTATATTTCTTCAGGGTAAACAAAAAAGTTGATTATATGAATATTTATAGTACATAGTATATAGCATATAATTACATATATTTATTTATGCAATATTTGTTATGGAGTGAGACTCAGGGTATAATTCATCTTAAAGCAAAAATTTTAACCACTTGTGAACCTAACATACCATGAAACAAGTTATCTACTTCCAAATTAGAGTAGTGGGACAGGCACAAATCAGACATGCCCATTCCAAAATGAAAAATTGGAAGAATAAAAGGGATCATAGATCCCAGGGAAGTCAAAAAGCCAGCAGGGCATATTTATTAGATTTTAATGCTTGAAAATATTCCTCTGTGGCTTGAAGGTCTTTTCTCTGGCTCACTGGGGAACTGGCCTACACTCCCAGCTCAGAAAGGTACCCTCAGTTCAGCCCTCTGAATCTGTTGCTCTGCCTCTACAGTTTTCCTTTATTTCATCCTATCTCTGTCCCTTTCTGTCCAAGTTACCAGTGTTTATCCCTGTCCATCTTTCATGCCATTCCTAAGATTTCATGATATTAGACAAGAAGGTCCTTTCAGACTTTTCCTGGATTGCTGCTTTTTTCCTTGACTTATTCTCAGACACTTTATCATATACATGAGTCATTCATCTAAAGACTTTAACAAAAGATTTTCCAGCCACACACTTGACCCTAATTCCAGACCATGTTGTCTGGATAGGCCAATGATTTTCCAAATCATCAGGTGCTGTTTCCCTCTTCTTTAACAATTAATTCCTCAATTTATCATTAATTTTGCTTTTTACTCCAAGCAGCAAAGAGTAAAGGTTGAACCTTCTATATTTTGCTTGGAAATTTCCTCATTCAGACATTCTGTTCATAATAACATATGTATTCTCCAAAACAATAAGAACATTGACTACTGCTCTTCCCTGTTCTTTCTGAGTCCTCACCAGAATTGCTTTTAACATCTATATGTCTGCCAGTACTCTCTTAAATAAATATTGCATTATTTTGGCAATTGATAGATTCTGATAATAGCTGACATGAAAAAATGACCCTATATAGAGGGAAGGCAGAATTCTTTATTATTTACAATTCCAAGGAGAAGGCTATCACATACATGAATGGACATAGGGTGCTGAACCTGGGAATGGGTACAGCAAGCTGCAACCGTTGGCTATTTAGTGTGGCAAGTGTGGTTGGTTAGCTAGGTTTTGCAGGCTTCTTGTGGACTCAGTATTCTAAATGATTCCACAGGCCCAAGGAGGAAAATGTCACTTTGAGATGTTTGGCATCAAGGCCTCTGGCCCTTGAGCTGTATTTTTGCAAACCAAGACTGCTAGAATCTGATAAGGCAAACAGCTGAGGCATGAATTCATGAATTCAGAAAACTACCCATTAAGGGAACTGAGAATTGTTTACCTATGTTCTTAAAACAGGGTCAAGATGGCATTCATGAAATATTGCAAAGGAATCTAGATTTTTTTTTTTTTTTAGCAAGGGCCTCAAAATTATTCTGGCCTCTATCCACAATTCACAAAGGTCTGGATAGTGAAGCTATGGTTTTTCTAGTAGTCATGGATGGATGTGAGAGTTGGACCATAGGGAAGGCTGAGCATTGAAAAATTGATGCTTTTGAACTGTGGTGTTGGAGAAGACTCTTGAGAGTCCCTTGGACTGCAAGGAGATCAAACCAGTCAATCCTAAAGGAAATCAACACTCAATATTCATTAGAAGTACTGATTCTGAAGGTGAAGCTCCAATACTTTGGCCACTTGATGTGAGGAGCTGACTCATCAGAAAAGACCATGATGCTGGGAAAGATTGAAGGCAGGAGGAGACGAGGATGACAGAGGACGAGATGGTTAGATGGCATCACTTACTCAATGGACATGAGTTTCAACAAGCTCTGGGAGATGGTGAAAGACAGGGAAGCCTGGCGTGTTTCAGTCCATGGGGTTGCAAAGAGTTGGACACGGCTGACTGAACAACAACAAAAAGCCCATCACCCAATTTCAAAGTCACTTTCACATATTCAGTATTCAATACAATAGCTCTCCATTTCCCAGTATCAAAGTCTTTCCTAGTTCTTGAGGGGTGCTGTTACTTGTCACAAACTCAGTAGCTTAAAACCAACATTTCTCTTAGTTTTAGGGATTTGATGTTCAAATCAACTTTCTACAGGGCCATGTTCTCTCTGAAGAAGAAACTGCCCCATGCAATCTCTTAGCATGGGCAAGAATCCTTGGTTTGTATCTGTATTATGTCAATCTCTGCCTACATCTTCATGTAGCATTCTTTATGTGTCTATGTGTCTGTGTCCATTTATATCAACAACAGTCTTTTACTTAAGACCCACTGTAATGACCTCATCTTAATTTGATTGATATCGAGATATATTTCCAAACAAGGTCATATTCTGAAGTTTTGGGAAGGGCATGATTTGGGGGGAACATCATCCATTCAGTGTGTCTATAAATATATATTTCTCCATGAAAATATTTTTTCAGTAGGAATAAAACAGTCAGGCAAATTTAAAGAATGCATTATAATTTCAAGGTTAAATATTCAAGCTGGAAACTCTAGGACTTGTTTTAAGTCCTATTTCTTTCAGCTACTAATGATATGACCTTGGGTAGCTTAACTAAATCATAGTTCCAATCCATGTTCATTATTGTTGAAAGAAAAAATGATGTGTTTTTTGATAAATGCATGTTTAACTTCTAATCCTGAGGATTCACTCATGTTTTAGCTGTTACTTGTCACTCATTGAAGAATTTTAGATATTGTTTAGGAAAAAATATTTACAATTACTCAATTAATTTGAAATTTTATTATTTATTGTTTCTTACATATGTGCCTATCTTAAACATGTATGTGCTCCTTTACTGCAGCAGAATAATGGGTTAATCTTAATATTCTTAAAAATTCTAAGGAATTATCAATTTCTTTAATTTATAAAGACATATACTGAAGTTTGAGAATATATAAAAACATAAAATTAACTATTAGAAAGCTTATGTTTCTGAATAGCATGTGTATAGACACACTGAAGAAAGTAGGGAGAAGGATAGATACACCAGCATACCTCATCCCAACACTGGGAAGTCCAACACAGAGAGACAGTGTCCCAGGAGAGGAGACTGAAGTAAGTGACCCACTTCAAAACAAATGCCAGGCTGTTCAGTCCCAACACCTGGCTGACTCTTATGGATTTACATGGCTTTCAACAGACTCATTTAACCCAGACCCCTGGTTCAAATCATACCCAGCTCTCTACCCTGGCTTTGGAGTGCTCCCAATCAGCATTTCTATATACTAACAATAAACTATCAGAAATAGAAATAAACAAAACAATGGCATTTATAACAACATCAAAAATAACAAAATACTTAGGGATAAATTTAACTAAGGAGGTGAAAGTTCTGTACATTGAAAATTACAACATATTGAAAAGCAGAGACATTATGTTGCCAACAAAGGTTGGTCTAGTCAAGGCTATGGTTTTTCCTGTGGTCGTGTATGGATGTGAGAGTTGGACTGTGAAGAAGGCTGAGCACTGAAGAATTGATGCTTTTGAACTGTAGTGTTGGAGAAGACTCTTGAGAGTCCCTTGGACTGCAAGGAGATTCAATCAGTCCATTCTGAAGGAGATCAGCCCTGGGATTTCTTTGGAAGGAACGATGCTAAAGCTGAAACTCCAGTACTTTGGCCACCTCATGCGAAGAGTTGACTCATTGGCAAAGACTGATGCTGGGAGGGATTGGGGGCAGGAGGAGAAGGGGACAACAGAGGATGAGATGGCTGGATGGTATCACTGACTTGATGGACGTGAGTCTGAGTGAACTCGGGGAATTAGTGATGGACAGAGAGGCCTGATGTGCTGCAATTCATGGGGTCGCAAAGAGTCGGACATGACTGAGCGACTGATCTGATCTGATCTGAGTGGAATGAAAGTAGTTGAAGACACAAATAAAAAAGACATCCCATGTTTATGGATTAGAAGAATGCATATTGTTAAAATGTCCATACTACCAAAAGAAATCTGTAAATTTCAGAGAAATCCCTGGATTGGATTGATTTTCAAAGATAATCAATGTAATTTTTCAAAGAAATAGACACACACAAACACAATCCTACAATTCATATATTTTGAGGTTACAAAGTACCTCCAATAGACAACACAGTCCTGAGAAAGAAGAGCAAAACTGGAAGCATCATACTTCCTGATTTCAAACTTTATCACAAAGCTATAACAATCAAATAATACAGTCATGTCATAAAATCATTTACATCAATAAATGGAATAGAATCAAGAGCCCAGGAATAAACCCATGCTTATACAGACAACTAATATCTGAGAAGGGAAACAAGAATACTCCTCCAATGTCTTTGGGAGAGGACATTCTCAATAGTGTTGGGAAAATGGGATAATCATAAATAGAAGACTGAAATTGGAGCCCTGTCTTATACAACTCTCTTTCTGTCTCACACACACATCAGCTCAGAATGGATTAAAGACTTAAATGTAATACCTGAAACTGTAAAACTACTAGAAGAAATCAAGGGGAAATTCGTTCTTGATGTTGATTTGGCAACACATTTTGGATATGAAATCAAAAGCAAAAATAAACATTTTGACTACATTAAATATAAAACTTATGCACATCCAAAGAGACATTTAATTAAATAAAAGGCAACCTATGAAATGGAACAAAAATTTTGCACACCATTTTTCTGATGTGCTAACAAACAAAATGTAAAAAGAACTGATACTAAATAAACGAACAAACAAAAGACAATCCAATTTAAAAAATGGTTAAATGATTTGAATAGACATTTTTCCAAATGGCCAGCATATACATGAATAGATACTTAGCATAACTAGTCATCAGGAAAATGCAATTAAAACCAAAATGAGATACCACTTTGTACCTATGAGAATGGCTATCATCAAATAAAACAGGAGACAAGTGTTGATGAGAATGTGGAAAAAAATTGGAACTCTGAGGTACACTGGAAGGAATGCAAGTTTGTGCAGCCACTATGGAAAACAGTTTGAATATTTCTCAAAAATTAAAACTAGAACTACCGTATGATCAAGCAACTTCACTTCTGGGTATATATTTAAAAGGAATGAAATCACTCTCAGAAAGGGATGTCTGCACATCCCTATATTTACTGTGGCATTATTCCAAATAATCAAGACATGAAAACTACCTAAGGGCTTATGGATGAATGAAAGAATAAATAAATGTTATATGTGTATGTGCGGGTGTGTGAGAGTCTGGGTGTGTGTACTCAGTTATGTTCAACTCTGTGACCCCATGGACTGTAGCCTGCCAGGCTCCTCTGTCCATGAAATTTTTCAGGCAAGGATATTTGATTGGGTTGCCCTTTTCTACTCCAGGGAATATTTCCAACCTATTGAACCTGCATCTCTTGTGCCTCCTGCATTGGCAGGAGGGTTCATTACCACTTTTGTGCTTATTCTTTAAGCATAAAACATGTTAACATAAAATTATTTCTATATTAAGTAGAAAATAGTGAAGAATATAGCTGCATTTGAAAAATATATCAATAAGTTTTTCTTCTGCTGTACTATATTATGGGTAATCTTTTGTTACACAATTCTTTTTAATAAAATTTTAAATAGCTCACTGAGGGCAAGTGCTACTTGATAAAAAATGCAAATAAAATAAAATTTATTACAATTGCAATTGCAATCTGATATATCACAAAGATTATATAATTTATATTTTGAGTAAGACAAGCATTCTTAATTGTGAATTTGCTATAGATAAACCTATACAATTGTAAGTGAATAGCTACTGGGATTACATATGCTATGAATCTATCAAGCCAGTACCAACATTCATGTGTCAAGAATTATTAATAACCTAAAAATTTAATTTAATTTTGTTTGTTAGGAAAAAGATGTCAGAAAATGAGATAGACTCATTTATGATTGTGATTCTTATTAGGTATTTCAAAATGAGATCAGAAGTATACTGGTAATAAATAAAAATACGAAGATATATTTTATTCCAAATAATGTCAAAATTTTGGATACAGTAAATGGTTATCAACCTAAATCATTTTTCTGTTTAGTTTTGTATTTTTGGAGTTGAGTGCTATACTTATTACCTTGATTGTGGTGACAGTTTGTTTCATGAGTGTTTTCATATGTACAAACTCATCAAATTGCATATATATGGAATATCTTCAGATTTGTGCACATCAATAAAGTTGTGAAAAATCAATATAGAATAAAAAGGATTAGGTTATTTGATTTCTAAGACTAATTCCATTTCCAAAATTCATTTAATATGTGACTCTGTAATTCTATTTCTGTGTCAATATCTATAGGTTAGATTTTCCCCATATATCACAAAACCTATTTACCTCTCTGCCATGATGTCCAAGTTGTCCAGTCTTTTCAGAACTGGTTAATCTACCAGAACGTGTATAGATACACTTGAATACTTCCCAGTCCTCCTACCACTTTTATGAAACATTTCCAGAGTTCAGTTTGAGCCACGTAGGCAGATAGATGTTTATTCATTTATGTGTGCATTTATTTGTTTATGCATACATTTGTTTATCTTTAAGTTTTAACTACTATATAGCAGGTAAACTGCTATATAACTGTATATCAGTATATAACTGCTATACAGTACTATATATGTATAATGTGTACAGCATAATAATTTGACTTACATATATCATGAAATCATTATCACAATAAGATTAGTGCATATCCATCATCTCATATAGATACAGAATTAAAGAAACAGAAAAAAGAATTTCTTTGTAATGAGAACTCAGGATTTACTCGCTTAGCTCTCACATATAACATACATCAGTATTAATTATATTTATTGTGTTGTATATTCCATCCATACTACTATTTATGTTGTAACTTGAAGTTCATACTTTTTGACTGTCTCCATCCAATCCTGCCTTTGGCCAATCCCTGCTTCTGGTAACCACAAATCTTATCTCTTTTCCTATGAAATTATTTGTTTTTGCTTGTTATTGAAGCATAGTTGAGTTACAACATTGTGTTAATTCCTTGTACATGACACTGTGATTGGATATTTCTGTACATTTCTAAATGATGTTAAGTCTAGTTAACATGTCACCATACAGAGATATTGCATATTTATTTACCAAATTCCCCACATTATACACTTCATATTTGTGACTCATTTGTTAAATCTGTACCTCTTAATCTCCTTCACGTGTTTCTCTTCTTTCCTACTTCCCCTCCTCTCTGACAACCAGCTATTTGTTCTTGGAATCTATAGCTATGTTTCTATTTTGTTACATTGAACCCCCTTTTATATAATGATAAATCCTTACCTTGCCATGTATTGCAGCATAAAGGAAATAGGAATGCAATTTTATGATCACTATTTCTTATATTTCTTCTTTTGGTACCAATCTATACACTAAATAATTCAGTTTGTTAGTCTGATCAACATGGTTTTGAAAAATGCTGGCTCAAACCATGTGTGTAATGTGTGCATATAAAAGTTTTGCTTGAATGACTATGTGATGGACAAATCAACTCTCTAGGCTTTACTGTTTAAATTACCTTTCCGATAGAAAAGTAGAGAATGCATGTTGAAACATAAGTATATAGTCAAATAATGTTTTTCTTCCTTAAACTAAAAACCTTGTTTTGTTTTGTTTTTTTAACAAGATTGCTTCTTACAGATAAACAACTATATTATACCACACTAATTTTCCTGAGAATAATTTTGAGTATAGAATAAAAAGTTATATTTATTGAAAGAGTGAAAAGATAATCCTTTATAAGTCTTAAAATAGATACTGAAATTTCAGGATGGCAAACATAGTAGCTGGTCCAGTGGGCATGTCTTTGAGTCCCTGTTTTTCACTGGGGAATGAGCATGTGAAATGAGGAGACCAGACATTTTTGTAGAAAGTCTGAAGAAGTATACAGAAGATTGGGATTTTGTGGAGGATGTGTCTTCATTTCCAGTCTCTGCTCACCAAAGAAAAAAGTCATTCTTTTGTTTTGCTTCTGACTCTTCTGCTTTATTTTGTCAAACTGGCCTACCAGGAATGGAAAAGGAGACTCTGGATGGTACTTCGTCAACTGGCTATATTTGTTTCCACATAAAATTGTTTTCTGATTCACAAAAGACCAGATGATTCTAGAGTGAGGAATCTCAAGATTTCAAAAATGTTGAGATAAATATTGAATGGACTATACCTAAACTAGACTAATTGCATGTCTATATTTTATATTAGAAGTTTTCTACTAAATTTTGCTATTCATTCTATTATACTGTTCATAGCTCTCATCCTGGAATTATCATAAAAAGCATGATCATGGAAACAAATGGGAAAAAACACAGAAAATATAAAATTTCTGTTTAATGCTTACCAGTGAATACTGTTTGAGAATTCCAGGGAGGGACCTATTAATAGTATTTGTTTTATATGCAGTTTCCTCCCTGGACACCTTGGGAGCTTTGAGATGTGTAGTTGTGTCTTTTTCTGTACATGTATGTGTGTATGTATCCAACTGACAGTAGTCTGGATCGGACATAAAAATAATTTCTTTTCTAATTAATGTTATCTAATCATTTTCTAATCAATGCTATCATAAAAAGCAAAGATAGCATGCCTAGATTGAGAAGTTCACATAACAAAATGTTTGCCTTAGTCAGATGAAAATTTTGTTAATACTTTTATATTTTCTTCATTTTTCAAGAAAAAAGAAACCTGTGCTAGTGACTTTACTATGATATGTTTGCAAATCAATTATGCACAATTGAACAATACAGCCATATGATGTAGGGTAAAAATGTAAATATGTCTTCTTATGTATTTATATGCATATGCATATAACTATAATATACATATTTGTTAATATACATACACAGATTTGTTTGCTATATTGATTTAAACTATGGGGGACACATCATAATCGCGTTATAAAATTCTAATTCTGCTCAACTGTGGGTGTCTTGATTGAGTCTTTAGGGACTAATGTCGATCTTTATTTTTTCCTGCTGCATTACGAGGGAAATATAATAAAGTGCTTAAATTTTGTGGGATACGCCTTGATATCCCCCAATGGTAAAGATTATCATAAAACATTATAATTTTTCAAGAACTTTGAAATCCAAGCAGGATTCACTTTTGTAACATATTGTGTAAGTACTTGCCATATTGATATTTCATACTTTCATGATTATCCAATTATCTCAAAAGGTCTTTCTTTGATTTCAACTTTTATAGTGAATTATACATTTTTATTATTTAATAATACCTTGTCTAGCAGCAAGTTGCTTTAAATCATTTTAAAATTAATTAATTGATTAATTTAAAATACATTTTTAGAGTAGTTGTAGGCTCATAGCAAAACTTAGACAGGGAGAGGTCCCATCTACTCCCTACCCTATTCTTGAGAAGCCTCTCTATTACTGACATACCCCACCAGAGTGATACAGGTGTTGGAAATGATAAGCCTAAAGGGACAAATCATTATCACCCCAATGCCATAGTTTAAATTAGGCCTCTATGTTGCTGTTGTATTTCCTTAATTGGTTTAGACAAATTTACACTTACATAAATCCACCAATAATATATTATATTGTCACTGTACTATAATCCTATGTGCTCACCCTATTCAGCCCCACCTCCAACCTAAGCCTTGGCAACCCCTGATATTTTTATTGCATTCACACTTTTGTCTTTTCCAGAATTTCATATAGTTGGGATCCTATCACTTCAGTTCAGTTGCTCAGTCGTTTTCAACTGTTTGCAACCCGATGGTCTGCAGAGACTAGGTTTGCCAGTCCATCACCGACTCCTTGAGCTTACTCAAAGCTTCTACATTGAGTCAGTGATGCCATCCAACCATCTCATCCTCTGTCATCCCCTTCTCCTCCTACCTTCGATCTTTCCCAGCATCAGAGTCTTTTCCAATGACTCACTTCTTCGCATGAGGTGGCCAAAGTATTGGAGTTTCAGCTTCAGCATCAGTCCTTTCAATGATTATTCAGGACTGATTTCCTTTAGGATGGACTGGTTGGATCTCCTTGCAGTCCAAGGGACTCTCTTCTCCAACACCATTGTTCAGCACTCAGATTTCTACATGATCCAGCTCTCACATCCATACATGACTACTGGAAAACCATAGCTTTGTCTAGGTGAATCTTTGTTGGCAAAGTAATGTCTCTATTTTTTAATATGCTGTCTAGATTGGTCATAACTTTTCTTCCAAAGAGTAAGCATCTTTTAATTTCATGGCTGCAATCACCATCTGCAGTGATTTTGGAGTCCCCAAAAATGAAGTCAGCCACTGTTTCCATTATTTCCCCATATATTTAACATGAAGTGATGGGACCTTACCCAGAAACTGAGATGAGCTCTGGGACAGGACTCTCCACTTGCCTCACTGGACTGACATCCACACACCGGCCCACATTTCATCCATTAGTTACAAGGGTGAGTGAAATCCCATTCTCTTGGATCCTCTCTCTCTTGCCTCCTTTCCATGTCTTAGCACTAGGCGGGAGGATCCCCATGGCCCTCGGGCTCTTGGTCTTGTTCCCCATCTGACTTTGAAATAGGGGACACCCATGTCAAAGCAGGCAATTATTACTCTCTGAGAAAGTCCTGAGAACGGGGATGCCTTCTCTCCTGGCTTTCTCTTGTCCTTGTGTAACCTCCCTATTCAGCTGCAATAGGACATTCTCAATCCCAGCCCTCAAAATCTTCTTTAGGATGCCTTCTTCAAGATCTATAAGCCTTGGGCTTCCAAGGGGAGATAAGACCAAAAAGACTTATTTACTATTCTAACACTGTCTGACCACAATTCAGACTTTATAATAGGTTCCAATGGCCAAAACGGAACTCTCTTTATTATAATACTCTACAGGACCTTGATAACTTCTGCTGCCCCAATGGCAAGTGGTTAGAAATCCCTCATGTTCAGGCTTTCTTTGCTCTTCACTCTCGACCTTATCTCTGTGAATCCTGTTCTACTGCTCTGGGACACATCCTCCTAATACAAAGTCTCCTGATCTCTATTCAGAATTTTCTTCTTCCTTCAAACCTTCAGACCACAGTCCAACCCCTATCACTACTAATCCCATTGTAGCCACTCCAGATCCAGTTCCACAACCTCCACCTTACACCCTGTCTTCCCTCCCTCCTTCTCAGGCACAGACCACTGCTGCAGCTCCCACCCCACCCCTCACCGCCAACTCCTGCCTGTGCTGGAGGCAGGCTCTGAGACTTCAGCCCCACCCTTTACCCCAAGGGTCCTAAGGCTTTACCCTGACCTCCCTAGATCACCTCCCCGTACCTGGTCCCATACAACTTTAAAACAGGAAACTTTACAGTGGGACCCCGCTCCTTTCCCTGCTCCTTTCCTCCCTTTATGGATAACAGCTAGAGCAGAAGGGCTCATGTCCCATTCTCCCGCACCAATTTAGTTCAAATTGAAAAGTGTCTTGGCTCCTTCTCCTCATACTCTTATAATTATTTAGAATTCAACTATCTTAAATAATTAAAAAGAATTCAAGTATCTTACCCAGTCTTATGACTTAACCTGGCATGATATTTACATCATACATTCCTCCACTCTTCACACAGAAGAGAAGGGACAAGTACGGCAAGCCTCTCAGGCTCATGCTGATGAGATACACAGGACTTACAACACTAAGCCCATAGTGCTGTCCTCCGAGAAGATCCCAGCTGGGATTATCAGGCAGGTGCACCTGGATGAGCAGCCCATAATCAATGGTTGCTTGCCTCATCATGGGCCTTCAAAAGGCAGGACATAAAGCTGTCAACTTTGATAAGCTCCAGCTAATAACTCAAGGACTAGATGGAAACCTGGCACAATTTCTAACCAGGTTAATGGAAGCCCTACAAAAATATACAAAATTAGACCCCACTTCAGCTAGTGCAGGACCTGAGACTTATCAATGCAGCTGGTATCCCCATCTACCCAGTAGTTCCAAATCCCTATACTCTTCTCTCTCTCAGTCCCTCTTCCACTACCCACTTCACTGTTCTAGACCTCAAGGATGCCTTCTTTTCTATCCCTTTACACCCAGAATCTAAAGATCTTTTTGCCTTTACCTGGACTAGTCCAGACAATCATTGCTCCCAACAGCTGACATGAACAGTCCTTCCACAAGGCTTTTGTGATAGCCCTCATTTCTTTCGCCAAGCTCTAGCATCAGACATAACCTCTCTTGACCTTACTCCAAGTACTGTCCTCCAATATGTGGATGAACTCCTCCTTTGTAGTCCTTCGGTTAGACACTCTCAGCAACACACTATACAACTCCTTAATTTTCTATCTGATCAAGGCTATCAAGTCTCCCCCACCAAGTTTCATCTCTCTGTTCCTTGAGTTACCTATCTCAGAGTCCTTTTAACACCAACAAATGATATATTACTCCTGATAGAAAGTCACTTATATTCACCCTACCACTCCCTACATCAAAAACAGAGATCCTGTCCTTCTAGGGTTTAGCTGGATATCTACATCTCTGGATTCCTAATTCGCCCTCTTGGTACAACCCCTATATCATGCAACCCGAGGAGGTCTTTCAGAACCCCTAGAGAGAAAATCAAATATCCGTTCAGACTTTAACACCCTTAAGCAAGCCATTCTCTCAGCCCCAGCTCTGACACTTCCTGACCTTTTTCACCCCTTTATACTCTGTACTACTGGGAGCCACAAAATTGCCCTAGGAGTTTTGGGACAAAATCAGGGCCCCTCCTTCACCCCTGACACTAATCTATTTATCAAAGCAATTAGATCCCACACTCTGAGGACGGCCAGCCTGCCATAGTGCTCTGTCAGCAACTGCCCTCCTCTCTAAGGAAAGTAAAAAAACTGACTTTTGGAGCACCACTATCATTCATTCACCACATGACTTTAAGGGCTTACATTCTCACAAATCCATGACCCTTCTATCTCCTTCATGCATCCAACTAATTCATGTCACACTTCTCAAATCTCCTGAGTTCTCTTTTGAATACTGTCCTACTCTCAACCCCACAACCCTTATCCCTAATTTTTCCGAGCCCCCAATCCATACTTTCAAAGAGGCATTAGAAGACCTGATGCCCCATTTCTACCACATTTCCTCAACCCCTTTATTAAACCCTGACTTTACTCGGTATATTGATAGCAGCTCCTTTATGACATCAGAAAGAAAAAAAGGTACCTGGATATGCAATTTTCTCTGACACCAAGATTATTGAATCCCAACCTCTCCCATTGGAAACCTCTTCCCAAAAGGCAGAAATTATTGCACTAACTAGAGCAGTTACCCTAACAGCTAACAAAAGAGCAAACATATACACAGATTCTAAATATACTTTCCATGTCATACCCTCATATGCTGCCATCTGGAAGGAACGAGGGCTCTTATCTACTAAAGTCTCTCACTTAACTAATGACTTGCTTATACTCCAACTTTGAAAAATAGCTAACATGCCAACTAAAGTAGGTGTCATACATTTCTGAGATCGCCAGGTGGCCTCAGACCCCATTTCACGGGGCAACCATGCCACAGACAGAGAAGCAAAACAAGCCTCACTCCAATCATCAGCTCAATAACTTATAGTAAGTAATCCCCAACATAAAGCCCCTTTACTTCCAGAAAGAAAAAAACATGATTATTACAAGAGAAAGCACAACCATAAGGAGATTATTTACAAAAACAAGGCCACTTTGTCCTTCTTCAATCTTAGGCCACACAGATTCTTACAGACACTTATCAGGCCCTGTACCTAGGCACTAAACCTCTTTATCATCTCTTAAGACCTCTTATCACCTATTCTAACCTTCTTTCACTCCTACAACAAATCACTCACTCTTGCATTATCTGCTCCACAGTCTCATCACAGGGATCCCTAAAGCCTACTCTCTCATTCCCAACACATTAGGCTACAGGATATATCCCAGGAGAGGACTGGCAAATTGACTTCACTTACATGCCTCCAGGAGATCAGCCCTGGGATTTCTTTGGAAGGAATGATGCTAAAGCTGAAACTCCAGTTCTTTGGCCACCTCATGCGAAGAGTTGACTCATTGGAAAAGACTCTGATGCTGGGAGGGATTGGGGGCAGGAGGAGAAGGGGACGACAGAGCATGAGATGGCTGGATGGCATCACTGACCCGATGGATGTGAGTCTGAGTGAACTCCGGGAGTTGGTGATGGACAGGGAGGCCTGGCGTGCTGTGATTCATGGGGTCGCAAAGAGTCAGACATGACTGAGCAACTGAACTGAACTGAACTGAACTGAACATGCCTCTAACATAAGAAATAAAACTCATGGTCACTTTTTCAGGGTGGATTGAGGCTTTACCTATGATATCAGAAACTGCCTCAGAACTAACACAGTTTCTCATACAAGAAATCATCCCTCACTTTGGCCTTCCTCTCTCTCTCCAATCCGATAATGGGCCAGATTTTATCTCCCAAATCACTCAACAGGTAGCCCAGCTGCTTGGCATAATCCAGAAACTACATATCTTTTATGGACTCAATCCTCAGGAAAAGTAGAAAAGGCAAATTCTATTCTCAAAATGCAGCTAACCAAACTCTAGAACTACAAAGGCCATGGACTGAACCTCTTCCCATGACTTTGGGTCACATTAGGGCTACTCCATGGGCCCCCTCTTTCCTCAGTCCTTTTGAGCTCATGTAGGGACACCATTTTCTCTTAGGTCAGTTCCCTACTGTGAGCCCCTTGCTGGGAGATTATCTTCCCTCATGAGAGAACATGTAGATCGCTCTCTCCCAAAGCCTCATCAAAGGAATTCAACCGACTTAACACTCATAACTGGGGATCAAGTCCTGCTTTAAGCAGGTTTTAAGGTGTAAGGTTTTAAACCTTAAACCCTAAGTATCTCTAGCCTCAATGGACTGGCCCATTTGAGGTTGTTCTAACCACACCAACAGCTGCTAAACGGGCAGGTCATTCCTCTTGGTTTCATCTCTCTAGATTAAAGTGGATTTTAATTTAAGTCCACTCTCCTGGGGTCTTCCTAAGAGACTCTCCATCTCTGTCAAGAAACATTCCCCACTAGGTGGCTCCTTGCTACACCAGTACTGTTCTGGGACCCCCCAGACTTTGACTGGATCGAATTCCGGAAGAAACAGAATGCTGCTGCTAAGTCACTTCAGTCGTGTCCGACTCTGTGCGACCCCATAGACGGCAGCCCACCAGGCTCCCCCGTCCCTAGCATTCTCTAGGCAAGAACACTGGGGTGTGTTGCCATTTCCTTCTCCAATGCATGAAAGTGAAAAGTCAAAGTGAAGTCGCTCAATCGTGTCTGACTCTTAGCAACCCCATGGACTGCAGCCCACCAGGCTCCTCCGTCCATGCAGTTTTCCAGACAAGAGTACTGGAGTGGGGTGCCATTGCCTTCTCCGAAGAAACAGAATAGCCAAACACAAATATCGATAAGTAAAACAAAAACAGATGGTATTGGTTACTAATTGAATTGGGATTCCCCCTACTTACTCTATTCACAATAGTTTACTCTATTTCTCACCCTCAGTGGACTATCTTCAAAAGCTTTCCCTCTGTTTTACCTATTTCTCCATAGTTCTTATTTTGGGGGGTGTGGTCCTCCTCTTACTGTGATCAGCCTAGATGAATTCATTATCCACTTTCCTTCACATAGTAACACAAGACCTTACCTTCCTGGAAACACCACTGTTACTGATCTCCCTTTACTCCTGACTTTATAACTGATTTTTGGCTCCAGGGAGATTTCATAGAGTTCACACCAACCCAAATTTACTTCTACACATGGATTCTTATTTTTATCATTCTCTCCCCTTAGACATGAGATGCCACATCATGATTTTACTCTTATTTCCTCTTCTTTTACAGTTATTTTACTCTTATTCCCTCTTCTTTCACATTAATACCATACCTATAAGTCAGCCTGTCCCAAAGCATGCCTACCTATTCAAAACTGTAAATCTGACCCATCAATTACTCAATTCATGAAACCCAACCCTGGCCAGTGATTGTTGGATTTGCTTATCCATTTCCTCGCCCAGAGAATCAGCACTCCCCATCTCCACAGGTAAATCAACTCACATAAACACTTCTCTTTATCACACATATAGAGGAGAATCTCTCTTTTTATTATACATGAATTATTTATATTCAATTGATCAAATTCACAATCCTGAGAAGATACTGACCTCCCTCCTTCTGGATCTCACTTCTACTCACAAAGGACCAACTATAGGAGGACCACCGCCTCTGAAAATCATCTATAACAGTCTCCTTTCTGTCTGTCCAGACAAAACTCTATAAGCAATTCTTACCCCCAACTGGGAACTATACAGCCACACCTCTGTAGTCACACTTCATATCTCTCTTTCCCTTCCAGCCAATCCATCTACCACGTCTCTTGAACTGTGAGACATTCTCTTGCTTTCTCAGGAAGACTCTCTTCTGCATATGGTATAAATGATTCTCTTGTAGGGTCTACACTGGTAAGTTCACTGTCAGTTTTAGAGATTACTAACAAGTTCCCAGAAAGACTCCTATTTGCTATCAATTTCAGCTGATGTCTTCTTATTCCTGGAATGTTTTTCTTATGTGGAACCACCACTTATTTATGTTCTCCCATTAACTGGATGGGAACATGTACCCTGGTATATCTGGTCCCAGATATTTCTATTCCTCCTAACAATCAAACCTTCCCTATCCCACTAACTCATAACCAACCCAAACGGGCAATTCAATTCATTCCTGTATTAATCAGTTTAGGAACAGTGGCTGGGATCGGGACAGGGACTGCAGGACTCAGAGTTTCTTTAAATTACTATCAAAGCCTTTCTAATGACCTCACTGATAGCCTAGAAGAAAGAGCTACCAGCCATATCACTATCCAAAACTAGCTAGATTCCCTGGCAGCTGTGATCCTCCAAAACAGAAGAGAATTAGACCTCCTTACAGCAGAAAAAGGAGGCCTATGCCTAATTTTGGAGGAAGCCTATTGCTTCTACACCAATAAATCAGGCATTGTAAAAGAAGCAGCAAGAAATCTGACAAACAGGGCCTCAAAAATATGTCAACAACTCAGTAATTCATGGCAAATCTGGTTAAGCAATTGGAATTGGATACCCTGGGTCCTACCTTTTCTAGGCCCTCTCCTTCTACTTACCCTTATTCTAACTTTAAGTCTATGTTTAATGTGTCTTTTTTCAAATTTTCTTCCGGATCACTTACAAGCCTTCACCAACCGAATTATCCACAAGCTACTTCTAACTTGCTCAAATTATCAAAAACTTCTACCTCACACAACTCCCTTTGACCCACATTCTAGCCTTTTTTGATCTCACCCCTGACACCCCTGTCCCACAAGAAGTAGGTACTGAAGATTGACCTTTGGACCTTTTCCTAAATCTAGAAGCATGGAATGATACAGCCCATATGGGGACTCATTGCTAAGATGGCTTATTATGTTGACCTCGTAAACAAAGAAAATAATTCAAGTGATCCTTGAAACTGACCAGAATTGTCCAATGGACATTCTGTTTGCTCACTGAAGCCTACACTCTTAAAGCTATGAGACCAACACATTCCAGACCTCCAGCTAAGTGACCACAGGACTCAACTACAGGCTAAAAATTAACCATCCCTTCAGAGACTTTTTCATTTGCAGGGTATAAGAAAGACCCCATCAGAAAGGGAAGACACTGGTTCTCCTTAATAGCTAATCATCCTCTTGTTTCCCTCTAATAAATCCCCCTTTTCTTGCCTGACTGCCCAGCTAACTATATTTTTCTCTGCATTCGCCAAATAGACCTGCATACAGATTTCTCAGGAGGCAGGTAAGGTTGTCTGGTATTCCCATCATTTTAAGAATTTTCCACAGTTTCTTATGATCCACACAATCAAAGGCTTTGACAGTCAATATAGCAGAAGTAGATGTTTTTTTCTGGAACTCTCTTGCTTTACTGATGATCCAACAGATGTTGGCAATTTGATTTCTGGTTCCTCTGCCTTTTCTAAATCCAGCTTGAACATTTGGAAGTTCATGTACTGTTAAAGTCTGACTTGGAAAATATTGAGTATTACTTTACTAGTGTGTGAGATGAGTGCAATTGTGCAGTAGTTTGAACATTATTTGGCATTAACTTTCTTTGGGATTGGAATGAAAATTGACCTTTTCCAGTGCTGTGGCCACTGCTGAGTTTTCCAAAGTTGCTGGAATAATGAGTGCAGCCCTTTAACAGGATCATCTTTTTGGATTTGAAATAGCTCAACTGGAATTCCATCACCTCCAGTAGCATTGTTCGTAGTGATGTTTCCTAAGGCCCACTTGACATTTCATTCCAAGATGTCTGGCTCTAGGTGAGTGATCACATCATCATGGTTATCTGGGTCATGAAGATCTTTTTTGTGTAGATCTTTTGTGTGTTTTTGTCACCTTTTTTTTTAATATCTTCTGCTTCTGTTAGATCCATACCATTTCTGTCCTTTATTTTGCCCATATTTGTATGAAATGTTCCCTTGATATCTTTAATTTTCTCAAAAATATCTCTAGTCTTTCCCATTTTATTTTTTTCCTTTGCATAGATCACTGAGGAATGCTTTCTTATCTCTCATTGCCATTCTTTGGAACTCGGCATTCAGATGGATATATCTTTCCTTTCCTATATGGAATTATATAGGAAGTAGCATTTCAGATTGACTATGTCACTTAGTAAGAAGTGCTTTGGTTTTCTTTGTGCCTTTTCTTTTCTTTTTAGTACTGAATAATATTCTATTGTATAGATATACCAGAGTTTATTATATATTCCCTTACTAAACATGATTGCTTCTGTTTTGGCAATTTTGAGTTAAGCTGTTATAAATGTCCTGTACAAGTTTTCAAGCAGACTCAAATTTTCAACTACTTTTGGTAAATATTATGAAAATTAATAAACAGCATTCTCCATTAGAAAGAGTTAGGGGACTGAAAGTGAGACCTCTCACACTCTATGTCTATAGTAAAGATCAATGCAATGAAGAAAAACTTTCTCTTCTTTCCCTGCAAGAATTCAACCAATGAGAAGCTTTCATAATTCAGCTAATGAAGAGTCATGAACCCTTTGTTAACTGTAGACCTCCCACTTCCTTTTTCCTTTTATAAAAGTGTTTTCCTCTGCTGGGGATTTACAATGGCTCACTGTGATGGCAGACCTCAAATGGAAATTCTTTGCTGATCACAAATGAATCCATTATTGCTGGGGAATAACTAGCAGTCTGTTTGTTTTCGGTCAGCCAGTATAGGAATCCAGAGATGACACCCAATGACTCTGAGGCTGGTGAGCAAATAAGTTTAATACCCATATCAAGCCCATTGTTGTTCACTGTTTTTCTCACTAAACTTGGAATTTGAGCCTTTTTTTTTTTTTTTTCTTGAAATATATTGCCACTCTCTTTGCATTAGGAAGCTTTCCAAGATTTATTTGTATTTGGGATCTGTTTTAAAGTTTTGTTATTTCTAAATTCCATATAATGGCAAAACCAATACAATATTGTAAACTTAAAAAATAAAAAAAATAAAAATAAAGTTTTGTTCTTTTTAGTTCAGGCTTGTTCTGTATGTGAGTACCTATTTGGAACTTTGGTCCGATTTTGAAGTCAGACTTTTCCATTTGGAGATGACTACACTTTGGGCAAATCCCCTTGAAAGAGAGGCCATTTTGTAAGATATGTGCTTAGCATAGACTTCCACCTGGCTACTCTGAGTCCAGATTATTCCTTCAGACTGGTCGGTATACCAGACCTGTAGGTTGTTTGAACTTTGTAAATGTACGAACTGCTTGAGCTATTTAGCCTGTTTGAAAAAATTTTCTCTTAATCTGGATTTAAACAAAAGAAAAAGGGAAATTAGAGAAATTATTTTCTCTAAGAATTATGGATCCCAATTATCTAAATATTTTGATGGTGCTCCCTTTATAGGAATCTCCGCTGATTTCAGGATTGAAAATCATGGTCCTTCCTTATGGATACTTCTAACGAAGTGCATTGAACTAACCAAATGCAATTTAGAAAGTCAATGACCATTTCGAGAAAATTTCAAAACCCTCACACTTACTTGTGTTAAAATCTAATTGGATAATCAAATAGCTCTAAAGTTTCCCAAAGTGAAAAGAATGCTTATTTCAGTTGGTATTTTCAGGCTTCCAGGTATTATCAGGAGTCAAAATTGACCCTCTGCAAAATAAGAGTTTAAGGTTAAGCGAGGCAAACAAAGAAAGGAAGGTAAAATTCTTTCTGAAGCCCCAAGCTCTTTTCCCTTCTTTATCTCAGGTTCTGCCTCTGGGGCCACCTTCCTTCTTCCTTGTAAATCATCTACACCTCCTCTAGTTCCTCAGCTCCAACATACTAATTATTTCATGGAACTTCCCATTTCCTCTGAACTTTTTAGAACATGTCCTTTAAAATTAAATCTTCTAAGGGTCTAGAAGCTAAACCCTTAAATTTTCATATTCCCTGGACTAAAACTAAACTGTGAGCCATAGCCAAAGATTTTCCCAAAGAATCAAATATCCTCACTGATTTTTTTTTTTTTTTTCTGGACTATAGTTGGTTGCCAAAATTGAATTCCAAATTTCTCTCTTATTGGCAAACTTCCATATATTTACTAAACAATGACAAACGATGCAATTTTAGGTCAAAACCAGGGGACACAGATTTTAAGGACTTATAGGAGAGTTTGAGAAACCTGTGTGCTCTTGGACTTCCCAACTCTCAAATTTCCCTTTTTGTTGTACACAAAAAGGAGGGGAATGTCTTTGGGATGCTCACCCCAAAACATAGGGGTCATCATAGACACAAAAGTTAGTATAGTTAAAAACTGGACCCTGTGACCCAGTGATATCCCACTTGCCTTAGAGTCACTATACCACTGTCCTTTTGGCTAGGGCTACCAGGAAAACCCTCATGGGATTCCCTGTAACTTATTATGTACCCCATGCAGTAAAATCTCTCCTTTATTTTAAATCATACTTAACATTTATCAACCAACACTCTCATCTTATATGAAATCTTTTTGCTGGCTTCTACTCACATAACTCTTTTGTTTTATAATGGCCTCAACCCACCTAGTATCCCTCATAACTGCATATTCCTGATGGATAACATCCTGACCTTTTGTCAAGATCTTCAGGAAATCTCTTTGAGTAATGCTGAATTTTCATGATTCACTAATCATTCTTATTTAAAAGGTGACAATGTCAAATACTGTGCTGGGTAGACTGTTACAACTCTTTTTGGTGTTGTTAAGGCAGCATCTTTACCTATGGCTATCACAGCCCATCAGGCTGAACTACATACTCTTATACAGGCTTGTACTTTGACCAATGGCAAAACTGCCCATATTTATATTTATAGTGCATATGCTTTCAAAGTAACTCATAATTTTGGAATGTCGTGGAAGCAACATGGCTCTCTTTCTTATTTCCAGTAAAATGAAAGCAAAATTGGTTAGAATTGTTGTATGTAATATTTTGGCTGCTGCATTTGCTATTATTACAATTCTGTGGAATATTAAAGTTGACTCTCCATTATCTAGGGGAAATCAAATTGCTGGTAGTTCCACAAGAAATACTTCTTTTAAAGAAATCAAACACAACCAAAATTTATCATGGTTCAAAGAGATATTTCTATAAGTTGTAAAGAATTTTGACATTTGATCTCAGAAAAGGAAAAATAAGAATGAAAATTTAACAATGATTTGTTTGATTAAAAAAAAAGAAAAAGGAGTAGTAGAAGAAAAAGGACCAGATTAAGATGACAGAGTAGAAGAACATGTACTTATCTTCTCCAGCCAGAGCACCAAAGCTTCTATAGGAATACACTGGAACCAACCAAAAAAAAAAAAAAAAAAAAAAAAAAGGATAGCCTATATCCAAGGACAATGGAAAAGCCACAACAAAATGGTACGAGGGAAACAATTATGATAAAAGCAAATCCTATGCATGCTGGGTAGGTGACTCACAAGCTGGAGAACAATAATGCCATCTTCTCACACTGTTTTAAAGGTTCTAGGCCCCACATCAGGCTCCCCAGCTTGGGAATTCAGCCAAGGGACTGGAAATCCCCAGGGAATCTGATTTCGAAGGTCAGTTGGATTTGATTACAGAGCCTCCATAAGACTGGGGGATAAAGAAACTTTTGGAGGGCACAAACATAATCTTGTGTGCTCCAGGGCCCATAAGAAAGGAGCAGCAGCTCCCACGGAGACTGGGCCAGACCTAGCTGTGAGTGTTTGAGGGTGTACTTCAGAGGCATGGATTGGCAGTGTCCTGCCTTGCAGATGGAGGCATTGACAGTGTCAGTCCTTGGACCTGTATCCCAGCATAGGCCCTCTTGGAGGTCACCAATAGCCATAATATAGAAGCCCATAGACTCCAAGACTGGGTTGCCTAAGGCCAAACAACTAACAGGAAGGGAGCACAGCCCCATCCATCAGTAGTTCAGTTCAGTTGCTTAGTTTTGACCTACTCTGCAACCCCATGGACTTCAGCATGCCAGGCTTCCTTGTTCATCACCAACTACCAGAGCTTGTTCAAACTCATGTTCATTGAGTTGGTGATGCCATCCAACCCATATCATCCTTTGTCGTCCCCTTCTTCTCCTGCCTTAAATCTTTCCCAGCATCAGGTTCTTTTTCAATGAGTCAGTTCTTCCCATCAGATGGCCAAAGCAGACAACTGGATTAAAGTTTTTGAAGCATGGCCTTACCAACCAGAGCAAGGCCCAATTTCCCCCCTAGCAAGTCTCTCCCATCAGGAAGCTTGCACAAATCTCTTATGCTCATCTGCCAGAGAACAGACAGAAGAAATAAGAGCTACAATCCCATTAGCCTCCAGAATTAACACCACAATCACAGAAACTACTGAAAATGAAAAGAAATGAGATTATGTCCCAGAGGAAGGAATAAGATAAAACCCAAAAAAAAGCAACTAAATTAAATGGAGATAGCCAACCCCTCAGGAAAAAAGAGAAAATTCAGAATAATGATAATAAAGATGATTCTGGGTCTTAGGACAAGAATGGAGGCACAGTTTGAGAAGATGCAAGAAATGTTTACCAAGGAACTAGAAGAATTAAAGAACACCAAACAGAGATGAACGACATATTAAAAGAAATCAATAGCAGAATAACTGAGGAAGAACAATGGATTCGTGACCTGGAAGACAGAATGGTTGAAATCAATGCTGCAAAATAGAATTAAAAAAAAAAAAAGGAAAAGAAATGAAGACAGCCTAACAGACCTCTGGGACAACATTAAATGCATCAATATTTGCATTATAGGGGGTTACAAGAGAAGAGGGAGAGAATGGATCTGAGAAAATATTTGAAGAGATAATAGCTGAAAACCAGCTCAGAAAATGGGTAGAAGACCTGAAGAGACAATTCTCTAAACACAACACAATTGGGAAAGGAGAACGTCAAAGCTGTATATTGTGAATATGCTTATTTAACTTATATGCAGTGTATATTATTAGAAATGCCAGGCTGGGTGAAGCACAAGCTGGAATCAAGATTGCAGGGGGAAATATCAATAACCTCAGATACACAGATCACACCACTCTTATGGCAGAAAGAAAAGAGGAACTAAAGAACTTCTTGATGAAGGGGAAAGGGAAGAGAGAAAGGTCCTATCACTTCGTGGCAAATAGACGGGAAAACAATGGAAACAGTGACAGACTTAATTTTCCTGGATTCCAAAATCACTGCAGATGGTAATTGCAGCCATGAAATTAAAAGACACTTTCATCTTGGAAGAAAAGCTATGACAAACCTAAACCATTTAAAAAATGGAGATATCACTTTGCCAACAAATGTCCATATAGTCAAAGCTCTAGTTTTTCCAGTAGTCATGTAGGGATGTGAGAGTTGGACCATAAAGAAGACTCAGTGCCAAAGAATTGATGCTTTTCAACTGTGATGTTACAGAAAGACTCTTGAGAGTCCCTTGGACTGCAAAGAGATCAAACCAGTCAATTCTAAAGGAAATCAATCCTGAATATTCATTGGAATAAATGATGCTGAAGCCAAAGTTCCAAAAATTTGGCCACCTGTTGTGAACAGCTGACTCATCAGAAAAGTCCCTGATGCTGGGAAAGATTAAAGGCAGGAGGAGAAGGGGACGACAGAGGATGAGATGGTTGGATGGCATCACCAACTCAATGGACATGAGTTTGAGCAATTTCCAGGAGATGGTGAAGGACAGGGAACTGTGGCATGCTGGAGTCCATGGGGTTGCAAAGAGTCAGACACGACTGAGCCATGGAAAAAGAACAACTAAAACAGGCATACAGATGGCCAATGAGCACATGAAAAGATGTTTAAAATTGCTATTTATTAGAGAAATGCAAATCAAAACTACAATAAGATATCACCTCAACCTGTCAGAATGGCTATCATAAAAGGGAGTGCAAAAACCAAATATTGGAGAGGGTGTGGAGAGAAGAGAACCCTATTACACTATTACTGGGAATGTTAATGGTTCAGGCACTATAGAGAACCATATGGAAGTTCCTCAAAAAAACTAAAAATACAGCTACCATATGACCCTGCAATCCCATTCCTGGGCATATATGCAGAGAAAAACATGGCCCCCCCAAAAACATGCACCCCAACGTTCATTGCAGCACTGTTTACAATGGCCAAGACATGGAAACAACCTAAATATCCATCGTCAAAGGAATCCACAAAGAAAATGTGGAGATACATATATATATATATATATATATATATATATATATATATACACACACACACACACACAATAGAATATTACTCAGTCATTAACAATAATGAAATATTGTCATTTGAACAACATGGATGGACCTAGAGAGTGTCATACTGGGTGAAGTAAGTCAGACAGAAAGGAGAAATATCATATGACATTCTTTATATGTGAAATCTAAAAATAAATGATACAAATTAACTTACAAAACAGAAAGAGAATCAGAGACTTAGAAAGAAACTCATGTTTGCTTTGGGGAAGGAATATTTAAGGACTTTGGGAAGGTCATGTACACACTCCTATATTTCAAATGGATAAACAACAAAAACCTGTTGTATATCACATGGAACTCTGCTCAATAGTATGTGTCAGCCTGGATAGGACAGGGGTTTGGGGAAGAATGGATACATGTATTTGTATGGCTGAGTCCCTTCACTGTCCATCTGAAACTATCACATTGTTAATTGGCTAAACCCCAATATAAAACGTTTTGGGGGGTTAAAAACAATTTAACATTAAATTAAACAACAAAAAACAGAAAGCTCTAATTTTAATTAAATAACAACCTAGTTCTACTGGAGAATCTAAAATTCTCATTCCTCACTATTGTACATACATTAAACCACTGGTCTACTGACAAAATGATAGCTTTCATGAATCAGTATTGATGGGATAATCTTATTGAGGCCATACAAACTGTCCTGCTTCATTTTTCATGCTTGTCTGAAGTACAACCAAGGAAAGCATGTTCGTACAGGCCTCAGCCACTTTAAATTATGAAGCCTAGTGGAGAATTTGAGCTCTAAAAAATTGATTTCATATATATTCCTCTGTCCCATAGAAATAAATATGTTTTAGTCATGGCCTATATATTTTCAAAATGGACCGACGCCTTCCCTTGAAGACAAAATACTGCCTCTTTGTGGCTAAAAGTCCATTTGAACGAGTTCATCCCTATCTGGTGAACTCATTCTCCAACTTCATAGTGATTCAGGAACCCATTTTACTGGTGAGGTACTTCAACAAGTCTGTGCTGTTTCTCAGCACTTTAATTATGCTTACCATCCTCAGTCCTCTAGTTTAGTTGAACATACCAATAAAATTATTACGACTTGGATCAAAGAATTTGTAGAGGTCCTCTAAACATCTTGACCAAAATTATTGTCATTGGTCCTATATCTCAGATCTCAGTTCAGTTCAGTCGCTCAGTCATGTGCGATGCTTTGCAACCCCATGGATTGCAGCACACCCAGCTTCCATGTCCATCACCAACTCCCTGATCTTGATCAAACTCATGTGCATTGAGGCAGTGATGCCATCCAACCATCTCATCCTCTGTCATCCCCTTCTCCTCCTGCCTTCAATCTTGCCCAGCATCAGGGTCTTTTCCAATGAGTCAGTTCATCCCATCAGGTGGCCAAAGTATTGGAGTTTCAACTTCAACATCAGTTCTTCCAATGAATATTCAGGACTGATTTCCTTTAGGATTGACTGGTTGGATATCCTTTCAGTCCAAGGGACTCTCAAGAGTCTTCTCCAACTACTTAGTTCAAAAGCATCAGTTCTTTGGTGCTCAGCTTTCTTTATAGTCCAACTCTCAAATCCATACATTACTATTGGAAAAACCTTAGATTTGACTAAATGGACCTTTGTTGGCAAAGTAATGTCTCTGCTTCTTAATATGCTGTCTAGGTTGGTCATAACTTTCCTTCAAGGAGCAAGCTTCTTTTAATTTAATGGCTGCAGTCAACATCTGCAGTGATTTTGGAGCCCAAAAAATAAAGTCTTCCACTGTTTCCCCAGTTTCCTCATCCATTTGCCATGAAATGATGGGACTGAATGCTATGATCTTAGTTTTCTGAATGTTGAGTTTTTAAGTCAGCTTTTTCATTCTCCTCTTTCACTCTTATCAAGAGACTCTTTAGTTCTTCTTCACTTTCTTCCTTAAGGGTGGTGTCATCCGCATATGTGAGGTTATTGATATTTCTCCTGTATTTCTTGATTCCAGCTTATGCTTCATCCAGCCCAGCATTTCACATGATGTATTCTGCATATAAGTTAAATAAACAGGGTGGCGATATACAACCTTGATGCACTCCTTTCCTGATTTGCAACCCGTCTGTTGTTCTATGTCCAGTTGCCCCACAGTCAGTCTCTCCCATCCTGAGATGCTTTTTGAGGTAGTCACAGGATGCCCAATGTACTTTTCCATCTGCCTCGTTTGACCTATGATTGATAAAAGGAGAGATATTCCAATATTGCAAAAGCCCAGTTGCTCTTTAGAAAAGACTGTTATGCTAGGAAAGATTGAAGGCAAGAAGAGAAGGGGACGACCGTGGATGAAATGGTTGGATGGCATCACGGACACAATGGACAGGAGTTTGGGAAAGCTCCGGGAGATGGTGAAGGACAGGGAAGCCTGACATACTTCGGTTTATGGGGTCACAAAGCCACACAACTGAATGACTGAACAACAACAAATTGCTCTGTAAAATATAACCATGTATTGATACAGCTATGTTTTCACGGCTTTCTTTCTGGAAACAAAGATACTAATTTTAAGAATCATACTTGCAATCTGGAGATTTGATCTATTGAAAAATATACCTACAGAAATACTTTTTAACCTTCATGGAAAGGTATCTATCAAGTACTTCTAAACAGACCCTGTGCTGTCAGATTGTAAGGAATGTACTCTTATTCACATGCCACACTTAAGTGTGAAAGTCCCTCAGTTATGTCTGACTCTTTGTGACCACATGGACTATAAAGTCCATGGAATTCTCCAGGTCAGAATACTGGAATGGCTAGTCTTTCCATTATCTAGGTGATCTTCCCAACCCAAGGATTGATTCCAGGTCTCCACACTGCTGGCAGATTCTTTACCAGCTAAGCCACCAGGGAAGCCCATGGCACACTTAAAGCAGTCACTAAACTGACTGAACCTGTACATCAACCAGTGACCTGAAGGTAAAAATTTCCCAGAATTGAAGCAGATTTTATCTGAAGAGAGATCTTTCCCAATATTTACTTTAGATGATCTGCAGTGTCCAAGATCTTGATAACATAGGAAATTTACATAAAAACTTCCTGAGTGTTATCTCTACTCCTCCTCCTTGTTACTCAGTTCATGCAAAAGTAATTGCTGTTTTACATTGTTGAAAATTGACATTTGATATTGATATCCTTAAATGTGGCCATTTATGCATCATTTTAATGTGTATTTTATTGGTTTATATTTATTTTGTTAAAGACTTATCATTTGTTGCTTATTTCAATTTTTTTTTAGACTATAGAAATGATGTAAGACCAAAAACATATTCAGGCGATTTTCTTATCTAAGTACAAAATGGGTCATAAAGCAGTGGAGACAGCTCGCATTATCAGCAATGCCCTTGGCCTAGTAACTAATAAGGAACATACAGTGCAGTGGTGGTTCAAGAAGTTTAGCAAAGGAGTCGAGAGCCTTGAAGACAAGGAGCATAGTGGCTAGCCATTGAGTTTGACAATGACCAATTGAGAGCAATCATCAAATCTGATCTTCTTACAACCTCACAAGAAGTTGACAAAAAACTCATTGTCGACCATTCTATGGTTGTTTGTTGACTTTTGAAGCAAATCGTTGTTCACTTTCGGCAGGGTGATAATGATCAATAAGTGGACAAATGAAAATTAAAAAAAAAAAAAAGAAAAAAAAAGAGAGGGAGAAACATTATTTTGTAGTGTCATCTTCTCTTACTCTACAAAATAATGAACCATTTCTCCATTGGATTGTGACACGTGACAAAAAGTGGATGGTATACAACAACCAGTGATGACCAGCTCAGTGTTTGAACTGAGAGTAAGCTTCAAAGCACTTCCCAAAGCCAAACTTGCACCAAAAAAGTCATAGTCACTGTTTGGTGTCCTACTGCCAGTCTAATCCACTACAGCTTACTGAATCTCAGTGAAACTGCTACATTTGAGAAGTATGCTATCAAGACTGTCACAGCTCTGGCAATAAAAGTCAATAGACTCTTTTCTTTTTTTTTTGCTTGGGGACTTCCTCATGGCTGGTCTTGTAGGCAGACCCAAAATTGCAGACTTCTGGATCTGTGGTTTCATCTTTGATATTAATTTAACGATATTCTTAGTGCCTTAAATATTTTTTCTTCCTCTCTTCTTTTATTGTTCTCATTATATGTTTGGTACATTATTTTCAGTTGTGCTACAAACCCTGAAAGTTCTGTTTTTTTTTTTTGTTTGTTTGTTTTTTTTAATCTTTTTTGTTTTTATTTTATTTGCTTTTTTTGGCTTTTGGGAATTCTATTAAGATATTCTCAAATTCAGATAATTTTTCTATCATGTTCAGGTTACTAATAAGCCTAAAATGACAATCTTCACTTTTGTTAGCAGTATTTTTATTTTAAGTATCTCTTTGATTCTTTGTTAAGGTTTCACTCTCTTGTTTGCACTGCCCAGCTGCCTTTTCATGTTGTCTACTTTAACCATTAAAGTCGTTAGTATATTAATCATGTTTGTTTAAATTTCCAGTTTGCTAATACCAATATCTAGGCATGTCTGGTTCTGATGCTTGTTCTGTTTTTTCTATGTGTGTTTTGTTTTTGCCTTTTTATATGCCTTATAACTTTTTTTTATCATTAAACATGATGTAAATGAAACTTATGTAAATAAACCTTTAGAAATATGGTGATGAACTGTGAAAGTGAAAGTCACTCAGTCCTGTCGGACTTTTGCGACTCCATGGACCATACAATGGGAAAGGGAAATATCCTTGTTTTGCTTTTGCCTTTTTATATGTCTTATAACTTTTTTTCTTGATCATTCGACATGATATAAATGAAACTTCTGTAAATAAACCTTTAGACATATGGTGATGAACTGTGAACGTGAAAGTCACTCAGTCGTGTCGGACTTTGCGATTGCATGGACTATACGGTGGGAAAGGGAAATATTCTAGAGTCTTATAATTAGATCTCAGAATTGTTTTTCTACCCTCAAGTCAGTTAAGCTCTGAAAATATTGTTGTAAATTAGGCTCTTTGGTTAAGTGCTCTCCCCTGAGGGTAGGCTTGATTAAGAACAGGGTGTTCTGGCACATTTCAAAATAGTTGTTTTTCCTTTCCCCTTGCGTGAGTGTCACAAAGAGTCGGACACGACTGAGCAACTGAACTGAACTGAACTGCGTGAGTGCATTTTACATTGATATTTATACTTGGAATCTTGTGGAGCCCCTGAAGGTGAATTTTACAATATTATGGGGGCCCCTAATGATGGAGTTATTCTGGAATCTTTAACTCTCAGGCTTGTTGACATCTAGCCTCCAGCCATCTGTCAATTCCAATTCAGGTTTTCCTACTCCACTGCTAGTATCCATGGAGTTATTTACTCTAGCACTTTGTTTTCTTATATAGCCTGTCCATCTCTCCAGTTTGGGAATCAGTGGTTTGCCCTATGATCTCGCTTCTTTTATCAGTCTAAAATGAGTTGTTGATTTTTCAGTTCAGGATTTTACTTTTTAGTATAGAAAGATAACTTACAATTTCTTTACAGTGGAAGTAAATACCACATTTAAATCATTTTTTGTTACAATTTAACCCTCATAATATCGTTGAAAAATAGTGAACACATATTTTTTAAAATAATTTTAATATTGTATCTACTTATTTATTTTTACTATCTGAATAAAATAGTTCACTGGAAAATTATAGAATATAATTCTATGTTCACCAGTACTCTATGTATAGAACTACAAATCTTATCAAATAGGATAATTCATTAGTTTTTACTTCTTCCATAAAAAATTACCATACATTTATCAGCTTAAAACATTTTTTTTCTTTTAATTTCACAGTCGTATAAATCAAAACCCCAGGTTTTGGCTTAATTGGGGCTCTGCTCTATTTTTCACAAAAATCAGCCATCAGGAGGGTTCTGCTTCTCTCTGGAGGTGCTGGTAATGAATCTACTCCCAGGTTCATTCAGGACATTAGCAGTATTTAGTTCTATTACAGGTCTTGGATTGAAATTTTCCTTTGTCTATTCATCACTGGTTAGGGTCATTCACAGCTTCCAGGGGCACACTGTATTTCATAACTCGTGGCCCTTTTAGTCAAGCTTTAATGACAGTAATGCCTAGTCAATTTCCTATGCTTTGACTGTCTCTGATCTCCTCTTCTACCTATGCCTTTTCTGTCTTCCTCCTTATTTTTGTTCTCTGATGGTTTTTCATATCTCTTCATTTTTAGTGCTCCTGTGCCTACACTGACCTCACCTGGATCAGTCAGTTCAGTTCAGTCACTCAGTCACGTCTGACTCTACGAGACCCCATGAATCACAGCACACCAGGCCTCCCTGTCCATCATCAACCCTCGGAGTTCACCAAGACTCACGTCCATCAAGTCAGTGATGCCATCCAGCTATCTCATCCTCTCTTGTCCCCTTCTCCTCCTGCTCTCAATCCCTTCCCGAATCAGAGACTTTTCAATGAGTCAACACTTCATATGAGGTGGCCAAAGTACTGGAGTTTCAGCTTCAGCATCATTCCCTCCAAAGAAATCCCAGGGCTGATCTTCAGAATGGACTGGTTGGATCTCCTTGCAGTCCAAGGGACTCTCAAGAGTCTTCTCCAACACCACAGTTCAAAAGCATGAATTCTTCAGTGCTCAGCTTTCTTCACAGTCCAACTGTCACATCCATACATGACCACAGGAAACACCATAGTCTTGACTAGAAGGACCTTTGTTGGCAAAGTAACGTCTCTGCTTTTCAATATGCTATCTAGATTGGTCATAACTTTTCTTCAAAGGAGTAAGTGTCTTTTAATTTCATGGCTGCAGTCATCATCTGCAGTGATTTTGAAACCCCAAAAATAAAGTCTGACACTGTTTCCACTGTTTCTTCATCTATTTCCCATGAAGTGATGGGACTGCATGCCATAATCTTCGTTTTCTGAATGTTGAGCTTTAAGCCAATATATTTACTCTCCATTTTCACTTTCCTCAAGAGGCTTTTTAGTTCCTCTTCACTTTCTCAATAAGGGTGGTGTCATCTGCATATCTGAGGTTATTGATATTTCTCCTGGCAAATTGGATTACAGCTTGTGCTTCTTCCAGCCCAGCGTTTTTCATGATGTACTCTGCATAGAAGTTAAATAAGCAGGGTGACAATATACAGCCTTGACGTACTCCTTTTCCTATTTGGAACCAGTCCGTTGTTCCATGTCCAGTTCTAACTGTTGTCTCCTGACCTGCATATAGGTTTCTCAAGAGGCAGGTCAGGTGGTCTGGTATTCCCATCTCTTTCAGAATTTTCCAGAGTTTATTGTGATCCACACAGTCAAAGGCTTTGCATTGTTTTTTTTTTTTTTTTTTTTTTTAAATTTTATTTTATTTTTAAACTTTACATAACTGTATTAGATTTGCCAAATATCAAAATGAATCCGCCACAGGTATACATGTGTTCCCCATCCTGAACCCTCCTCCCTCCACCCTCCCCATTCCATCCCTCTGGGTCGTCCCAGTGCACCAGCCCCAAGCCTCCAGTATCGTGCATCGAACCTGAACTGGCAACTCATTTCATACATGATATTTTACAAGTTTCAATGCCATTCTCCCAAATCTTCCCACCCGCTCCCTCTCCCACAGAGTCCATAAGATTACCTTAAACGTAAATGGGTTGAATGCCCCAACCAAAAGACAAAGACTGGCTGAATGGATACAAAAACAAGACCCCTGCATATGTTGTCTACAAGAGACCCACCTCAAAACAGGGGACACATACAGACTGAAAGTGAAGGGCTGGAAAAAGATTTTCCATGCAAATAGGGACCAAAAGAAAGCAGGAGTAGCAATACTCATATCAGATAAAATAGACTTTAAAACAAAGACTGTGAAAAGAGACAAAGATGGTCACTACATAATGATCAAAGGATCAATCCAAGAAGAAGATATAACAATTATAAATATATATGCACCCAACACGGGAGCACCGCAGTATGTAAGACAAATGCTAACAAGTATGAAAGAAGAAATTAACAATAACACAATAATAGTGGGAGACTTTAATACCCCACTCACACCTATGGATAGATCAACTAAACAGAAAATTAACAAGGAAACACAAACTTTAAACGATACAATAGACCAGTTAGACCTAATTGATATCTATAGGACATTTCATCCCAAAACAATGAATTTCACCTTCTTCTCAAGCGCACATGGAACCTTCTCCAGGATAGATCACATCCTGGGCCATAAAGCTAGCCTTGGTAAATTCAAAAAAATAGAAATCATTCCAAGCATCTTTTCTGACCACAATGCAGTAAGATTAGATCTCAATTACAGGAGAAAAACTATTAAAAAATCCAACATATGGAGGCTGAACAACACACTGCTGAATAACCAACAAATCACAGAAGAAATCAAAAAAGAAATAAAAATTTGCATAGAAACGAATGAAAATGAAAACACAACAACCCAAAACCTCTGGGACACGGTAAAAGCAGTCCTAAGGGGAAAGTTCATAGCAATACAGGCACACCTCAAGAAACAAGAAAAAATTCAAATAAATAACCTAACTCTACACCTAAAGCAACTAGAAAAGGAAGAAATGAAGAACCCCAGGGTTAGTAGAAGGAAAGAAATCTTAAAACTTAGAGCAGAAATAAATGCAAAAGAAACAAAAGAGACCATAGCAAAAATCAACAAAACCAAAAGCTGGTTCTTTGAAAGGATAAATAAAATTGACAAACCATTAGCCAGACTCATCAAGAAACAAAGGGAGAAAAATCAAATCAATAAAATTAGAAATGAAAATGGAGAGATCACAACAGACAACACAGAAATACAAAGGATCATAAGAGACTACTATCAACAATTATATGCCAATAAAATGGACAACGAGGAAGAAATGGACAAATTCTTAGAAAAGTACAACTTTCCAAAACTCGACCAGGAAGAAATGGAAAATCTTAACAGACCCATCACAAGCACGGAAATTGAAACTGTAATCAAAAATCTTCCAGCAAACAAAAGCCCAGGTCCAGACGGCTTCACAGCTGAATTCTACCAAAAATTTAGAGAAGAGCTAACACCTATCCTGCTCAAACTCTTCCAGAAAATTGCAGAGGATGGTAAACTTCCAAACTCATTCTATGAGGCCACCATCACCCTAATACCAAAACTTTGCATTGTTAATAAAGCAGAAATAGATGTTTTTCAGGAGCTCTCTTACTTTTTCCATGATCCAGCCAATGTTGGCAATTTGATCTCTGTTTCCTCTGCCTTTTCTAAAACCAGCTTGAACATCTGAAAGTTCATGGTTCACGTATTGCTGAAGTCTGCCTTGGAGAACTTTGAGCATTATTTTACTAGCGTGTGAGATGAGTACAATTGTGCATTAGTTTGAGCATTCTTTGGCATTGCCTTTCTTTGGGATTGGAATGAAAACTGCCCTTTTCCAGTCCTGTGGCCACTGCTGAGTTTTCCAAATTTGCTGGTATATTGAGTGCAGCACTTTCACAGAATCATCTTTCAGCATTTGAAATAGCTCAACTGGAATTCCATCACCTCCACTAGCTTTGTTCGTAGTGATGCTTTCTAAGGCCCACTTGACTTCACATTCCAGGATGCCTGGCTCTAGGTGAGTGATCACACCATCATGATTATCTTGGTCTTGAAGACCTTTTTTCTACAATTCTTCTATGTATTCCTGCCACCTCTTCTTAATATCTTCTGCTTCTGTTAGGTCCATACCATTTCTGTCCTTTATCGAGCCCATCTTTGCATGAAATGTTCCCTTGGTATCGCTAATTTTCTTGAAGAGATATCTAGTCTTTCCCATTCTGTAGTTTTCCTCTATTTCTTTGCATTGATCACTGAGGAAGTCTTTCTTATCTCTTCTGGCTATTCTTTGGAACTCTGCATTGAGATGCTTATATTTTTCCTTTGCTCCTTTGTTTTTCACGTCTCTTCTTTTCACAGCTATTTGTAAGGCTCCTCCTCAGACAACCATTTTCCTTTTTGCATTTCTTTTCCATGTGGATGGTCTTGATCCCTGTCTCCTCTACAATGTCATGAACATCTGTCCATAGTTCACCAGGCACTCTTTCTATCAGATCTAGTCCCTTAAATCTATTTCTCACTTCCACTGTATAATCATAAGGGATTTGATTTAGGTCATACCTGAACGGTCTAGTGGTTTTCCCTACTTTCTTCAATTTAAGTCTGAATTTGCCTATAAGAAGTTCATGATCCGAGCCAGAGTCAGCTCCTGGTCTTGTTTTTGTTGTTTTGTTGCAGCCATCTTTGACTGCAAAGAATGTAACCAATCTGATTTCGTTGTTGACCATCTGGTGATGTCCACGTGTAGAGTCTTCTCTTGTGTTGTTGGAAGAGGGTGTTTGCTATGACCAGTGCATCTTCTTGGCAAAACTCTATTAGACTTTGCCCTGCTTCATTCCGTATTCCAGGGCCAAATTTGCCTGTTACTCCAGGTGTTTCTTGACTTCCTACTTTTGCATTCCATTCCCCTATAACGAAAAGGACATCTTTTCTGGGTGTTAGTTCTAAAAGGTCTTGTAGGTATTCATAGAACCGTTCAACTTCAGCTTCTTTAGAGTTATCGGTTGGGACATAGACTTGGATTACTGTGATATTGAATGGTTTGCCCTGGAAATGAACAGAGATCATTCTGTCATTTTTGAGATTGCATCCAAGTACTGCATTTCAGACTCTTTTGTTGACCATGACGGCTACTCAATTTCTTCTAAGGGAGAAGTAGATATAATTCCTGCAGTAGTAGATATAATGGTCATCTGAGTTAAATTCACCCATTCCAGTCCATTATTAGTTCGCAGAGTCCTAGAATGTTGATGTTCACTCTTGCCATCTCCTTTTTGACCACTTTCAATTTGCCTTGATTCATGGACCTGACATTCCAGGTTCCTATGCAATATTGCTCTTTATAGCATTAGACATTGCTTCTATCACCAGTCACATCCACAACTGGGTATTGTTTTTTCTTTGGCTCCATCCTTTCATTCTTTCTGGAGTTCTTTCTCCACTGATCTCCAGTAGCATATTGAGCACCTACCAACCTGGAGAGTTCCTCTTTCAGTATCCTATAATTTTGCCTTTTCATACTGCTCATGGGGTTCTCAGGCAAGAATACTGAAGTGGTTTGCCATTCCCTTCTCCAGTGGACCACATTCTGTCAACCCTCTCCACCATGACCCGCCCATCTTGGGTGGCCCCACAGGCATGACTTAGTTTCATTGAGTTAGACAAGGCTGTGGTCCTAGTGTGAATAGATTGACTAGTTTTTTTTTGTGATTATGGTTTCAGTGTGTCTGCCCTCTGATGCCCTCTTGCAACATGTACCGTCTTACATGGGTTTCTCTTACCTTGGACATGGAGTATCTCATCATGGCTGCTCCAGCAAAGCACAGCCACTGCTCCTTACCTTGGACGAGGGGTATCTCCTCATGGCCACCTCTCCTGACCTTGAATGTGGAATAGCTCCTCTAGGCCCTTCTGCGCCCACACAGCCACCACTCCTTGTGTGTGGGGTAGCTCCTCCCAGCTGCCACCCCTGGCCTCAGGCGGGGGGTGGCTTCTCCTGGCCGCTGCCCCTGACCTCGGTTGTGGGGTAGCTCCTCTCTGCTGCTCTTGTACTGTTGCAGCCTGGCACTCTTGGCCACCGCCCCTGACCTCGGATGTGGGGTAACTCCTCTTGGCCGCCGCCCCTAGGGCATGGGGTCCTCTCGGCTTCTGCCCCTGTCCTCGGACGTGGGGTAGCTCCTCTAGGCCACACTATGTGTGCCATTGCAGCCGCCCGCAGCTACGTCACCTTCATAATCCAGCATAATCTCTCTTTTTTAAGAACAGCTGACTTAATAAATATATCTGCCCTTCACAGAAGAACCTATTAATAGACAATTGTTTAACTGAATAATCTTAGGGATAGAAACTTTGTGAAAAGACAAAGTAATTTAAGAATCATTGCTACTACAAGTTATAAGTCTTTTAATTTTATTATTTCCTTAAAATATCAGTTAACAAGGTAGTAAGCCATTCTGACTATGACACAAAGATAATTGATAGGCTGATTATGTCAAGTTTCATGAGATTTGTGCAAATGATCTCAATAAATAGTGGTGGTTGAAACTAAGTATATTTTGAATTGTAATTACAACATGAGGCCTTAATGAATAATTGCACTTTTGAGAGTTCATCTGTATTTGCTTTCTTGAAGTGACTGGGGAATTTGAGTAGAATCAAAATTTGCATTTTTTATTTTACAAATGTAATTTATCATATTGACTATATTTCATAAGTAAAATATTATTGTGATTTAATCTTATAAAATATAAAAGATACAAGGAAATTTTGGAGAGCTATTATTTAACTTTTTCAAATGCCCTTAATATTTAATTAGTACTATTAACTTAATGGGTTTCCCTGGTGGCTCAGACAATAAAGAATCTTCCTGTAATACAAGATACCTGGGTTTGATTCCTGGGTCAGGAAGATCCCCTGTAGAAGGGAATGGCTATCAACTCCAGTATTCTTGCCTGGAGAATTCCATGGGCAGAGGAGCCTGGTGGGCTACAGTCCACAGGGTCACAGAGTAGACATGGCTAAGTGGCAGTGCTCCCATACACTTCACTAACTTAATACAAAATCCATTCTCCATCTTGTATTTCAAAATAAATCTGATTATATGATGAATCATTTGACTTCTCCAAATCATACTGTTCATTCAACAAAAGGAGATGTTTATTTTTATTGATGTCCCCTTCTAATTATTCCATCTTATAGTCTACATTAAAACAGTTACATTTTTACATGCAATCATTAACTGAGCCCTTGAGTACTATGATAATACTTTTACTATCAAACCTTTATGATAGAAGAGATACTTTTCAAAAATATAATATAAATAAATAAAAATTTTACTCTTTTCCATTCTCCTTTTCCTGGAAGAGGAAGTTCTGATCTCCAAATGACTGTAAAATCTTCACAGGCCTTAACATGTATTCAGTTCAGTTCAGTTGCTCAGTCATGTCTGTCTCTTTCTGACCCCACAGACTGCAGCAAACCAGCCCTCCTTGTCCAACACCAACTCCTGGAGTTTACTCAAACTCATGTCCATTGGGTTGGTGATGCCATCCAACCATCTCATCTTCTGTCATCCCCTTCTCCTCCTGCCTTCAATCTTTCCCAGCATCAGAATCTTTTGAAATGAGTCAGGTGGCCAAAGTATTGTGATTTCACATTCAACATCAGTCCTTTCAGTGAATATTTAGGACTGATTTCCTTTAAGATGAGAAGGCAATGGCACCCCACTCCAGTATTCTTGCCTGGAAAATCCCATGGACGGAGGAGCCTGGAAGGCTGCAGTCCATGGGGTCGCTGAGGGTCGGACAAGACTGAGCGACTTCACTTCACTTTCACTTTCCTTTAAGATGGACTGGTTGGATCTCCTTGATGTCCAAGGGACTCTCAAGAGTCTTCTCTAACAACACAGTTAAAAAGCATCAATTCTTTGGTGCTCAGCTTTCTTTATGGTACACCTCTCACATTCGTACATGACTACTGGAAAAAACCATAGCCTTGACTAGACAGACTTTTCTTGGCAAAGTAATGTCTATGTTTTTAATATTCTGTCTAGTTTGGTCATAACTTTTCTTCCAAGGAGTAAGCGTCTTTTAATTTCATGGCTGCAGTCACCATCTGCAGTGATTTTGGAGCCCAAAAATTTAAAGTCTGACACTGTTTCCACTGTTTCCCCATCTATTTCCCATGAAGTGATGGGACCAGATGCCATGATCTAAGTTTTATGAATGTTGAGCTTTAAGCCAACATTTTCACTCTCTTCTTTCACTTTCAAAAATGGTTCTTTAGTTCCTCTTCACTTTCTGCCATAAGGGTTATGTCTTCTGCATATCTGAGGTTATTGATATTTTTCCTGGCAATTTTGATTCCAGCTTGTGCTTCATCCAGCCCAGCATTTCACATGATGTACTCTGCATATAAGTTAAATAAGCAGGGTGACAATATACAACCTTGACGTTCTCCTTTGGCAATTTGGAACCAGTCTTTTGTTCCACGTCCAGTTCTAACCGTTGCTTCCTGACCTGCATTCAGATTTCTCAAGAGGAAGGTCAGCTGTCTTTAAGAATTTTCCACAGTTTGTGGTGATCCACGAAGTCTTCCCCTGTGGCTCAGCTGGTAAAGAAACCACTCATAGTGAGGGATACTTGGGTTTGATCCCTGGGTTGGGAACATCCCCTAGAGAATGGAAAGGCTACCCACTCCAATATTCTGGCCTAGAGAATATACAGTCCATGGAATCACAAAGAGTCAGACATGACTGAACGACTTTCACTTCACTTTTACACAGTCACACAGATTAGGACATTTTATACATCAAAGAGTTGTTAAAAACATCATGAAACATAAAAACATATAAAGCCGAAAATAATAAAAAAAATTATCATAAAAGTCTCATTGATTTTAGAAATGAATGAAATATTCTAGAATACATTCTTAAATAGTCATTTAAAAATAATTCAACTTACTAATAAGCTACAAAGTACTGGAGGATTTCTATTTTGCCTACAAAATATTTTAAAATAATCCAATAATCACCACAAAAGATTAAAATCACTTTTCCTACTTCTCTAGTTATGGATAGTACTCTCTGTAGCCCTAATGATCAGTGATATTTACAGTGTTGGCCTTGAAATTACAACATTGAACATTTTGGTAGGAACACACATATGAAAAGTTTTTTGTTTGTTTGTTTTAATTTGTTAAAGCACCTTAAGGCCAAAAGAGTGTGAACGATGGCCATTCAGAAGTGAGAGTGTTTGCAACATTTGGTTTACAGTGATGGTTCTCAAAGAGTGGTCTCCAGTATTTACAACTGTATTTCATGGAAAGCTGATACACATGTAAATTATCATGTCTTATTCTACTTATTTGTATGTACTGAAAACAAACTTCTAGAAGGAATCACAATCACTTGTGTTTACAAGCTCTCTAGATAATTCTCAAATAGCTGAAGTTTGAAAGAACCACTGGTCTGATGAATAGGGAGAAAATAAAAATTTTAGAAATCTGTGACTGTAATTGGGAAAAAAAAATGAATTTGACTATTAAGGTGCAGATAATTTTAACTTACAGGATTTGAAATGAAGATTTTGAAGATGAGTTTGTAAAATGAATTTTTTTGGGGAAAATGTTGAAACAAATAAAGCACACAAATACTTAAGTTGGTCTCCTTTTCAGTTCTAAAAAGAAATATGTAATTCCATCTGTACAAAGGACAGACTTCATTTTGAGAATATTCTATTTGAGAATATAGAATTTATTGCATTTATGTAATAGTGACTGAAATGCAGATACTGGCTAACAGAGTTGTGATAAAATAATGAACACAATGTTAGCTGTGATTTAGACTTTAATATGCATGAGCTTATTATTCAAATATCCTTCTGCTATTGCATGCCACAGTATTTAAGAAAAGATAATTGTGAATTTATATAAAATTACTCCACTATGTAGCAAGTATACAGTGAATCTGTCTTTCCTTCAGTTCTCTCTCTCTCTTTTTTTTTTTTTTTAATTTTTATTGGAGTAGAATTGTTTTACAGTGTTGTGTTAGTTTCTGCTGTACAGGATAGTGAAACAGCTGTATATAGATATATATACATCTCCCCTCTTTTTGGATTTCCTTTCCACTTACATCACCACAGAGCATTGAGTAGAGGTTCCACGTGCTAGACAGTAGGTTTTCATTAGTTATCTTTTTTTTTTTTTTTTTTTTTTACATAATTGTGTATCTATGTCAACCTCAATCTCCCAATTTATCCCACTTCCCCTTTCTCTACTTGGTGTCCATACATTTGTTCTCTATGTCTGTGTCTCTATTTTTGCTTTGTAAATTCATAAGAACATTTTTTTCTAGATTCCACACATATGCATTAATATACAATATTTATTTTTGTCTCTTACTCCACCCTGTATGACAGTCTTTAGGTCCATCCACATCTCTGCAAATGACACAATTTTGTTCCTTTTTGTGGCTGATCAATATTCCATTGCCCCACAGTTCTAAAAGCGTTATTATAAGAAAAAAATCCCTGGAGAAAGAAATGGCAGTCCATTCCAATATTCTTACCTGGAGAATCCCATGGACAGAGCAGCCTGGCAGGCTATAGTCTATAGGATTGCAAAGAGTCAGAAATGACTAAAGTGACTTAGCATGCACCTAGGAAAAGATGTCCCTCCTTGCTTTCTATAGAAGAGTGGCAACCATGTATACAGAGATTTACAGAAGAAATCTCATTTTTTTTTTTAATGTGGGTTATTTTACTTCACTAAGTAATGTTATATATATGTAAGAAATGTATAAATGATTATTTTTATTTTTCACTTTATGTTCTTGTAAATCATTTTCTCTTTTACTATTGTTATATTTTTTAGACATTTTAGTCCTGGGCTATATATGAATCAAAATTGAAGTTTATAAATAACTTCAATAATTATGAAAAATGTTATATAATGTAAGTGTATAACCAAATAATCACAATTATTAATTTAGTATCAAAAAAGACTAAATATTTTGAGTTGTTGGTTACAAACTGTTATATCAGCTGTATGTTGATAATTTGATTTTTGATGAAGTGCATAATACACAGGTTAACTGGTTTTATCATAAGCTGAACAGGTTAGTATTCAAACAAAATCAAACAGACTTAAGTGATTGTATAAAAAATTCAAACCAGAAGCACCTCCAGGAATATTTTTAAGAGTGCATTTTCTGGAACATTTTAAGAATAATGAGATAATATTCAATTATGTTTTACTTTAATATTTTACTTGGTGACAAATTTAAAAGATATACATATAAATTCTATGGCTAGCAATTACTTAGCATGTTATTGTCACAAGGTTTTAGTTCTAGCATTTGCTTTTTTAATTATAATAAACCTGCCATAAACAAGCTGGTAAAAAAATAAATAAATTGTGGTGGAATGAATATGTAAATGGTAACAGTTGTGCCAAGTAAAGCAGAATGAATTCAAAGGACACTGCTCAAAAAGTGGCTTCCAATTTTTTCAAATATAAGCATCATTAAATTATGGAATATAAAACATGCAAAAAGGCACTAATATAAATCATCAAATGTTAATTAGTAATTTAGGTAGAGCATAAATAAATGGTCTTTTCCATAAGGGCAAAATAACAGCTAATATCTGTTGAGTGGTTTCTGCATAGGTCCCAGAAATTGTTTTAAATATTTCCTATTGGTTAGTTCATTTAACTTTTACAATAATCTTATGAGGCAAGCCAAATTAATATCCCAGTTTTACTGATAAAGAACCAAGGATGCAGACAAGTTAGGCAATGTGCCTGAAGTCACACAGCTAAGGAGTGGGGAAAGAATTTGAAACTGAGAAGTATTTTCCAGCCTTAATAATCCTAATCATTATGTTATGCATGCAAATATATATTGGACTGTATCTTATTTTTAAGTAAATATTATCATAATCACTAATACTCAAGGATGATATACACAAAAGCTCTATCAACTATGCTGCTGCTGCTAAGTCACTTCAGTCATGTCCGACTCTGTGCAACCCCATTGACGGCAGCTCACCAGGCTCCCCCGTCCCTGGGATTCTCCAGGCAACAACACTGGAGTGGGTTGCCCTTTTCTTCTCCAATGCATGAAAGTGAAAAGTGAAAGTGAAGTCACTCAGTCGTGTCCGACCCTCAGCAACCCCATGGACTGCAGCCTTCCAGGCTCCTCCGTCCATGGGATTTTCCAGGCAAGAGTACTGGAGTGGGGTGCCAATGCCTTCTCCACTATCAACTATAGGAACAGCTAAAATTAAAAATTTTCTGACTTATTTTCAAAAGCAAAGACTGTAGGGAGATCCACCAAGATTGATCAAGTAGAGATGTGGAAATCACTTCCCCTCACAAATACATAAAAAATATGTCTATATGTAAAACAATGTTCACTGAAAACTAATTGGAAACTGGCCAAAAGACTCTTATACAACCGACTGCAAGAAAAATCCACATGGAATCAAGTAGGAAAGGAAGGGAGGTGATCGTGTTGTGAATTGTACTCCTGGATGGTGACCCAGGGAAATAGGGATATTACACATATGGAAACCTTCTCTGGGGAGTGAATATTTTGAACCGCATATGGGGTACTTGAGCCTTGGGGTCCCACACAGGGAATACAAATCCCCTTGACTAGTTGGAGGTTGCTGGACCCAGCAGGAGGGTTCTGGGAAGCCTGGATTCCACTCATGAGGAACACATGGATACTGGCTTGTTCTCAAGGCAGGGTCAAGAGAGCAGATTGACGACTGCTTGTGTGGCTACCTGGTTTTCCACGACCATTCTAGTGCATACTCCAGCTTGAGTCAAATGAGAACTCCAGCCCCTTTTACTTCGCACTGATGTTCCACACTGGAGCAAGGGCTACCACCACTAGAAAGGAGTTCAGCTATGGGATGTAGAGGTAACATGAGTCCAGGATGGTGTCTATGGAAGGCAGGGACAACCATTGCTGGAGCTTACCCAAACAGCTCATCAAAAGAAGTTTTAATATCTCATTGAGACTAGACTGCAATAGCCCATGTGCCCCCATGCACACTGAAAGTCCATGTGAAGCCCATGTGCCATGTGGATCCTCTACACAATCGGCTGAGAGGTGTAAACAACTATGAGGAACAAAGGAGACTCAGACAGAAAACGGCTTTTGAGCAGGGCAGGCGAAGCCCAAATCTCTATCTGAAGAAAACCCACCACAGCATGCACCCCAACAGAAGCCAAAGTCCCACATAAACACCTCTTGCTCCAGTATTGCTCCCCTCTGGGGCAAGAGTGCAGGTAGTGAGACAGGGGAGAGTTCACACTTAAAAGAAGAGAGACTGCTCAGACTGTCTCTCAGGGCTCTTGCTCCAGAAACTTTGGACCTAATACCACTCCCCAAAGGGCAGTGATAACTAGTGAGCAAAGAGAAAACTCTACCTCACATCTGGCCCCATTCCTTGCCCCTCCGTATATGACTCCAACACTTTTCAAGATACTAGTTGCCAGCAAACCCTGAATAAATGACTTGCATTCACATTAAATCCAGTTCTACCATCAAAGTCACTGGGCACATTCAGACTGTAATGGAAGCTCCTCCATAAGGATACCCCTTCAAGACTGCCATATATAAGTATTTTACCTCAATTCATAGAGACAGAGAAAATTAAGCAAAGTGAGAAGGCAGAGAAATTATTTTCAACTGAAAGATTGAGAATAAAGGATAAACCCAGAGGGATGGTACAGGGAGGGAGGAGGGAGGGAGGTTTGGAATGGGGAACACGTGTATACCTGTGGTGGATTCATGTTGATGTATGGCAAAACCAATACAATACTGTAAAGTAATTTACCTCCAATTAACATAAATGAAGTTATATTTTTTAATATAATGTTTATATGTTTCATTTTTTAATGAAACATATATTAATGACTTACCAAATAATTAAAAGCATTAGTAATTAGAATCTTAACTGAAATAAAGAATAGATGAACACAGTCAGAATTTTAATAAGAAACTATAAAATATTTTTAAAAGATAAAAGTCAGAACAGAAGAATACAATAACAAACATTAAAACAACACTAGAAGTAATTAACAGAAGACTGAGTGATATAGAGCACATAAGTAATCTAGAAGATGGGGTAATGGAAATATCCCAATCAGAACAGCAAAAAGAAAACCAATTAAATGTTAGAATAGTTTAAGAGAGCTCTGGGTAACATCAGTTATATAAGCATTCATATTTTAGGAGTCCCAGAAAGAGGAGAGAGAGAGAGAGAGAGAGAGAGAGAGAGGAGAATTGAAAATGTATTTGATAATATTTTTTAAATATAGATTTATTTATTTTAATTGGATGCTAATTATGTTACAATACTGTATTGGTTTTGCCATACATCAATCAAAACTTTCCAAACTTGAAGAAGAAAACAGACATTCAGGTACAGGAAACACAGAGGCATTCAAACAAGGTGAACTAAAACAGATCCACACTAAGAAATATTATAATTAAAAAGGCAAAGTTTAAATATAGAGAATTCTAAAGATAGCAAATGAAAAATAGTATTATATCCAAGGGAGATCCCATAAGGCTATTGGCTGATTTTGCAAAGATCTTTGAAAAGCCATAAGAAACTTTGCAGGTCAGAAAAAATGGTGTGATATATTCAAAGTGCTGAAAGGGAAAAACATGCAACATAGAACATGCCACCAGGTGAATTATTATTTAAAGTTGAAGGAGAGAAGAGATGAAGAACTTCTAAGAGAATAAAAAACTAAAAGAGTTCACCAATAGTAAACCAATCTTATAATAAATAAGGAGTTTTATCTAAGAGGTAGAGAAAGGTTATAAGAAGAATTAAGAATCTATAGAAAAGAAAAAAAAATCAATAATTAAGATTGCCTATTTAAATAAACTGGTATGAATACTAAAAGACAACAAAATTGTACAAACAACTTGAACTACAATAAACAGTGAACAGATACATATGAAATGTAAAGCAAGAAATTAAAACACAAAATGAGAGAGAGGGCAGTAAAAAAAGTCTATTTTTCAGAACATGTTTGAATGTAAACAACTACCATTTTAAAACAAGTAAAAGTAGTAATAAGTCAATATATGCAAATTCCATGGTATCCACAAATCAAAATTCTACCTTAGATACACAAAAACTAGAGAGAAAGAAACACAAATATACTACCAAAAAAATCATCAAACCACACAGGAAATAACAAAAGAAGAAGAAGAAGAAAGGAAAAAAAAAAGAACAGAGATGAAGTACCAAAAAAAAAAAAAACAAAACAGGAAAACAAGTAATAAAATGGTAACAAGTGCATAACTGTCAAATTTTTAGAAACATGTAACCTGTCAAAATCTGAATCAGAAAGAAACAGATAAGCTGGGCAGAACACTAGTAGTAAAACTGAATTTGTAATTAAAAATTCTCATCAAACACTTGTCCTTGATTTGACAGATTCACATGGAAACTCTATCAAAGAAGTGAAGAAGATTTAATAAAAAATGAAAACAATGGAACATATTCGTTTTGTGAGGGAAACCTGAAACAAACAAACAAACAAAAACAAACAGGCAAACAAACAACAACAGCAACAAAAACAAAGACAATACAGAAAACCCATATAAATATATGAGTACTCTGCATATAAGTTCAATAAGCAGGGTGACAATATACAGGCTTGACGTACTCCTTTTCCTATTTGGAAACAGTCTGTTGTTCCATGTCCAGTTCTAACTGTTGCTTCCTGACCTGCATATAGGGTTCTCAAGAGGCAGGTCAGGTGGTCTGGTATTCCCATCTTTTTCAGAATTTTCCACAGTTTATTGTGATCCACACAGTCAAAGACTTTGGCATAGTCAATAAAGCAGAAATAGATGTTTTTCTGGAACTCTCTTGCTTTTTACATGATCCAGCGGATGTTGGCAATTTGACCTCTGGATCTTCTGCCTTTTCTAAAACCAGCTTGAACATCTGGAAGTTCACGGTTCATGTATTGCTGAAGCCTGGTTTGGAGAATTTTGAGCATTACTAGCGTGTGAGATGAGTGCAATTGTGTGGTAGTTTGAGCATTCTTTGGCATTGCCTTTCTTTGGGATTGGAATGAAAACTGACCTTTTCCAGTCCTGTGGTCATTGCTGAGTTTTCCAAATTTGCTGGCATATTGAGTGCAGGACTTTCACAGCATCATCTTTCAGGATTTGAAATAGCTCAACTGGATCTCCATCACCTCCACTAGCTTTGTTCATAGTGATGCTTTCTAAGGTCCACTTGACTTCACATTCCAGGATGTCTGGCTCTAGGTGAGTGATCATCGTACCCCAAAGCAATATACTGATTTAGTATAATTCCTATCAAAATAGCCATGACATTTTTTTTACAGAACAAATAATACTAACATTAATATAAACAACAAAAGACCCAGAATTACCAAAACAATCATGAAGAGGAAAAAAAAAGAAAGCTGGAGGTATCACATTCCCTTGACTTCAGACCATGCTACAGAGCTATAGTAACCAAAATAGTATAGCATTGGCCCCAAGAAACAGACACATAGGTCAATGAAAAGGAATAGAGACCTCATATATAATCCCATCACCTATAGTCAATCTCCAATGAGCAGCAAAAATATATGATGGAAAAAGACAGACTCTTCTATCAATGCTTCCCCCTCTCACACCGCATGCACCTATAGTCAATATCCAACAAAGGAAGCAAGCATACACAATGCAGAAAAGACAGATTCTTCTATCTTCTAGTGAGAAAATTGGACAATCATATATATAATGAGATTAGAATATTTCCCCACATCTTACACTAAAATAAACTCAAAATGGTTTAAATAGCTAAATATAGAACCTTTAAAATTTAAACTTCTAGAAGAGACCATAGGCAAAGTACTCTTTGACATAATCATAGCAATATTATTTGGATCTAGTCTACTGAGGCAAAGGAAATAAAAGCAAAGACAAATAGGACCTAATTAAAACTAATAGCTTTTGAACAGCAAGGAAGGGTTTCCCTGGTGGCTCAGATGGTAAAGAATCCACTGCAGTGCAGGAGACCTGGGTTTGATCCCTGGTTTGGGAAGATCCTCTGGACAAGGGAATGGCTACCCAATCCAGTATTCTGGCCTGGAAAATTCCGTGAAAAGAGGAGCTTGGAGAGCTACAGTCCATGAGGTAACAAAGAATTGGACATGACTGAGTGACTAAGCACAGCACACAGCAAAGGAAACTAGTGACAAAATGCAGAGACAACATACTGGACAGGAGAGAGCACCTACAAATGTATTAATATGGCATTTAATACCATATCAAATACAAATATATTTAATACTGACAAAGTATTAAAATCTAAAATGTATATGAACAGCTTATACAACTCAATATAAAAAATAAAATGCCAGAAGACCCAGGCATCCATTTTTTCAAAGACATACAGATGGGTAACAGGAAGATGAAAAGATGGTCAACATCATTAATTATTAGAGAAAAAAAATCAAAATTACAATGGCAAGGATGTAGAGAAAATGGAATCCTTGTGCCCTTTTGGTGAGAATGTAATTTGGTGCAATCACTATGGAAAACAGTATGGCATTTCCCCCCAAAATTAGGACAACCATCTGATCCAGTAATTATTCCTAGAATTTTGATACAGATAATCAAAAAACCCAAAAGCAGTTTTTAAAAAGTGAACAATGCATCCCAATGTTCATAGCAGCATCATTTACAATAGCCAGAATATGCAAGCCACCCAAGTGTTCATCAACAGATGAATGGCCAGAAGATGCAATATATATATATATATATATATATATATATATATATATATAATACAAATAAACTGGAATATTAGCCACAAAATGAATAAAATTCTGCCATTTGCAATAATGTGGATATACCTAGAGGACATTATGTTTAGTGAAATTAGTCAAAGGTAAATATTTGATTTATCAATTATACGATTTTAAAAATAAACAAATGTATACAACAAAACAGAAACAGATTCACAAATACAGAAAACAAACTCATGGATGCCAGTGGAGTGAAGAGACTAGGGAAGGAGAGGAAGATCAGAATATGTATATGTGTACAATAGATGAATAACAAGGATATATTGTATAGCACAAGAATATGTAGCCATTATTTTGTAACAACCTTGATGTATAATCTATAAAAATATTGACTCACTATGCTACAAATGTGAAATTTATGTAATATTGTCAATCAACTATTCTTCAGCAAAAAGTCTATAAATTTTGTGCCTTATAAAGTGGGAAGATCACAAAAGAGAATAGAAACATTTTTTATATTTACTCCTTTTGCAAGAAGACAGGTGCCAAATGGCATCGGTGACTATTTTCTCCTTTGTGTTGAAAAATATGAAAATAATGAAAGTCAAATATCAAAAGGGATATTTTTGTCAGCAATTGAAAACAATATAGGGCCCTAATTTACTTTTTATTTTTCTTTTGACTTGGTAGGTAAACATACAACTTTTATTTTTAAATAACACACACAAATATAAATAGAAATCTGTAGAAGTGGTCTCAACTTAAATCAAAATTATATAGTCAGATGAATATTATCAGAATAGTACATCTAAAAAAAGGACAAGGAAAAATTTCCCCAACAGTTAATGAAAAAAATTAAACAAAACATTTTCCTTTTTGTGTGTGGAAAATAGCAAATGTCACTCACTAGATAAAAGCACATTTAATAAAATATTTTAAAAATCATTTTTAATGAAATGATATGCTGCTTTGTTTAAAAACAAATTTTGTCTAGCTCTCAATGATTACATTAAATAGGCAAACAAAGATACATGGACCATAAATATGCTGTAAAAAAAAAAACATTAGACATTAGTATTCAGCATTAAGTTTTGGATGAATGAAACTTTGTTTTGTTTTTCCCCAGAAATGCTGGTTTCTGACATGTTTGCTCCAAATACATGTTAATACCATTTTAACAAAGGGTGCTTCAATTTTTTTTTAATCAATTATTTTCTGTAGTATTTTTCAAGTTACTTAAACACCACAGGCAGGATTATCAAGTTACCATGACCTCTCTGCCATTAAACATTTCAGGAAAGATAAGAAAATTTTCATTTCATTTACTACTATGTAAAAATATTTTATATTTAAAGAAAACAAAAAGATTGAATGACAGTTATTCTGATCTAAAGATAGTGTAAGAAATATAATAGCTTTATTTTACTTAGCTGCATTTTGTTGCTAGTAGACAAATCACTTATAGATATCTATATGTTCTATTAAAAACAGAGTAAGAAGGATGTGGAACATGTGATTTTATTCATTTAACAAAAGATCCATGTCAGCCAATTGAAATATTTTATTCAAACATTTTTGAAGCTGTTAGTTGGGAAGCTAATTTGCTGTTAAAATGAAGAATTGATGCTTACCAGTACAGTTAAAATTTTCTGCCACTCAAGACAATTAGGGAAAATAACTGAAGGATATAAAGAGTTTAAACTCGTTCTTGTTTCCACGGAGGTTTAATGTTTACATGCTTTTATTGATCTGAGTCTTATTTAATAAATTCTAGTAACCTAGGATTGTACAACCTGGTAACTTATGCATATAATCTTTAAATCTTTAAATAGTGTGGACCTTATTTCTAGAGTATATTATTAATAATTTTGTTTGTTTTAATATTTCATGTATTTTAATTTTAAAAGTTAAATGAGTAATTTAAGATCTACAGCTTTATTCTGAAATGCATGATTAAGCAAATAAATATTCCCCCAAAATATTACAGAAAATGTAAATCAAATTTTTTGTAGCACATACTCTCATGTGCTACTCTAAGTATATTCTTCCTATTTTCAGTGATAGCCTCAATTTTGAGGGAGGAGCCATGTGCCACCTGCTAATGGCCTTGTATCTTGGGTAGCGATTTGCCATTATGAAGTTGGAAATTTGTTGTAGTTTTGCTTAAGATTATTTTCCTGATAGAAGAAAAATTATATATATATATATATATATATATATATATATTTAAGGTAGACATAACATCTGAAGCAGCTTCCAGAAGGCAGGAAACATGTGGAAAAGAATCATAGATATGTTGACTTCAATATTGTCACTCAATCTTTTTTGCTTCCCTGGAATAGCACTTTACAATAAAGTCATAGCATGTAAATTTTTCTTCCAGATCAATTCCCTTTTAATTTTTTCAGCTTTGTTGTTCTTCAATCACTCAGTCATGTTTGACTCTTTGTGACCCCATGGACTGCAGCACACCAGACTTTCTTTTCCTTATCTATCACACAGAATTTCCTCAAACTTGTGTCCATTGAGACAATGATGCCATCCAACCATCTCATCATCTGTCACCCCCTTCTCCTCCTGCCCTCAATTTTTCCCAGCCTCAAGGTCTTTTCCAATGAGTCAGCTCTTTGCATTTGGTAGCCAAAATATTAGACCTTTAGCTTCAGTATCAGTTCTTCCAATAAATATTCAAGATTAATTTACTTTAGGATTGGCTGGTTTGATCTTGGTGTCCAAGGGACTCTCAAATGTCTTTTTCAGCATCACAGTTGGAAAGCATCAATTCTTTGGTGCTCAGCCTTCTTCATGGTCCAACTTTCACATCTACATGTGACTTCTGGAAAAAACATAGCTTTGACTATATGGACCATGAAGGCAAGGTGATATCTCTGCTTTCTAATATGCTGTCTAGGGTTTGTCATAGCTTTTCTTCTAAGGAGCAAGTGTCCTTTCATTTCATGCCTGCAGTTACCCTCTGCAGTAATTTTGGAGCCCAAGAAAATAAAGTTTGTCACTGCTGCCATTTTTTCCCATCTATTTTCCATAATGTGATGGGACCATATTCCATGATCTTAGTTTTCTGCATGCTGAGTTTTAAGCCAGGTTTTCCACTTTCCTCTTTCATCTTCATCAAGTGGCTCATTAGTTTCTCTTTGCTTCCTGCCTTTAGGGTGGTGTCATCTGCATATCTGAGGTTGATGCTATTTCTCTTGGCAATCTCGATTCCAGCTTGAGCTTCATCGATTCTAACATTTCACTTGATGTACTCTGTGTATAAGTTAAATAAGCAGGATGACAATGAACAGCCTTGATGAACCTCTATCCCAATTTTGAACCAATTGTTCCATGTATGGTTCAAACTGTTACTTCTTGATCTACATACAGGTTTCTTAGGAGGCTAGGGTACAATTGATAAATAAATCATGATATTTAAGTGTACATCATGATGTTCTTATGTAAATACACATTGTAAAGGTATCCTCCTGTCTATTTAATTAACCTGGGGAGGAAGAAATGGCAACCCAGTCCAGTATTTTTACCTGGAGAATATCATAAACAGAACCTGACAGGCTACACATTCCATAGGGTCACAAAGAATTGTACACAACTGAAGTGACTCAGCACATATTTAATTAGCTTATTCATAATCACACATATGCTTTTATTTGTGAATATTTTAATTTCTTGTTTCTTAATATAGTCAACTATAGTTGCCATGTTATACTTTAAATCCTCAACCTGTTTTAATTTATAGCTGAAATTTTCTATACTTTGGCCAAGATCTTTGTATTTCCCCTACCACCCACTCCATAGAAACCATTTTTCTACTCACCCTTTCATAAGTTTTATTTTAGATTTCACATATAAGTGATACCATGCAGTAGATGTATTTCTCTGTATACTTATTTCACCTGATACAATGACCTAAAATCCACCCAAGTTGTAGCAAATGGCAGGAGTCCTTTTATTTGTCATAAGCAAATAATATTCAAATATATATGTTATTATATATCAGTCTTCAATATATATTGAACAATGTTATTGAACTTAATCCATATATAGAATATTACTATATTCAATTGATATCATATCCATCATTTAGTCTTTATGCATTTATCTATTGATGGACATTCAGGTTTATTTCCATATGTTGGCTATTGTGATTAATGCTGCAGAAAACATGAGCGTGCAGATAGCACTTTGAGATACTGATTGCATTTCATTTGGATATATATGCAAGAGGGATTACAGGATGCAAAAGTGGTTCTATTTAATTTTTTTTCCTAGGACTTTCATATTAAGTAATAGCTTCCCTATTTACATTCTCATCAGCAGTGCACAAGGGTTAACTTATCACCAAAATCTTACCAAGACTTATATGTTGTCTTTTTCACTATAATCACCTTAAAAGGTATAAGATGATATCTCATTTTGCTTTTAATTTGCATTTCTGTGGTGATAAGTGACATTGGGCACCCTTTTGTATACTTAGTGGCCACTCGTATATCTTCTTTGGAGAAAAGGGTGATTCAGATCCTCTGCCTATTTTAAAAATGGATTTGTGTTCCTTGTATATTTTAGATATCAGCTCCATTTGGACATATTTTTTTTCCTCATTCTGTAGGTTGTTTTTTTTAATTTTGATAATGCTTTCCTTTGCTGTACAGAATTTTTTTTTTTTTAATTTGATGTTGTCCCACATGGTTATTTTTGCTTTTGCTCCTTTGTGTTTGGTGTCAATGCCAAAAAAAAAAAAAAAAATCAGTGTCAAGATTGATGTCAAAGAGCTTACTTACTATGTTTTATTCTAGTTTTATAGCTTAGGTTTAGCATTAAAGACTTTTCTTCATTGTGAGTTGACTTTTGTAAGTGGTATGAAATAGTGGCCCAGTTTATTGTCTGTGACTCTCCAGTTTTCCAAACTTTTATTAAATAAACTATCATATCCTCATTGTATAGTGTTAGTTCCTTTGTAAAAAAAATTGATAATAAATACACAAATTTATTTATGTGTGTTTACTTCTGCTCCATTGATCTATGTGTGTGATTTTGTGTCAAATACCATGCTGTTTTGATTGATAGCTATATAATATAGTTTGAGGTCAACAGGGGTGATGCCCCAGGTTTGTCCTTTTTTCTCAGGATTACTTTGGCATTTTAGCGCCTTTTGTGGTTTCAGACAATTTCAGTTTTTTGTATTTTCTTTTTGACATAGGCATTTTGATAGGGATTTCAGTGAATCTGTAGATTGCTTTGAGGAGTATGGGTATTTTAATAATATTGTTTCTTCCAGTTAATGGTCATGCAGTATATTTCTACTTATTTGTATTTTCTTCAATTTCTTTTATCAATATTTTATACTATTCAATATAGAGATCATTCATGTACTTGATTAAGTCTATTCTTAAGTATAAATTAAATCCATTCTTAACATATAAATTTTGTTGTTGCTATTGTAAATGGGATCATATTTTTAAATTTCTCTTTCTGATAGATTGCTATTAGGATATAAAATGCAACTGACATTTGTGTATTGGTTTTGTATACTGGGGTTTCCCTGGTAACTCAGGTGGTAAAGAATCTGCCTGCAATGCATGTGGCCAAAGTATTGGAGCTTCAGCTTCAGCATCAGTCCTTCCAATGAATATTCAGGACTGATTTCTTTTAGGATTGACTGGTTTGATCTCCTTGCTGTCCAAGGGACTCGCAAGAGTCTTCTCCAACACCACAGTTCAAAAGTGTCATTTCTTTGGCACTGAGCTTTCTTTATAGACCAACTGTCACATCAATACATGACTATTGGAAAAAGCACAGATTTGACTAGATGGACTTTTTTTTGGCAAAGTAATGTCTCTGTTTTTAATATGCTATCTAGGTTAGTCATAATTTTCTTCCGAGGAGCAAGCATCTTTTAATTTCATAGCTGCAGTCACCATCTGCATTGATTTTGGAGCCCAAGAAAATAAAGACTGTCACTGTTTTCATTGTTTTCCCATCTATTTGCCATGAAGTGATGGGACTAGATGCCACAATCTTAGTTTTTTGGATGTTGAGTTTTAAGGCAACTTTTTCACTCTTCTCTTTCATTTTCATCTTAAGCAGGGAATAAAGCAGAGTTAGATATTATTCTGGAACCCTCTTGCTTTTTCTATGATCCAGTTGATTTTGGCAATTTGATTTTTGGTTCCTCTGACTTTTCTAAATCCAGTTTGAATATCTGGAAGTTCTCAGTTCACATACTATTGAAACCTGGCTTGGAGAATTTTGAGCATTATTTTGCTAGCGTGTAAAATGAATGTATTTGTTCAGTAGTCTGAACATTCTTTGGCATTGCCTTTCTTTAGGATTGGAATGAAAACTGACCTTTTCCAGTCTTGTTGCCACTGCTAAGTTTTCCACATTTGCTGGCATATTAAGTGCAGCACTTCAACAGCACCACATTTTAGGATTTGAAAGAGTTCAACTGGAATTCCATCACTTCCACTAGCTTTGTTCCTAGTGATGTTTCCTAAAGCCAACTTTGACTTTGCATGCCAGGATGTCTGGCTCTTGATGAGTGATCACATCATTGTGGTTTTCTGGGTCATTAATACCTTTTTTGTATAGTTCTTCTGTGTATTTTTTCAACTTTTCTTAATATCTTCTGCTCCTGTTAGGTCCATTCCACTTTTGTCCTTTATTGTGGCCTTTTGACTGAAATGGTTTATTGGTATGTTTAATTTTCTTGAAGAGATCTCTAGTCTTCCCCATTCTATTGTTTTCCTCTATTTATTTGCACTAATCACTGAGGAAGACTTTCTTATTTCTCTTTTCTATTCTTTGAAACTCTGCATTCAGATGGGCTACTTTGCCTTTAGCTTCTCTTCTTTTCTCAGATATTTGTAAGGCCTCCTCAGACAACGATTTCACCTTTTTGCATTTTTCCTGGGGATGGTCTTGATCACCACCTCCTGTACAATAATCTTGGTGTATAATCCTTTTAATGTACTGTTGATATGTGTTTGCTAATATTTTTGATGACTTTTTACACCTATATTCATAAAGAATGTTGGCCTATAATTTCCTTTTCTTGTAATGTCCCTTTATTGTTTTGGTGTTAGAGAAAAATTGTCTTCATAAAATGAGATTAAAGTGTTCTCTCCTCTTCTACCTTTCAGAAGGGTGTTTCAGAAAAATGATTATGAATTCCTCTTTACAAATGTTTTGGTTTTTTCTTTGTTGGAGGATTTTGATTAGTGATTTAATCTATTTTGATTAGTGATTCAATCTCTTTGATAGTGATCAATCTGATAAGATTTTCAGTTTCTTCCTGGTTTAGTCTTGATATATTTTATGTTTCTAGGAATTTATAGATCTCTTCCAGGTCATCCAATTTGTTGATATATCTTTTCAAAGGAATCTGTTATGATCCTTTGTATTTTGTGATATCAGTCATAATGTCCTCTCTTTTATTATTTTATATAGTTGACTCTTTTTTGTTGTTATTGTTCTTTTAAGCCTAAATAAATGTTTTTCTATTTTATCTTTTAAAATAAGATATTAATTTCATAAATATTTTAGTCTCTATTTTACTTATTTCTCCTGTAATCTTTCTTATTCCCTTTCTTCTCTTAATGTGGCCTTAGTTTTTTGTTTATTTGTTTTCCTCTCTTCTAGTTTACTGAGGTGTTCATTTAGGTGGTTTATCTGAGATTTTTTTTTTTTTCTCTTAATGTAAGCATTTATCACTAAAACTTCTCTCTTAGGACAGACAGATTGTTAGCAAAGGAAAAAAGAGGTCATTGTCTCTTTAACAAACTATCCTGAAACAATGACATCCATATGTTAAAAAAAAAAAAAAAATCTAGACCCAGAACTTGCAAGCTTCATACAGATTGATTCAAAATGGATCATATATCTAAGTGCAAATGCAAAACTATAAAATTGCTATAAGATAATATAGGATAAAGCCTAAGTGACCTAGAGTATGTTGATGCCATTTTTAAATAAAATAGCAACTACATAATTCATAATAGATATAATGGATAAGCAAGATCTTATTAAAATGAAAAACTCATAATCTGCAACAGACCATATCAAGAAAAAAAGATAAGCCAAAGACAGGAAGAAACTATTTTCAAAAGACATTCTTAATAAAGGACTTCTACCCAATATGTATGAAAAACAATTAAAACTCAACAATAAGGAAATAAATAGCTTAATTTAAAAATGAGACAAAAACCTGAACAGTAATACTACTAAATAAAATATATAGGTAGGAAACAATCATGTTAAGCATGCTCCACATCATAGGTTGTTAGGGAAATGCAAATTAAAACAATAAGACCCACTTGTTTGAGTGGTCAAAATCCAAAACCTTGACAATAGCCAATGTTGGCAAGAATATGGAGCAACAGGGACTCTTATACATTTCTGATAGAAACTTAAAATGGTATAGCTAGTTTAGAAGACAGTTTGGCAATTTCTCACAAAACTAAACATACATTCACATTATGATACAGTAATAGTCCTCCTTAGTATTTACCCCCCAAATTTGAAAACATATACCTACACAGAAACCTACACACAGATGCTTATAGCAGCTCTATTCTTTTCTTAAAAAAAAAAAAAAAAAAAACAAAACTTGTATTTTATATTGGAGTGTAACTGAGTAACAATTTTGTGATAGTTTCCGGTGGACAGCAAAGAGACTCATCCATACATATATATCTATCCATTCTCCCCCCAACTTCCTCCCACCCAGGCTTCTGTATAACATTGAGCAGAGTTTCTGGTACTGTATGGTAGGTTGTCATTGGTTATCCATTTAAAATATAGCAGTACATACCTGTCCATCCCAAAAGTATTAGTCTCTGTCGTGCCTGACTCTTTGTGACCCCTTAAACGGTAGCTCTTCAGGTTCCTTTGTTCATGGAATTCTCCAAGCAAGAATACTGGACAGTGTAGCCATTCCTTTCTAAAAGGGTTCATCTTCACTCAGGGATCGAACCCGATCTCCTACTTTGCAGCTAGATTCCTTACCAACTGAACCTCCAGGAAAGTTGATCCCAAACTCCCTAACTATCCCTTCCTTTCATCCTTCTCCCTTCTTCTTAGAGAAGAAACCATAAGTTTCTTCCCTAAGCCTGTGAGTCTATATTTGGGAGCAATCAAAATATCCTTCAAGTAATGGATTTATAAATGAACTTTGGTACAGCTAGACAATGGAACATTATCAAGTCATGAAAAGACATAGAGAAAACATAAATTCTACAGAATAGAGTCTCAGTTTGGTCAACAAAGAAAGGTTTATAGATTAAGAGAGACCTGATAGGCACACCCATCAATTTTAGACTTTGTTTGGATTCTAATTCATACAACCAATTCTAACACAAGTAAATAGATAGATGGGCTTCCCAGGTTGTTCAGTAGTAAAGAATCTGGCTCCCAATGCAGGAGATGTGAGTTTGATCCCTGGGTCAGGACGATCCCCTGGAGAAGTAAATAACAACTCACTCCAGTATTATTGCCTGGAGAATCCCATAGACAAAGAAGTGTGGTGGGCTACAGTCTGCGGAGTCACAAAGTGTTGGACAGAACTTAGTGACTAAGAACACATAGATAGGTAGGTAAATAGATAAAATAATTAATTAATTCCCTTAGTAAATCTGAGGAATCTGAACAATAATGGAACATTTCATGATGTTAAGGAATAAGATGTTTTGAATATTTGGGGTAATGGTCTTCTTATACACCTCTTGTGTACCATTGCAAATCCCACAAATCTCACTTTATCTATTGATGTTGTGACCAGTTCTTTGCAGATATCAAAAAGGGCCTGCTCATAGGACATGATAATGGGCTTCAATTTTGAATGAACCTTAATTGATTAGGTTTAAAAAGGGACTCTGTGAATATATATTACTGTAGAATTCTCCGAGGTCTTTGTGGAAGAAATACTAACAATGTTTAGGATTTGCTTTTAAAGTAATTCACAAAAGGAAATAAAACAGACCAATGGAAGAGTGGAAGAAACAAGACTGGCTATATGTTAACAATAGTTGAAACAAGATAATAGAGGCATGATGACTGCTATTGTTGTTCCGACTTTTATAGATGCTTGAAAAATAAAATTAAAAGGTTTAAAAAATCAAATGTAGATGTCTATGTATATATACATATATAAGGTGACAGTCACATAGGGGATATTTAGCAATGACTGGAGGTATTTTCTATTGTCACATCTAAGGTATGTGTATGCTATTACCATCATTGATGTAGAAGCCATGAATACCTTTATCATTCAAGGAAATACAAGACAATCTACCAGATGCAAATATCAGCAGTACTATCGATGAGGTATTCTGGTAGCATCATCAGGCAAACTAATGGATGATGGTAGCTATAATCCTCTATTTATTTTCAGTTTTATCGATTTTCTCTGCTAATTGCTCCAGTTTATTGTTCAAAGCGTTACAGAATTGCTTTGTAGTTATTAGCCCATTGCATTGAGGAGAAAATAAAAATAGAAATAAAATGCACTCTAGTGAAAATTTAAAAAGCAAAATATTAATTTTTTATCAAGGAACATTTTAATGTCCTTATTTTTAAAAACCTTATAATTTTTTAAATATAAATTTATTTATTTTATAATTTTATCAAAATAAATAAAAAGAAAGATTATAAATAGTTGACATGTCCTAAGATTTCAGTATTATTAAAGACATAGTAAGAATTATTTTATTAAAATGTAATAACTCTACATGTTTTAAACTCTCAAATAAGACAATTAAAAAAAGGTTAAAAGAGTATACTACCAAAACTTAGAAGAGAAATGAAGTTACTATAATCCAGTCTTGAATTATGATAATAATTATACTAAATATAATATAATAATAACCAACCTTGAATTCTTAGCAAGCAAACCATTTTTTAAAAATCTGCCCTTAAGTGTATAGTTGTAAATGGGTTAGATGGGGGTGTGTATGTGTGTGTGTGTGTACACATGCTTATGATCCCAGCTTTAGGATCCAGGAGTTTAAAGTTTTATATATTGAAATTAGTAGCATGTCATCATTTTCTATGATGCTTAGGCTGTATAGTAGTAGTCAGAATGTTATCAGATTAAAAAGTACTTTTCTTTAAACAGGTATCAAGCAGTGGGGGAATAATTCCAGAAAGGTTAAGCCTTGTCACATCTTGTAGGAAGTTTTGAATAGAAATGTTTTCACAAAGCATAGTTAATTTAATTTGAATTTAAAATCTTGACATTTTATTGACCTCCCTTACTTGAAAACAGATTAGCTAAAAACTTAATGGATTCTTTCAAGTTAATGAGCATCTTTTAAACTGAACATTCACTCTCAGAAGGTTACCTTTTACAGATGTAACAGATGAATTACTATTAAATATTTTATAACAAAGGAATTTTTTACTTACTGTGAATATGTATAAAAGGTCAAGTTTCCTGTTCTTCCTCCATTTGTCAAACTAGAATACATAAATCACTTATATCAACCAATTTGACATGAAACATCTTTAGCTAAACATCTGTAGAATATAAAACAATACACACCAGAGAATCATATATATATATATATATAAACAGTCCAGAATTCACAAGAGATCTTTAAAACTAAGTCTAAATATTGCCTGCTACACAAATTTGCTATAATAATCCTTGAGAAGTCTTAAAATGTATATATTAATGTGTTGAGGCAGCAAATTTCAGTTTGTAGCTGTTCTAAAGTATTAGATATTAGGAAAATAGCATGGTTCTAACATATTCTTTTGGATATTATTCTTTTTCCAGCCAAACCAGGACATCTCTTTCCTGTTCCACAGGACAGCGCCATCACACATTGCCTAATAATATATATTAAATACTTACTAAATATCAAACAATTTTAAGGGCTTTATTTGAATCCATTCAAATATTTCTATCTTATAGAGTAGACACTGTTTAAATACTTACTAAATATCAAACAATTTTAAGGGCTTTATTTGAATCCATTCAAATATTTCTATCTTATAGAGTAGACACTATTTTAGGGGAGAAAAAAGGAGGCATAGAGAGGCTAAGTTGTTCATAGTCTTAATTATGAGTCAATTTTGGAGGCATATTTATGTACACCTATGGTTCCTGGGTCCAAGCTTTTAAATATTATACTAGATTATATCTCTTTCCAATAAGTCATTTTCTACAGGAATCTATTTTCCACCACTCTAGGAAATTTTATGCTTTTTTTTTTTTTTCTACTTTAACCATTATTCATTTTAAGCAAGAATATTTGACTTATTTTTAATGCTTGTAAACAAGTTACACTGCCTGATTTCCCCCCAAAATTATTTTTCGCAGTTTTACTGGGAAATAAGGGGCATGCATCTCTACATAAGATTAAGACATACAGCCAAAAGTTTTATTTAAATATATTTTGAAATAATTACTGAAATAATTCAATTTATATTCATCATTTTATATTGTTGTTGTTGTTCAGTCACTAAGTCATGTCTGACTCTTTGAGATCCCAAGAACTGCAGTATACCAGGCATCCTTGTCTTTCATTACAATAAAAAATAAAGCAAGCTTCTTTTCAGAAATAAACACAACATTATTAATAATAAGTTCAGTTTATTCTGATCTGAAAACAATCCATATCACCAATTTATCATCTAAATCTATGTCCCCTCTTAAAGCTCAACTCTTCTCTGACAAAAAACTATCTGAAACAAAAAGTGTAGAATCCACTAAAAAGTCATAGTAAGGAGGCTAACTATATAAATAAAAATAGTATGAATCTGTTCAAAGCCCTACTTTGTCGGACATTTGAATGTGAGCCCCCATTCTTTTTCCTCTTCCTCAAAGTACCCAGTTTGCATTATTGAATTTAAGTCTAGCTGTACAGGAGGACGCCTTACTCTTATTAACTGAATGTTTTCATGAGCTTTGGTGATAGAGAATTTGTAGTCATATTTGCTTCAATATGATGAAATTAAAGAATTTATATTTTTCAACATTACTGAGATATAATTTAAATGTTGTGATATTCATCCATGCAAAGTATACAATTCAATGAATTTTAATATATTCAGAAATATATGCAATTACTATCTTGTTTTTAATACCTCTTCAAAAAAATAGCTATTAGCTATTGACACTTCAAACCCCACTCCACAGATGCAAACAACCATTAACCTACTATATATATTTCCATATTCAGGACATTTCATATGAATTAAATATAATAGGTGGCCTTATGTAACTATATAGTTTCACATTCCTTTCTGTGGCTAAAAATATGCCATGGTATTGATAGCATTTCATGATCCATTTACTAACTCATGGACTTTATGTTGGTTCCATTATTTATATATTATAAATAATGTTGCTATAAATATTTGTGTATATGTTTTTTCTATTACCATATGTAATATTTTTTGTGTTTGGTTTTGGGTATACATATCTTTTCATTTCTCTTGGGTATATACCTAGAAGTAGATTTTGTGAGTCTTAAGGTAACACTTGATTAATATTTAGAGAATTTTCACCCTGTTTTCTAAAGTGATGTTACTGCTATAATTCCCATCAGCAGTGCATGCATTCTTGTTTCTCCATGTCTTTGCCAACACTTGCTGTTATCTGACCTTTTGACTTGGCATTTTGTTACCTAAATATATTAAGTAATACTTTATGGCCTTGGATTTGGCAAATAATTCTTAGATATGACATCAAAAGCATAAACAACAAAAGAAAAAAAATAGAGAGATTGGACTTTATCAAAAGCAAAATCTTTAAAGGACATGATCATAGGAGTAAAAAGACAAACCACAGAGAAAATGGAAGAAAATATTTGCAAATCAAATATCAGATAAACAACCTATGTGGAACATCTAAAGAAGCTTTACAACTCAATAATGAAATAACAACACATTTTCTAAATGGGAAAAATATTCAAATAGATATTTCTCCAAGGAATGCATACAAATCTTTAGTAAGCATATGAAAAGATGTTCAGCATCATTCATCCTCAAATTAATGCTTATCAAAACCATAATTAGATACTGGTTCACAGCACCAGGATAGTTGAGTCTAACATTCTATGTCTTTTGATGAGATTACTATGTTACTTTTTATTTTCTATTTGCCTCATGTCTTTTCTCTTCCTCTTACCTCCCTGTATTTTTTTCTTTGCATTAAACAGATATTTTCTAATGAAGCATCTATCTACATTTTTAAAAAACAATTTTTACTGTTTTTTTAGGATAGTTTAGTGGTTGCTCTAGTATTTACCACACCCTCACCCCATAAATATTAATAATTTTGGTTTATTATTTTAATAATAAAGTATTATTAATTAGTAATAAAATAAGTATTATCTTAATAATAGTTGATAATATATTATTAATAATTATTAAAATAATAAAATAAATATAATTTATTATTTATTTTAATAATAATAAAAGTTATTATTAACTCTGGATAAATAATCCAGAATTTGCTTCAGATTTATACTTGTTTAATTCCAATGATATATAGAAATATTACTCCTAAATAGCTTAGTATCCTTTCTCCTTTTGTCATAGTATCATTTATATAAAACAACTATGTACACCTATGGCTGATTCATGTTGGTGCTTCACAGATACCAATACAATTCTGCAAAATTTTATCCTTCCATCAAAACATACATTTAAAAATACTACTGGATGCTTGGGGCTGGTGCACTGGGACGACCCAGAGGGATGGTATGGGGAGGGAGGAGGGAGGAGGGTTCAGGATGGGGAACACATGTATACCTGTGGTGGATTCATTTTGATATTTGGCAAAACTAATACAATTATGTAAAGTTTAAAAAATAAAATTAAATTAAAAAAAATAAATAAAATAAAAATAAAAATAAATAAAAATACTATTAGTGTTGCAAATCAAATAATATAATTTTATAGTTATTAGTTGTCCATCTATTGTCTTTTCTGTGAATGGGCATACAAGGAACCTACCTCAACATAGAAAATACCATATATGATAAGCCTACATCAAACATTATTCTCAAAGGTGAAAACCTGAACACTTTCCCTCTAAAATCAGGAACAAGACAACAGTGTCCACTTTTACCACTATTATTCAACATAGTTTTGGAAGTCCTAGCTATAGCAATCAGAGAAGAAAAAGAAAGAAAAAGAATACAGATCAGAAAAGAAGAAGTAAATCTCTCACCATTTGCAGGTGATATTGTACTGTACATAGAAAACCCTAAAAATAGTATCAGAAAATTACTAGAGCTAATCAGTGAATTTAGCAAAGTCCCAGTACACAAAATCAATACACAGAAATCACTTGCATTTCTATATACTAACAATGAAATATAAGAAAAAAGAAATTAAGGAATCAATCCCATTCACCAATGCAAGAGAAAAAAAAAAAAAAGAATAAAATATCTATGAATAAACTTACCTAAGGAGACAAAGGAGACAAAAGAACTGTACACAGAAAATTATAAGACATTGATGAAAGAAATCAAAGATGACATAAACAGATGGAGAGATATTCCATGTTCCTGGGTAAAAAGAATCAATATTTTGAAAATGACTGTACAATGCAATCTACAGAGTCAGTGTGATCCTTGTCAAATTACAAATGGCATTTTTCACAGACCTAGAACAAAAATTTCACAGTTCGTGTGGAAGCACAAATGACCCTGAATAGTCAAAGCAGTCTTGAGGAAGAAGAATGGAGCTGGAGGAATCAACCTTCCTGACTTCACATTATACTACAAAGCTATAGTCATCAAAACAGTATGGTGCTGGCACAAAAACAGAAATATAGACCAATGGAACAAGATAGAAAGCCCGGAAATAAACTCATGTGCCTATGGGTACCTAATTTTTGACAAAGGAGGCAAGAATATACAATGAGACAAAGAGAGACTCTTCAATAAATGCTGCTGGGAAAACTGGACAGCTACATGTAAAAGGATGAAATTAGAACACTTCCTAACACCATATGCAAAGATAAACTCAAAATGGATTAAAGACCTAAATGTAAGATCAGAAACTATAAAATTCTTAGAGAAAAACTTAGGCAGAACACTTGATTACATAAATCAAAACAAGATCATCTATGGCCCACCTCCTAGAGTAATGGAAACAAAAACCAAAGTAAAATAGTGGGACCTGATTAAACTTAAAAGTTTTAGCACAGCAAAGGAAACTTTGCACAGCAAGGTGAAAAGGCAACGCTCAGAATGGGAGAGAATAATAGCAAATGAAGCAAATGACAAAGGATTAATTTCCAAAATATACAAGCAGCTCATGCAACTCATTACCAGGAAACAAACAGCCCAATCAAAAAGTGGGTAAAGGACCTAAGCAGATATTCCTCTAAAGAAGACATACAGATGGCTAACAAACACATGAGAAGATGCTCAGCATCACTCATTATTGAAAGTGAAGTTGCTCAGTCGTGTCCAACTCTTTGTGACCCCATGGACACCAGGCTCCTCTGTCCGTGGGATTCTCCAGGCAAGAGCCCTGGAGTGGGTTGCCATTTCCTGATAAATGCAAATCAAAACTACAATGAGATATCACCTCACACCAGTCAAGATGACCATCATCAAAAATTCTACAAACAATAAATGCTGGGGAGGGTGTAGGTCAAAGGAAATGTTCTTGCATTGTTGGTGGGAATGAAAATTGATATAGCAAGTATGGTAGACAATATGAAGATTCCTGAAAATCTAGGAATAAAACCACCATATGACCCAGCAAACCTGCTCCTAGGCTTATACCCTGAGGAAACCAAAATTGAAAAAGACACATATAGTCCATTGTTCATTCCAGCACTGTTTATAATAGCTAAAACATGGAAGCAACCTAGATGTCCATTGACAGATGAATGGATAAAGAAGTGGTGCTACATATACATAATAGAATATTACTCAGCCATAAAAAGACACACATTTTTGTCAGTTCTAATGAGGTGAATGTACTTATAACCTATTATACAGAGTGAAGTAAGTCAGAAAGAGAAAGATAAATATAGTATTCTAACATATATATATATATAAAGAATCTAGAACAATGGTACCAAATAATTTATTTACAGGCAGCAATGGAGAAACAGACATAGAGAATAGGTATATGGACATGGCGAAAGGGGAGGAGAGGGTGAAATGCATAAAAAGAGTAACATGGAAACTTAAATTACCATATATAAAATAGATAGCCAACAGGAATTTGCTGTATGGCTCAGGAAACTCAAAGAGGGGCTCTATATTAACCTAGAAGGGTGGGATGGGGAGGGAGATGGGAGGGAGATTCAAAAAGGAGGGGATATATGTATACCTATGGCTGATTCATGTTGAGGTTTGACAGAAAACAACAAAATTCTGTAAAGCAATCATCTTTCAATTAAAAAGTAAATAAAATAACACTATCAGTGTTACAAATAAAATTGATACTTTGTTAGAGTTATTAGTTGTCCATCTGTGGTGTTTTCCTTAGCCTAATATAACACACTAGGACCACAGCATTGTCTAACTCAATGAAACTAAGCCATGCCCGTGGGGTAACCCAAGATGGGCGGGTCATGGTGGAGAGATTTGAAAGAATGTGGTCCACTGGAGAAGGCAATGGTAAACCACTTCAGTATTCTTGCCTTGAGAACCCCATGAACAGTATGAAAGGGCAAAATGATAGGATACTGAAAGAGGAACTCCCCAGGTCAGTAGGTGCCCAATATGCTACTGGAGATCAGTGGAGAAATAACTCCAAAAAGAATGAAGGGATGGAGCCAAAGCAAAAACAATACCCAGCTCTGGATGTGACTGGTGATAGAAGCAAGGTCCAATGCTATAAAGAGCAATATTGCATAGGAACTTGGAATGTCAGGTCCATGAATCAAGGCAAATTGGAAGTGGTCAAATAAGAGATGGCAAGAGTTAATGTCGACATTCTAGGAATCAGCAAACTGAAATGGACTGGAATGAGTGAATTTAACTGAGATGACCATTATATCTACTACTGCGGGCAGGAATCCCTCAGAAGAAATGGAGTGGCCATCATGGTCAACAAAAGAGTCCGAAGTGCAGCACTTTTGGATGCAATCTCAAAAACGACAGAATGATCTCTGTTTGCTTCCAAGGCAAACCATTCAATATCACAGTAATCCAAGTCTATGCCCCAACCAGTAATGCTGAAGAAACTGAAGTTGAATGGTTCTATTAAGACCTACAAAGCCTTTTAAAACTAACACCCAAAAAATATATCCTTTACATTATAGGGGAATGGAATGCAAAAGTAGGAAGTCAAGAAACACCTGGAGTAACAGGCAATTTGGCCTTGGAATATGGAATGAAGCAGGGCAAAGACTCATAGAGTTTTGCCAAGAAAATGCATTGGTCATAACAAACACCCTCTTCCAGCAACACAAGAGAAAACTCTATACATGCACATCACCAGATGGTCAACACCGAAATTAGATTGATTATATTGTTTGCAGCCAAAGATGGAGAAGCTCTATACAGTCAGCAGAAACAAAACCAGGAGCTGACTGTGGCTCAGACCATGAACTCCTTATTGCAAAATTCAGACTTAAATTGAAGAAAGTAGGGAAAACCACTAGACCATTCAGGTATGACCTAAATCAAATCCCTTATGATTATACAGTGGAAGTGAGAAATAGATTTAAGGGTCTAGATCTGATAGAGTGCCTGATGAACTATGGAATGAGGTTTGTGACATTGTACAGGAGACAGGAATCAAGACCATTCCCATAGAAAAGAAATGTAAAAAAGCAAAATGGCTGTTTGGGGAGGCCTTACAAATAGTTGTGAAAGAAGAGAAGCAAAAAGCAAAGGAGAGGAATGGTATGGGGTGGGAGGAGGGAGGAGGGTTCAGGATGGGGAACACATGTATACCTGTGGTGGATTCATTTTGATTTTTGGCAAAACTAATACAATTATGTAAAGTTTAAAAATAAAATAAAATTAAAAAAAAAAAAAAAGCAAAGGAGAAAAGGAAAGATATAAACATGTGAATGCAGAGTTCCAAAGAATATCAGGAAGAGATAAGAAAGCCTTCTTCAGCGATCAATGCAAAGAAATAGAGGAAAACAATAGAATGGAAAGACTAGGGATCTCTTCAAGAAAATCAGAGATACCAAAGGAACATTTCATGCAAAGATGAGCTCGATAAAGGACAGAAATGGTATGGACCTAACAGAAACAGAAGATATTAAGAAGAGATGGCAAGAATACACAGAAGAACTGTACAAAAAGGATCTTCATGACCCAGATAATCACGATGGTGTGATCACTGACTTAGAGCCGGACATCCTGGAATGTGAAGTCAAGTGGGCCTTAGAAAGCATCACTAGGAGCAAAGCTAGTGGAGGTGATGGAATTCCAGTTGCACTTTTTCAAATCCTGAAAGATGATGCTGTGAAAGTGCTGCACTCAATATGCCAGCAAATTTGGAAAACTCAGCAGTGGCCACAGGACTGGAAAAGGTCAGTTTTCATTCCAACCCCAAAGAAAGGCAATGCCAAAGAATGCTAAAATTACCACACAATTGCACTCATCTCACACTGTAGTAAAGTAATGCTCAAAATTCTCCAAGCCAGGCTTCAGCAATATGTGAACCGTGAACTTCCTGAAGTTCAAACTGGTGGCAGATTCATTTTGATATTTGGCAAAACTAATACAATAATGTAAAGTTTAAATATAAAATAAAATTAAAAAAAAAAAGAAAAACAAAACAAAACAATGGCACCTTTTTGTCCCCCCCCCAAAAAAAAAAGAAAAGGCAGAGGAACCAGAGATCAAATTGCCAACATCCGCTGGATCATAGAAAAAAGCAAGAGAGTTCCAGAAAAAACATCTATTTCTGTTTTATTGACTATGCCAAAGCCTTTGACTGTGTAGATCACAATAAACTGTGGAAAATTCTGAAAGACATGGGAATACCAGACCACCTAATCTGCCTCTTGAGAAATTTGTATGCAGGTCAGGAAGCAACAGTTAGAACTGGACATGGTACAACAGACTGGTTCCAAATAGGAAAAGGAGTTCGTCAAGGCTGTATATTGTCACCCTGTTTATTTAACTTATATGCAGAGTACATCATGAGAAACGCTGAACTGGAAGAAACACAAACTGGAATCAAGATTGCCAGGAGAAATATCAATAACCTCAGATATGCAGATGACACCATCCTTATGGCAGAAAGTGAAGAGGAACTCAAAACCCTCTTGATGAAAGTGAAAGTGGAGAGTGAAAAAGTTGGCTTAAAGCTCAATATTCAGAAAATGAAGATCATGGCATCCGGTCCCACCACTTCATGGGAAATCAATGGGGAAACAGTGGAAACAGTGTCAGACTTTATTTTTCTGGGCTCCAAAATCACTACAGATGGTGACTGCAGCCATGAAATTAACAGACGCTTAATCCTTGGAAGGAAAGTTATGACCAACCTAGATAGCATGTTCAGAAGCAGAGACATTACTTTGCCAACAAACATTCATCTAGTCAAGGCTATGGTTTTTCCTGTGTTCATGTATGCATGTGAGAGTTGGACCCTAAAGAAGGCTGAGCGCTGAAGAATTGATGCTTTTGAACTGTGGTGTTGGAGACGACTCTTGAGAGTCCCTTGGACTGCAAGGAGATCCAACCTGTCCATTCTGAAGGAGATCAGCCCTGGGATTACTTTGGAAAGAATGATGCTAAAGCTGAAACTCCAGTACTTTGGCCACCTCATGTGAAGAGTTGACTCATTGGAAAAGACTCTGATGCTGGGAGGGATTGGGGGCAGGAGGAGAAGGGGACGACAGAGGATGAGATGGCTGGATGGCATCACTGACTCGATGGACGTGAGTCTGAGTGAACTCTGGGAGTTGGTGATGGACAGGGAGGCCTGGTGTGCTGGGATTCATGGGGTCGCAAAGAGTCGGACACGACTGAGCAACTGATCTGATCTGAATATAGCTTAGCTTTCCCTGTTGCTCACTGGTAAAGAATCGGCCTGCCAATATAGCAGACATGGCTGTGATCCTTGGGCTGGGAAGAGCCCTTAGAGAAGCAAGTGGCAACCAACTCCTATTCTTGTCTGGGAAATCCCATGGGATAAAGAACTGTGGGCTACAGTCCTGGGTCACAAAAGAGTCAGACATGACTTAGTGACTGAAGAACCACAGCAACATAGCTTAATCCATCATACTTTTATTCCCACCCACTAGTCTATTCTATAACTCACAAGTGTATTGCACACTGGTTCATCACCTTATATATATTATTTTTTGCACATTTTTTGCATATTTTGTGTGTTTTGTAGTTTGTGACTTTTAGATTAGTGAAGAGAAGAAAAGCATATTTTCATACTGACTTTATAGTTTTACATTTATATTTGCTGTTGGTGTGTATGTGTAGAGAATTAAATTACAGTTTGAATTCACTTCCTTTTATCCTTAAATTCTTCCTTTTGTATTGCTTGTGAGATGAGATTGCAAGCAGCAAATTCTTTCAGTTTTGTTTACTTTGAAAAATTTATTTCATCCCCATTTTTAAAGCTAATATTTTTCTATTTAAGATTCTTGCTTGTTGTTCTATTGTTTTATTGCTTTTCCTTTGAGCATTTTGAATATGTTATCACACTTTTTTGACTTTTATTATTTCTCCTGCGAAGTCTGCTGTTAGTCGTATGAGTAAGTGCAAGTGAAAGTCGCTCAGTCGTGTCCAATTCTTTGGGACCCCATGCACTGTAGAATCCATGGAATTCTCCAGGCCAGAACACTGAAGTGGGTAGCTGTCACCTTCTCCAGGGGATCTTCCCAATCCAGGGACTGAACCCAGGTCTCCCACATTGCAGGCAGATTCTTTACCAGCAGAGCCACAAGGGAAGCCATATTGGGATTCATTTTAAAATGGAGAGCCATTTTTCTAGCACTTCTTTCAGAATATTCTTTGTGTTTTGGAAATTCAGAATTTTTACTATGATATGCTTGCAGACTTTTTTTTTAATTTTGCATTTATGCTACTTAGGCTAAGTTGCTGGATATGTAGGCTATTGTTTTTCAATATATTTGGGGAAATTTTAGTCATTATTTCTCTCTTTTTTTCTGCTCTTTTCTCTTTCTGGTACTTCTATTATGAATTCCTTTGCATTTGTGCCTAATATTTTTCTATATTTTTCAGAAGTAAGTTTATTTTCTTTCATTCCTTTTTCATTTTATTCATCTTACACAATCTCTATTGATCAATCTTAATGTTGATTAATTATTTATTCTACAACTTAAAATTTCTTGTTAAGTCCCTTTCAGTTCAGTTCAGTTCAGTCGCTCAGTCGTGTCCGACTCTTTGCGACCCCATGAATCGCAGCATGCTAGGCCTCCCTGTCCATCACCAATTCCTGGAGTCCACTCAGACTCATGTCCATCGAGTCAGTGATGCCATCCAGCCATCTCATCCTCTGTCGTCCCCTTCTCCTCCTGCCCCCAATCCCTCCCAGCATCAGAGTCTTTTCCAGTGAGTCAACTCTGCACATGAGGTGGCCAAAGTACTGGAGCTTCAGCTTTAGCATCATTCCTTCCAAAGAAATCCTGGGGCTGATCTCCTTCAGAATGGACTGGTTGGATCTCCTTGCAGTCCAAGGGACTCTCAAGAGTCGTCTCCAACACCACAGTTCAAAAGCATCAATTCTTCAGCACTCAGCTTTTCTCACAGTCCAAGTCTCACATCCATACATGACCACTGGAAAAACCATAGCCTTGACTAGATGGACCTTTGTTGGCACAGTAATGTCTCTGCTTTAAATCCCTTTAGTGAATATTAAAAATTTGATTATTGTACTTATTATTGTATATATATATATATATATATATATATATATATATATATACACACACACACACACACATAGCTTTTTTCCTTAGTTGGTATTCTCTTTAGAGTGCTTATGTTATTATACCTTTCTTTACTTTTAAAATCACCCCTTCATTCTGTGAACATATTTATAACATAAAATCTTTGAGGTTTTCATTTGTTAAATTCAGTCTTCTGTCTGCTCTTTTTGAATACATGACTTATTATTTTCTATTTCTGTGGATGCTTTACAATTTTTCATTGAAATCCAGGAATTTTGAATAATATATTTGATCATTTTATCTCTCTCTGGGAGTAGTATCTCTCAGGGGACTTGTTATATTATTTACTTATTAGTTTTTGACTGGGTGAATCTCTTTGGTGATGTCATTTTACTACTAAGCCTTTGAAATTGCTCCTTAGGGAGGTTCACTATTGGGTATGCTTATGAAACCACCAGAATATGGTAAACTATTTAGCCTCCAATTAAAATAAATAAATTAATTAAATAAGATTAGAAATCAAAAACTCATACGTAAAAAAGTAAAAGAGAAAGAGACTCCTGGAATGGCATTGTTTTAAGTAGAATTCCCTTCCAAGCCTTCACTGACTGCAACCTGCTGTTAAATTTCACTAAGAGCTAAGTAATTGCTCTGTTGTTTTTGACATTCCTGCAGCATAAACTGCCCTACAGACTAAATCCAATTAAGGTCTGTGCTCTTAAAAGGAATAGTTTCTGAGATCAGTGTTTAATAGTTTTTCTAAATCCAGAAGTGTTTCTTACAGATAACTTATTCCCCATTTCCTCTTGCAAACTAGCCAGCCATCAGTCTAAGCTGTATGTCATCGAACCACTGATTTCCACTCGGTTGCCTTTCTCTACAACCTTCAGCTATCTAGGGGGCATTCTTAGGATTGTATTTCTCCATTGAAAATGAAGTCCATTCCTTTGTGTATACATAAATAGCTACCTATTTTAAGGTACACTTCATCCTACAGGTAAAATATCTGAGACAGAGCTCTAGAGTTGGGGGTGAGGACATTAGCAAGTTTCTCTCCATGTTATATCCCTACTGTAATTGCTGAGCACTTGAAGGAGGGAGACAGAGCCTGAGTCCACTAAGCTTGCCTTTATTTTCCTAGGACCATCACTTTGCAATCTGTAGCAACAGCAATTAAAACCTTAGTGTTCTTAGCATGCTGTACCCAAGGTAGAACCTCCATTGCATGAGTGGGCAGGGGAGGGGAGCTGGGAGGAAGATAAGAGCCTCATTTCTGGACCACACATGCTCAAAACAACCTTAGCAACAAGTAACTGAAGATTGAATGATAAATGCTAATGTCTTATTCCTTCCAGGAAGGAAACTCTCTGACTGGGATGTCAATGGATAGTGAGACTCATGTTCTTTGCTGCATGTTAGTTTGAAGTGGAGTCTTTTCCTCACTGAGCTGGGAGAAAGGAAAAGAGGGAGTTGTCTTTGAATAAATATCACATACTCTTGCCTTTCTTACCCAATTTTCATAGATTTTCTTAAGTAAATATTCTTTACATTTGCTGTTTAAATACTATTTCCAGAGAGTTTATGAGTTTGGGGATTGATTATTATTATTAATAATAATTTTCAGCCGCTTCACTGAAGACATGTCAGTGCAACTTCATATACTGTCATACCAGAAACAGATCTCTCTCAATTATAGGTTAAAGTTCTATAAAAGGACAATAATTTTTCTACTTTATCTGAAACACACTTTCTCTTCATCCTGAGACTCTAAGACAAATTCTAGTCTTTGAATCAAATGCAGTGAAAAGTACTATCATTAGGTAAATAAGATGTCTTTCTTTCTCTTCCCCACAACATGGTGAAATATAAGGAAAAGTTATTATTATTATTATTCTGTTGGCTCTTCTTTGTTTCATGCAGGCTTTCTCTAGTTGTGGCAGTTGGAGGCTACTTTTCATTGCAGTGCACAGACTTCTCATTGATAGAGCTTCTCTTATTGTAGAACACAGACTCTAGGCATGCCACTTTCCATAGTTTCTACACATGGGCTTCAGTAGTTGAGGTGCATGGGTTAGTTATTCCACAGCATGTGAAATATTCCCAGACCAGGGATCAAACCTGTATCCCCTGCATTGGCAGGAAGATTCTCATCCCCTTGACTTACAAGTATGTCTGAGGTTATCTTTTTTTGACCTCTTTTTCTTTGCCGTCAAAAGGCTATATGGTTCCTCTCTTGAGTCTCTGAAATTTCTAGACTTTAATCTTTCACTCATCAAGACAGTGTTAACTTTTGAGTGAATTTTGGCAAAGAATGCCAATTCTCTCCAGAACCAAATCCAACCAAAGAAAAAGGTGAAAAAAAATGAACAAAAATAAAATTTAGGAGAGGACAAAGTATATACTATAGCCATCATGGTTCACCTCATAATTGGTGACTGGTGAATATAATGGTGAGGAAGGAAAACATTTACTTACTTGCTATAGAAGAGAAAAAAGCAAAGCAAAACAAAACAAATCACATTTACTCTTGTAAAACAGAAAATAAACTAATTTACAGATGATAGTTCTTTCGGATGAAAATCATTGGAAAAAAAAGTTAACTGTGACTATAAAGAAAAATTTGCTGAAAGATTGAATTGACAATTCAGTCCTATTCATATACAATACTGTGTTTTTTATTATGCAGAATATTTCAATTAGTCAATTCTTTCAAACAATAAATAGGATTTATTGGTTTATTAATGAGGAAATTCAAAGTCAATGCAGGTTTCCAGTTTTGCTTGATTCAGAAGTTCAGTCCTTTGATGAAGCTTTCAGTTCTTTTTCATGCTCTTGGGAGATTTTATATAATGTCTACTTAATACTAAGTCTATCCTCTCTCTTTCCTTTTCACAAAACACATCAAGTCAGAGAGAAAGAAAGATCGAGAGAAACAGAGAGAGCTTCTCCCCAAGAATCCTCTAGCAATTTTTTTTCTTTATTCGTTGATATGAATTGGATTACAAACTCTAGAACTACTCCCCTTTTCCATTTCATCATAGCTCTGTTTTATTATTTACCCCATATATATCTATGACATAGCTGTTTGAACACTGACATTTTGCAAATCTGGGAACATATGTTTTTCTCTATTTTTTAACACAAATTAGCCAAAAGTTGAGGGTTTTTTTTTTTTTTTTTCAGAAGAGTCTAGAATCTTTTTTTAGAAATGCAAACTTAGATTTACTATTTTGTAAATAAAAAAAAATTAGAGTATCAAGATATCAATACAGCATAAAATAAAATATTAAGAAAGTAGTTTTGATACCAGAAATATTACAATCTAAGCATCATCATATATTTATTATGTAAAATTATACAGTACTTTGAAATATATTACTTAATTTGTCCTCAAATAAAGCATATGATGGAATACTGGCAAATACATTTAGAAAGATTATGGCAGTTGCAAAGCCAAATGTAAATAATAAATAGAGTAAAATTTTCCAGATTCTTCCTAAGAAGTAACATATACAAGCTTTGTGACCTTAGTTAAGTTATTAAGCTCTTTCTAATATGTTTTCCTCATCTGAAAAACCCAGTTTTCATCTTCACTGAGTCATTAGGAGAATTGAAGACTATGATGTGAAGTGAGTCACTCAGTTGTGTCTGACTCTTTGCAGCCCCATCGACTATACAGTCCATAGAATTCTCCAGGCTAGAATACAGGAATGGTAGACTTTCCCTTTACCAGGGGATCTTCTCAACCCAGGGATCGAACCAGGTATCCCACTTTGCTGGAAGATTATTTACCAGCTGAGTCACAAGGATAGCCCAAGAATACTGGACTGGGTAGCGTATCCCTTCTACAGCAGATCTTCCCGATCCAGGACTCAAACTGAGGTTTCCTATATTGCAGGTCAATTATTCACCACTGAGGTATTGGGGAAGCCTGAAGACTATATGATAAACATGAAAATATGTACTTTTTAAGGATTAGTTGTTCAGTTCAGTTCAGTCACTCAGTAGTGTCAGACTTTTTGCGACCCCATGAATCGCAGCACACCAGGCCTCCCTGTCCATCACTAACTCCTGGAGTTTACCCAAACTCATGTCCATCCAGTCGGTGATGCCATTCAGCCATCTCATCCTCTGTCGTCCCCTTCTCCTCCTACCCCCAATTCCTCCCAATATCAGGTTGTTAGTATTTTACTATTTTTCCATTGTACAATGATAATAGCAATTTAAGATCCTATTCTTTAAAATAATATAAAATCAAGATGAGTTTTATAATATATATTATAAATAATATTATAATATCAAATACTGCTGTAAGTATTGATATGAATATGTATATTTAGATGTTCCAAAAAGGGAAACTGCTTAAAAAGCTTGACTTTACAATAGGCACATATTGTTGACTTAATACATAATTGTTTTAGGTATTAGTTAATGAAGAGCCATCTGGATTCCTAGATTCCAACACTAGATCATGTCAATCTCAAATATAAACTAAAGATGCCTAGTACTGTGATTAAATTTTTTGTTTAACTTTGAATGTTATATAAAAACTTGATTAATTAAGTTTTATACTGGGGTCATAAAAATGAAGGATTTAATGACTGAAATAGAAATGAAGTTTTTAATGATTGGAAGGGCTTCTCTGGTGACTCAGATGGTAAAGAATCTGCCTGCAATGCAGGAGGCTTACGTTCGGTATCTGGGTCAGGAAGATTCCCTGGAGAAAAGTAAGTTCTTAACTTCAAATAAAGCATATCTTATTTTGCCTACTTAACTTATTTAGTGGAATTGGACATAAAGCATGCTTCAGTTGTGTCCAACTCCTTGTGGGACTATGGACTGCAGCCTGCCAGGCCCCCCTGTCCATAGAATTCTCCAGGCAAGAACACTGGAGTGGGTTGCCATTTCCTTTTCCAGTTGGACATAAAGGGAAAACATTATTTAGAGATGAGTCAGATGGCATTACTTTTGCTTTCAGACAATAATTTAAATGATCTAAGGACATGTTGCAGATCCAAAGTGACCTTGAAAACAGATTTATCACTAACTTGTATTCTCTCTCATCATAACGCCAACTGTTTTTATGACAGCACAGTTGGTATTGGCATAAAGGTACTAGTCTTTCTGTTGGGACACGGTGTTGAAAACATGCTCATGTTGTGTGTACATTTGCTTTGCTTGGCATACTGCCAGGTTAATTAAAAAAAAAAACTAACAAAAAGATTGAAATGTTCTGATTTTCATAAAATGATCTAAAGACAAATTAGCAAAAGTCTGAAAAGAATGATGGAATAAGCAGTTCATTAAGTATAAATACTCAAAAATTACTACTACATAAGTGGTGAAAACCACTTTCAGATTTTGGTGTATTAGGAAATTGTTCTTTTTAGTATTTCCTTCCACATAAAATCATAGTCTTCTGACTGAAAACTGTAGGAATACTGAATTAGGAGATGCATGGGAAATGCCAAATGTTCCCTGTCAAGAAATTACATTGTATACTTTTATTTCAGAGTTTGAGTATAAAGTCTCAAATCATAATACTTTGTGCTTATAGAGTATGGCTTTCAAGAAGGCTTGAAAGTTGGGAAATTTGGTCATCCATTCATCAACATGGTGAGGCTTGCAAAATGCCTAGAGGTATAAATACAAAAATGATGCTAGGGGTTTTATATATATATATATATATATATATATATATATATATATCACAGCACAGGAACATATATAGATATACATACATATGCATATATATACACACATATATACATATACATGTATATGTATACAGGAACATATATACATATATGTATATATGTATGTATGTATCACAGCACAGGTATTTCAAGTAACTACACCTTTGTAATATCACATTACATGTCAAAATAGTAGCTTCACTTACACACAAATCAGCTTTTATCTTCTTGAACTGTACAATGATATGACAAGTATATTAGGTGAGTAAAAGGTTATAACTTTATTTGGACAATTATATATTAAATAGACTTATTTGATAAATAAATTAATACTTAAAACTAATCATGGTAATGAAAACATCACTTTGGCTTGAAAAATATATTTTTCTCCTGTTTAAAAGTTTAGTTTGACAAACCCATACACCTTAAATAATTTGCATATGAGAGTAATTAATTTTTCTATTTTTCTATCTTTGATCAGTTTTTATAACATGCAGATATGTTTCAGAATATTTATGCCTAAAAACTTTTGTCACTCATTCATAGGAAAATACAGGAGAAAGTACAGAAAAAGCAATCATTGCTGGAAAATCCCATATATCATTGATTCTTCATCATTTATCAGAGGAATGTATTATAGTTTTGAGTGAAGTGTGTATTAAAAATATCCTTTACAGTCAATATTTCTGGTATTATATAAAATGAAGTTCAATATATTTCTAGAAATTATTTCCTTCTATAGTCCCACAATGTGATGATTGTGTGATTATTCTCTAAGTCGTGTCCAACTTTTTGTGACTCCGTGGACTGTAGTCCACCAGGCTCCTCTGTCCATGAGATGTCCCAGGCAAGAATACTGGAGTGAATTGCCATTTCCTTCTCCAAAGTGATGATTACATGGTATTAAAAACGAGAGAGAGAGATGTAGCCCAGTGTCTGTGATTAATTGACTGACTGAATGACTTGGTTTAGCATATGTAGATATAGTATATTCAGTAGTCAGAAAGCAAAGTAAGAAAATAATATTTATAACAAAAAGTATACTAGGTATTTTAGAAGTTGTTTGTAGACACTGTGAAAGTTTTGTAAATAGTCAATAATACATAGGGAAAATAATCATTCTAGTGTTTTTTGAGTTAAAACATTGAAAATAAAATACAGACCATAATGCAGCAAAAGAAGAAAACAGTAAAAATACATAATTAAATTAAAAAAAAAAACAAAGTTAGGCAAATATCTTAGATCATTATATACATTATAAACGTTTCTACTAAAATCAAGGGTCGTTTAGAATTTAAATAAATAAATTAGTGTGCTGCTGCTGCTAAGTCGCTTCAGTCGTGTCCGACTCTGTGCGACCCCATAGACGGCAGCCCACTAGGCTCTGCCGTCCCTGGGATTATCCAGGCAAGAACACTGGAGTGGGTTGCCATTTCCTTCTCCATTGCGTGAAAGTGAAAAGTGAAAGAGAATGCAAAGAGAAATGAAGCACTATATTTTTTAAAGATATCCCAAATAACATGGCTTGGAAAAATTGTAAGCACAAATGTATGTTAAGATGAATCAGTTAAACTTATACAAATATAAAACAAAGTTTATACAATAAGCATTAAGAAACATGTAGTATGTAGTTTTAAATATATTACTGGAGGAAAAAAGCAAGAGAAATATACATCTGAGATCAAATAAGTCAAGAAAATCAACTGGGCAAGGTGAATGAAATATGCAATGTTAAAGATAGATTTGTTTTCTAAGCAAATTCAGAGAGAAATGCAGAGAGCAAATCTTTGGCTTTCATATTTAAGAAAAGTGTATTGCATACTAGAAAAAATAACTAAATAAGAAAAATAAAGGCTTTTTGACTTCTTTTAAACTCTTTAAATTATTTTAAAAATTATTAATTTTTAAAGCAATAATTAAAAAGCAAAGTCTTGTGAGTTTAAAACATTTTTAGTTGTAAAATGTATAGCACTTCTAGCCCAAAGGCAGGAGGGATGAGTATTAAGTAGAATATTTTATGAATCACAAACTACTTAAAGTGATATAATATGGTTTACAACAGACTGATAAATTGCAGAGGTATATGATGAATTGAGCTTCCCTGTTGTCTCAGACGATACAAAAAATAATCTGCCTGGAATGAAGGAGACCTGGGTTTGAGCCCTGGGTTGGGAAGATTCCCTGGAGAAGTGGATACCCACTTCATTATTGTCTGGAGAATTCTATAGATGGAGAAACCTGACAGGTTACAGTCGATGGGATCACAAAGAGTTGGACACTACTGATTTTTACTAACATTTTTCAACTTTATATGATGAATTATAAAACAATACTTAAATAATATAGTTTTAAAGCTAGTCAACGAATGAAATGATGTGGAATAGTAAAAGCATTCAATTTATTCAAAAGTACACAGTTAAAAAGAAAAATAATGAAAGGGACACATAGAAAACATATAGAAAGATACATGATACAGAGCTAACCATAATAGAAAAAAAAAACATTAAATTTAAATTAAGTAACTCATTGAAAGGCAGATATTTTCAAATGTAAATTAGTATAGAGATATAGCATATTCAAAATATCACTAAGGTCAGTACTTCTAAAATCAATTACATATTTTACAAAATGTCAATGAAAATCTCAACAGCTTTTTCTGTAGAAATTAGCAAGCTGATTTTAAAATTCATCAAAAAATGCAAAGACAAATATAAAAAACAAAGTTGATAATGAAGAATAAATTTGAAAGATTTGTATTATTTTATTTTAAACATTTTTGCAAAGCTAGAGTAAACAATAGAGTATGCTACTGGGACCAAGATAGAAAAATAAATCAATGGAAAGCCTAAAAGTGTCCAAGAATATGCACACATGTATATAAATGGTTGATTCTTGATAAAGGTATGACAAATTATATTTACATAAATAAATTAATATATATATATATTATATAAAGAAATTCAGTGGATAAAAATAACCTTTTCAACAAATGGCTCTGGAACAAATACCTATATGCTGAATAAAAATGACCCTTAACCTATGTGTCACAGCAAAACAAAACTTATTTGGAAAGAAATCAGAGACCTAAATTTGAATTATTAAAAAAAAAATAGAAAATAAATCTTTGTGACCTTGGAAAAGATTTAAATCCAACCTCAAAAGCATGATCCATAAAATTTTAAAATATATAAGTTATTAAAATTAAGACTTTAGGCTCTTCAAAAGGCACATTAAGAGAATGAAAATACAAGTCATAGGCTGAGAGATTTATATCTTTAAAAGTGCTTCTATCATGAATAACAATAAATTCTCAAAAATCAATAGTAAAACAGAACACATGAAAATCGTGGGCAGAATTCAGTGAACACTTATCAAAATATATATACAAATGACAAATAAATGCATGAAAGAATCTCAGTATCATTAGGGAAATGCAAGTTAAAACCACAATGAATTATAACTACATTATCTATTAAAATATCTAAAATTGATAAAAATAAAATAAAAGAAAAACTTTGACAAGAATGTGTAGAGACTGTAACTCTATATTACCTTTGATGTGGGAGTGGGAAATAGTGCCACTTGTCTATAAAGTGTCAGTTTCTTAAAATGTAAAATGTACAGCTATTTAACATGTGACTCAGCTATTTTGTCATAGACCAGCTTCTATGTGATGTTGAGACAGCAACTCTGTTCTTGTAATAGGCTTTCTTCTTTTTCTGCCAGTAATGGTCATAGTGAGGCAGGCTTGCTCTATTCATCTAAAGCTGCTTCGATACTTGGATTCTAGGTACATGATTCATATTTATTTAACTGTTCAGTTATTGCTTAGTTTTCATTCATACTCTCACTCCTCCCTGTCTCTCTTGTCTGTTTCTCTCTACTTTTGTTTATGTGTCTATCTTTCTCTGTTTTCTCTCTCTCCCTCTCCCTCTCACTCTCACTTTTCCTTGCTCCCATCTCTCTCTTATTAAAATGACTGGAAATGTTTTAAGATGCAGTTTTATGTGAGAAATGGACCTTAAGATTTTAGTGTGAGTGAGGTGCTTGTTGATCATGTGTTCTCCTTCCTATAGAATCCGGGAGGCTCAAGGGTTTTGATTGCACTGTCTATGTAATGTCAGTAAGTGAGGGGTAGCTTTAGGAATCTGACTTGTTTAACTTCTTCATGCTTATAAATGCAGATAAACTTTATTGCTCATAAATATCAACACCAGCAGAATATTTAGTTGATATTAACACAGTTGAACAAATGTTACATTTTGGAGGTTAGATATGTTATGGAACATGGAAGCATGTCTTTTGTACCTTTCTGTATTTGAAAAATAAGAAAAAAATTTTATTGCTCAATTATTTATAACTTTTAAATGTCAAAGTCTTTTGCATTTGAAGCAATCAAATATTTGAAGTGTTTTAAAGCAAATTAGCTTCTCATTTTCTTAGTATGTATACAAATAATTTAAGTGTATCTGTAAATATATTTTAAATATAATTATGTTTTGCCAAGAAAATGCACTGGTCATAGCAAACACCCTCTTCCAACAAAACAAAAGAAGACTCTACACATGGACATCACCAGATGGTCAACACAGAAATTAGATTGATTATATTCTTTGCAGCCAAAGATGGAGAAGCTCTATACAGTCAGCAAAAACAAAACCAGGAGCTGACTGTGGCTCAGACCATGAACTCCTTATTGCAAAATTCAGACTTAAATTAAAGAAAGTAGGGAAAACCACTAGACCATTCAGGTATGACCTAAAGCAAATCCCTTATGATTATACAGTAGAAGTGAGAAATAGATTTAAGGGCCTAGATCTGATAGATAGAGTGCCTGATGAACTATGGATAGAGATTCGTGACATTGTACAGGAGACAGGGATCAAGACCATCCTCATGGAAAAGAAATGCAAAAAAGGAAAATGGCTACGTGAGGAGGCCTTACAAATAGCTGTGAAAAGAAGAGAAGAGAAAAGCAAAGGAGAAAAGGAAAGATATAAGCATTTGAATGCAAAGTTCCAAAGAATAGTAAGAAGAGATAAGAAAGCCTTCCTCAGCAATCAATGCAAAGAAATAGAAGAAAACAACAGAATGGGGAAGACTAGAGATCTCTTCAAGAAAATTAGAGATACCAAGGGAACATTTCATGCAAAGATGGGCTTGATAAAGGACAGAAATGGTATGGACCTAACAGAAGCAGAAGATATTAAGAAGAGGTGGCAGGAATACACAGAAGAACTGTACAAAAAAGATCTTCATGACCAAGATAATCACGATGGTGGGATCACTCATCTAGAGCCGGACATTCTGGAATGTGAAGTTAAGTGAGCCTTAGAAAGCACACTACGAACAAACCTAGTGGAGGTGATGAAATTCCAGTTGAGCTATTTCAAGTCCTGAAAGATGATGCTGTGAAAGTGCTGCACTCAATATGCCAGCAAATTTGGAAAACTCAGCAGTGGCCACAGGACTGGAAAAGGGCAGTTTTCATTCCAATCCCAAAGAAAGGCAATGCCAAAGAATGCTCAAACTACCACACAATTGCACTCATCTCACATACTAGTAAAGTAATGCTCAAAATTCTCTAAGCCAGGCTTCAGCAATACATGAACCGTAAACTTCCAGATGTTCAAGCTGGTTTTAGAAAAGGCAGAGGAACCAGAGATCAAATTGGCAACATACTCTGGATCATGGAAAAAGCAAGAGAGTTCCAAAAAAACATCTATTTCTGCTTTATTGACTATGCCAAAGCCTCTGACTGTGTGGATCACAATAAACTGTGGAAATTCTTCAAGAGATAGGAATACCAGACCACCTGACCTGCCTCTTGAGAAATCTGTATGCAGGTCAGGAAGCAACAGTTAGAACTGGACATGGAACAACAGTCTGGTTCCAAATAGGAAAAGGAGTTCGTCAAGGCTGTATATTGTCACCCTGCTTATTTAACTTAGATGCAGACTACATCATGAGAAGCGCTAGGCTGGAAAAACACAAGCTGGAATCAAGATTGCCAGGAGAAATATCAAGAACCTCAGATATTCAGATGACATCACCCTTATGGCAGAAAGTGAAGAGGAACTAAAAAGCCTCTTGATGAAAGTGAAAGTGGAGAGTTAAAAAGTTGGCTTTAAGCTCAACATTCAGAAAACTAAGATCATGGCATCCGGTCTCATCACTTCATGGGAAATAGATGGGGAAACAGTGGAAACAGTGTCAGACTTTATTTTTTGTGGCTCCAAAATCACTGCAGATGGTGACTGCAGCCATGAAATTAAAAGACACTTACTCCTTGGAAGAAAAGTTATCACCAACCTAGATAGCATATTCAAAAGCAGAGACATTACTTTGCCAACAACGGTCTGTCTAGTCACCGTCATGGTTTTTCCCATGGTCATGTATGGATGTGAGAGTTGGACTCTGAAGCAACCTGAGCACCAAAGAATTGATGCTTTTGAACTGTGGTGTTGGAGAAGACTCTTGAGAGTCCCTTGGACTGCAAGGAGATCCAACTAGTCCATTCTGAAGGAGATCAGCCCTATGATTTTTTTGAAAGGAATGATGCTAAAGCTGAAACTCCAGTACTTTGGCCACCTCATGTGAAGAGTTGACTCATTGGAAAAGACTCTGATGCTGGGAGGGATTGGGGACAAGAGGAGAAGGGAACGAGAGAGGGTGAGATGTCTGGCTGGCATGACTGACTTGATGAACGTGAGTCTGAGTGAACTCCGGGAGTTGGTGATGGATAGGGAGGCCTGGAGTGTTTCGATTCATGGGGTGGCAAAGAGGCAGACATGAATGAGCGACTGAACTGAACTGAACTGTACTGAACTGATGGTCAACCCTCAAAAATAATAATATGTTTAAAGTATATCTGTAAGTGATTTTATGGGCTTCACTGGTGCCTTGGTTGGTAAAGAGTCTGCCTGCAATGTAGGAGACCTGGGTTCGATCCCTGGGATGGGAAGATCCTCTGCAGGAGTACATGGCAACCACACCAGTATTCTTGCCTGGAGAATCCCCATGGACAGAGGAACTTGGAGGAATTCAGTCTATGAGGTTGCAAAGATTCAGACATGACTGAGTGACTAATCATGACACATAAATGATTTTAAATAACTTTTTCTAAATTTTTATATTTGCCTTTGAATCAATCTGAGAATGCCTATTTAGTATGAGAAACCCTGACACATGAAGAATTCAGTTCCAAAAAAAGTGGAAACCAACTATTTGCTTAGGAATCATTCAGTATTATCCAGATTTCATATCTTAACCTTAGCCTAAACGATCCTATTGCATTCTCAATGTTCTATTAATGACCCAATGTTGAATAATAAGTTACCTTCTTTCAAACTTTCCTTAAGGTGAAGAGAAGAATAAAATCAACCTAAAAAGGAGAGTATACTATAGACATGGCATTTGGAATTTATTAAAGAGTGAGTCTCATAATTTTTTCACAGTTATTACTAAAACCATATAGACCAAATAAAGTTCTGATTCTTTTAGTAGATGAATATCTTAAAAAATACTAATATTTGTAGCATGCAAAATTCATAAATTTTACCATTTTGTAGTGTATAATAGTGCTGGTTATCTCAAGATGTTGCTTTCTCCCAGGAATAGAATTTATGGGAACATTATCTTTGCCATCAGACATTTTTGTGTAGGAAAATTTCCACATATTATATAAGGTTAAAAAAATAGTATCAAAAAGATAAAATAAACTTTAAAGATAACTATATAATATCCAAAATATTTCAAAAAGAAAACAGAGTCAAAAATCAATTTTTAAAATATATCCATGTTATATCTAAAATATATAAGAAATTACTTTGCTCTGAAAAACTTTAACATACCTCATTGCAAATATACAAATAGTTGTTGAATTTGTCATTATTTGCTCATCTCCAAAGTCATAACAATTATGCAATTCCTTTTCTTTTAATTTCAAGAAATTATCTAAACTTTAACAATTAAAAAAATAAAAAAATAGAATTATATATGTTTTATGTGCATGAATGAGTGTGTGTGCTTATACTTTCTGATATTTCCTAGTGGCTGTGTTTTTATAAAACTATAAAATAATAATTACCATTGTAATAGTAAGGATGATTATTATGTATGGATGTGAGAGTTGGACTATGAAAAATGCTGAGCACTGAAGAATTGATGTTTTTGAACTGTGGTGTTGGAGAAGACTCTTGAGAGTCCCTTGGACTGCAAGGAGATCCAACCAGTTCATCCTAAAGGAGATCAGTCCAGGGTGTTCTTTGGAAGGAATGATGCTAAAGCTGAAACTCCAATACTTTGGCCACCTCATGTGAAGAGTTGACTCATTGGAAGACTCTGATGCTGGGAGGGATTGGGGGCAGAAGGAGAATGGGATGTCAGAGGATGAGATGGCTGGATGGAATCACTGACTCGATGGACGTGAGTTTGAGTGAACTCTGGGAGTTGGCAATGGACCGGGAGGCCTGGCATTCTGCAATTCATGGGGTTGCAAAGAGTCAGACACGATTGAGCGACTGAATTGAACTGAAGGATGATTATTATCAGAATATTTTCTTTCAATTCATATTAGTGTGTTTCACACTAATTAGCTGTACCACATTAAAGAGTAATAAAAAAAAAAAGTGCCTCATGAACGTAAAAAGAATAAGGCTACATAATACAATGCCATATATAAATGAAGATATCATACACAGATAACATCTATTAATTGTAGAAAGAACACATTGTCACTAATCTCTCTATATAATGTGATTAGTAACTGCTCTGTAGAAACAAGATACAGTTCAAACTAAACAAAAACTGAATAAACCTACTGGTATATTTCAGTTGTCAAACTCTTATACCCCTGCTTATTTTTAAAACAAGTTATGTATATATATATATAACCAGGCTCCACTGTCTATGGAATTTTCCAAGCAAGAATACTGGAGCCGGTTGCCATTTCCTACTCCAAGGGATCTTTCCAGCCAAAGGATCAAACCCACATCTCTCACATCTCCTGCCCTGGCAAGAGGGTTCTTTAGCACTAGCACCTCCTAGGAATCCTGTATATATATATATATATATATATATATATATATATCTGTTGTGCTGCAGTTCATGGGGTCGCAAAAAGTCGGACACGAATGAGTGACTGAATGAACTAAATATATATATATATATATATAATATTTATACATATATAAATTTGACTTGAGTTCTAAAGTCCAATTATTTATTTAGGTTTTTGAAAGAGCATTTGAGTCTGCCTATGAATCTGCCAAGTATCTAAATAATTGTTTAGGTAATATATGTCTTATATTTCAGTTCAATTCAGTCTCTCAGTCGTGTCTGACTCTTTGTGACCCCAGGGACTGCAGCACATCAGGCTTCACTATCCATCACCAACTCCTGAAACTTGCTTAAACTCATGTCCATTGAATCGGTGATGCCATCCAGTCATCTCATCCTCTGTCATCCTCGTCTCCTCATGCCTTGACTTTTTCCCAGCATCAGGGTCTTTCCAATGACTCAATTCTTCACATCTGGTGGTCAAAGTATTGGAGTTTCAGCTTCAGCATCAGGCCTTCCAGTGACTATTAAGTACTGATTTCTACTAGGATTGGTTTCATTTCCTTGCAGTCCAAGGGACTCTCAAGAGTCCTCTCCAATACCACAGTTCAAAAGCATAATTTCTTTGGCACTCAGCTTTCTTTCTAGTCCAACTTTCGCTTCCATACACAACTAGTAGAAAAGCCATAGCTCTGTCTAGATACACCTTTGTTGGCAAAGAAAATTATCTGCTTTTTAGTACGCTGCCTAGTTTAGTCATAGCTTTTCTTCCAAGGAACGTCTTTTAATTTTATGACTGCAATCACCATCTGCAGTGATTTTGGAACCCAAGAAAATAAAGGTTGTCGCTCTTTCCATTGTTTCCCCATCTCTTTGCCACTAGGTGATGGGACTAGATGCCATGATCTTAGTTTTCTGAATGTTGAGTTTTAAACCAGCTTTTTCACTCTCCTCTTCACTTTCAGCAAGAGGCTCTTTAGTTCTTCTTTGCTTTCTGCCATAGGGATGATGTCTTTATACCTAAAGATAAAGTTTTATCTTTAGAAATAAATAATCCTGATAATGGTGTCTTCCCAGGTGGCACTAGTGGTAAAGAACCCATCTGCCGATGCAGGAGACTAAGAGACATGGGTTCAATCCCTGGGTCAGGAAGATCCCCTAGGGGAGGGCAAGGCAACTCACTCCAGTGTTCTTGCCTGGAGAATCCCATGGACAGAGAAGCCTGGCAGGCTATAGTTCATAGGTTCGCAAAGAGTTGGACACCACTGCAGCAACTTAGCATGCACACATGCATGCATTCCTGATAATATATATTAATAAAAAGAGCAATTTAGCATATCAGCAAGAAAAAGGCAACACTCTAAAAATGACAAATGATATTTTAAGCTAGAAGTGAGTAGAAAAGGAAACCCCAAAGACTTATGCATATGGAGAGAAGTTCTCAGGGTAATTAATTTAAAAATGCAAATTGAAACAACAGTAAAATAGTATTGTACATCTTTTGCCCTTGCAAACATTCAAAAACCTGATAATTTCAAGTTTTTGTGGGGATATAAGTATAGAAAGGTTTGTGCATTCTTGTGGCAATGCTGTCTGACATGACATTTCAGAGGGCAATCTGGTAATAATTTTACCTTGGTGTACATGATTAAAAGTAAATCTCCCAGATATCAATAAGGATACCATTTTATAGATATGATTAATAAATGAAATAATATTTGTGGAAATTATTAATGGATGACAGTCAAAAGAGTAGATTAAGTTTAAGATAGTGTATATATCATAAAATACTGTAAAGCAACTGAAAGAAGTATTTTAGTTGTACCACAGATATGAGTAATAGAAAACAGAATGTCTCATGAAAGTAAAAAGAATAAGGCTATATGTATTATTTATATAAATGAAGATATCATACACAGATAAAATCTATGCAATTGTGGCAAAACACATAAAACTTATCACAGTTATTACAATTTTGTTTTCTAGAGAGAAGAGAATGTGAGTAGAAAATGTAGATAAAAAGGGATTAATAAAAGAAGAGAAAACAGGAAAGAAGCCTTACATGAACCCAAAAGAATAATGAATTGTTAAACTGAGGGACATGATTATTTCAGTTCTCTGTCCTTTGCTGGGTAAAGAATGTCAATAAATGAATGAATTATTGTGACTAATATGTGATTGAATCATATGTACATAATAATTAATGATGTAAATATTTAGATTCAGAAAGACCAATTTTCCTCAATTAGGTTTAATAAAAATAAATTTTGCTGATGAACATTGTAGTGAAACTGTAGGCCATTAAAGAAAAATAAAGAACTCAAAAGAAAGATAAGAGAAAAATATCTTTTTTTAAAATGTCAATAAGACTAACAGTAGACCTATGAAGAACAGGGCAGAGGAATGATATCTTCATTGGGATGAGAAAAAATAATGCCAAACCAGAACAACATAACCAACTAGACTGTAACTCACCGCTACCCCAAGCTACCTTTTGCTTAGCATTCATATCTACACCACATGCATACTAGCTCAAAATAATTTCCAATGCCTTTTTTTTTCTTTTTTTCCCAAAATATATCAGTCCAGTTCTCAAAATTGAAAACATTAGAAAGATTTTTCTTAAACCAAATCTGTTATTCAAAGAATGGAAGAGCGGGGAAGCCACATGGGGCAGTGAAGCAAATCAGAATGAAGCAAGAAGGCCCTGCCCTGTCCCCATTCAAAGGTGGGGGTAAAGAAAAAGGGGGCTGTCACCCGAAGCCAGGGACCTGGGTCACTCCCAAATCGACTGGAAACTCAGTTGGCATGCCTGATTGAAGCTGAGATTAGAGAAGCAAGGACTTTCAGAAAGAACCTGTAACCACCATTTGTATATCAAAAGCCAGGAAATAGTTCAGCATGCTTTTATTAATTATTATTTTTAATATGCCTTATTCATAATGAATAGTCTTTACAATGTGAATATGTATTAATATTGATTAAGCATTAAAAATAAATATTTTATATATGAAACCATGGTCAGTCAATGTTTATAATTTTTATTTTTTTTGGTAGTTTTTTTAAGATTTTTTTTTTTTTTTACTTTACAATATTGTATTGGTTTTGCCATACATCATTGATTTAAAGTACTTAAATCTATGCTTTTGCAGAATTATATATCCAGTACAGTCATGATCTTTTTTAGACTGTACAGGCTAACAAATATTTTCTGAGAAGGGATAGACAGTAAACATTTTGATTTTATGAGCTGTACAGTGTCTATTGATATTACTCATTCCTGCAGTGTAGGATGAATATATATATATATATATATATAAATAAATCAGTAATCATAGCTGCATTTTCCTTGCAAAAGATGATATTTGCCCTGAGGTTCACAGTTTGCCAACACCTACTTTAAAATAAAAAAAATTAAAAATTAAATTAAATTAAATTAAAAAAATAAAAAACTTAAAAAAACTAGTGATGACTTCAAATGTTGACTAAAATTTTTAAAATAAAATCCACATACCTTAGAAATATGTGGAGCTTGTAAGATAACTGTTTATTTCCTTTGGAATTATAACATTTTAAAATAATTAGAAGGCTTATCATCAAGTGAGTATCTCACATTTTTGCTTGATTTTACAAATATATAACTAAATATTGAAATTTTTAAAGATTATAATTAGCTTTCAAAGATATTCATAGAGAAACACAGAGCTATTAGCAATTATAAATTAAAAACTTGGTTATAAGAATATTTTACTTGAAAAGAATATTTATGTTTCCAATTTCTTATGGATTTGATAACTTTGATCAGTTGAGCTAAAAAGGATAAAAGGAAGAAAAGAAAGAAGGAAGGGAAGGGTAGAGGTTATAATGAAGCTTTTATTAAAGATTTAGTCTAAGAGGCTTCAGAATTTTTTTTCTTGTCTTAACTTTTGATAAGTTATACTTATTATCTTCACCATGCTAAAGTGAATGATTTTTACCTAGACTGATTAATTCCTAACTCAAAACTTTTGAAACAAAGTAGAGAAAATGGAGCCAATTGATGTGACACATATATGAAAATATTTTTATATCTGGCTGTCAGTCGTGGAAAACAAAATGTAAAACTTAAACTAAAGCTGTGCATAAAAATGTTTGAGATAAAATCTAGCTAAAAATGCAACTTGAAAAGCAAAATTTTAAATATTTTAGAAGAAAACATAGTGGAATACATTTAAGTCAATTGGTTAGAGATATATTTTTAAAATAAAACACAGAGGAATGACTTTGATTTTGTATGTAAAGAGTTTACCAATGCAATATTGTAAAGTAATTAGCCTCCAATTAAAATAAATAAATTTATACTAAAAAAGAAAGAATTTAGAATCTGCCACTGTTTCCTAACAATAAGTAAAAAAACCTGACAAAATTGAGAAAACCATAACTATAGATTCACAAAGGAAGTGAAATCATAGGGTAAACCATTGTGCCCCAAAATAGAGATACAAATATACAGATACAGAGAATCACACTTTATCAAAGTGGAAACCTCTGCTCAGTCCTGGTACAGGAAAACCTGTACACTTATTGATGAGTTCCTGGAGGCCGGATGTGGATAATTCTGCGAGGTAAAAACTACATGGAGGACTTATTACTAGGAAAGTCCTGTACTTTGGTAGGTTTCACCTCATTGAGCTTGACCAGATTCTCACAGTAAATAACAGAGAAAGAAAAGAACCAGTTTGAATTAACACTTGAACAATGAAGGGGCTAGGGGTGCTGCAGTCTCTGCAGTTGAAAATCCAAACATAACTTATTTGTTGGTGTTGTTCAAACGTAAACTGTACATTAAAACACTCTGCTCTTAACAAAGTCTGTCCTCAAAAGAAGCTACTTAACCATATTTTAGCATACAAGGGATTTATCAGAGCCTAACTGAACTGAAAGGATAAAAATAATGCAACTCCAGTCATCTTAGTTTTCTAAATGGGAAAGGAAAAACCCAACTTGGCCCATTTTGATCATCCTGTCTCATCTGAGGGTGTGTGTGTGTTGGGGGAGGGGGGGCGTACTAATGAACAGTTGTGAAGTTCACAGTCCAAAGTTATGGACTCACTCAAAAGCTTATAACTAATCATAACATTATGCCCACACGTTCCATATACCTCACCACTGAATCAATAAAGCCTATTTACAATTCATTTTACCCAGTGCATCATATTTGGTTATAAAGGGGAAAAATTATAAGGCATACTAAAATGCAAAAACACAGTTCAAATGGGCAAAGCAAGCATCAGAACCTGACAAGGTAGAAATTTTGAAATGATCAGAGTATCAGCCAAAAACAGAGCAAATCTATAATTAACATGATAAGAAAAGTAAAAGTGTTAGTTGCTCACTGTGTCTAACTCTTGGCGACCCCATGGACTGTAACCTTCCAGGCTCCTCTGTCCATGGGACTCTCCAGGCAAGAATATTCAAGTGGATTGCCATTCCCTTCTCCAGGGGATGTTCCCGACCCAGGGATCGAACCCAGATATCCTCCATTGTAGGCAGATTCTTTACCATCTGAGCTAACAGGGAAGCCCTTAACATAAGGTAGATAGCATATAAGAATATATGAATGATGTAAGCAAATAAATGAGAATCCTAAGAAAGAACCATAACATTAATATTAGATTTTAAAACGGTCTAATAGAAACAGAGAATGTCTTTTATGCACTTAATAGTTATTGTTCAGTCAGTAGCTCAGTTGTACTGAACTCTATGAGACCCCATGGACTCCAGCACTTCAGGCTTCCCTGTCCTTCACAATATCCCAGAGTTTGCTCAAACTCATGTCCGTTGAATTGGTGATGTCATTCAACCATCTCATCCTCTGTCATCCCCTTCTCCTCCTGCCCCCAATCCCTCCCAGCATCAGAGTCTTCCAATGAGTCAGCTCTTCGCATCAGATGGCCAAAGTATTGGAGCTTCAGCTTCAGTCCTTTCAGTGGACATTCAGGGTTGATTTCCTTTAGAACTGAGTTGTTTTATCTCATTGCTGCCTAAGGGATTCTCAAAAGTCTTCAGCACCACAATTTGAATGTATCAATTTTTTTTTTTTTGTTCAGCCTTCTTTATTGTCCAACTCTCATATCCATACATGACTAGTGGCAAAATCATAACTTTGACTATGCAGACCTTTGTTGGCAAAGTTTAACTTCATGGCTGCAGTCACTATCTGCAGTGACTTTGGAGCCCCCCAAAAAAATTCTGTCACTGATCCCATTTCCCCATCTGTTTACCAAAAAGTGATGGTACCAGATGCCATGATCTTCATTTTTTGAATATCGAGTTTTAAGTCATTTTTTCACTCTCCTTTTTTCATCATGAGGCTCTTTAGTTGCTCTTCACTTTCTGCCATTAGGGTGGTGTCATCTGCATATATGAAGTTATTGATAGTTCTCCAGGAAATCTTGATTCCAGCTTGAGCTTCATCCACTTTGGCATTTTGCATGATGTACTCTGCATATAAGTTTAAAAAGCAGAGTGACAATATATAGCCTTGACTACTCCTTTCTCAATTTGGAACCAGTCCATTGTTCCATTTCCAGTTCTAGCTGTTGCTTCTTGACCTGCATACAGATTTCTCAGGAGACAGGTAAGGTGATCTGGTATTCCCATCTCTTGAAGAATTTTCCACAGTTTGTTGTGATCCACAGAGTCAAAGACTTTAGCATAGTCAATGAGCCAGAAGTAGATGTTTTTCTGGACAAAATTGCAAAAAAAAAAAAAAAAAAAAAAAAAAAATCTTGGAGTTTGAGGATATCTCAGTAGAAACTAAAAAGCAAAGAGAAAAAATACTGGGGACAAAGGCAAAAACAGAATACAATATCTATGAACTGTGGACAGCTACAAAAGACATAACACACATTTAAGGGGAAAATCAGAAAGATAAGAAAAAAAGAATCTGAATAAATATATAAGTCAACGATGACTGAGATCTTACCCAAATTAGTGTCAGAAACCAAACATCATATCCAAGAAGCTCTGAAAATACTATCCAAAATAAATACCAAAGCAACTACATGTGAGCATCTAATTTTTGATTGCAGAAAATCAAATAAAAAAATTCTGAAACCAGTCAGAGGAAAGAAGAACCTTACCTATAGAGAAAGAAAGATAAGTTTAAATCTGACATCTCCTCAGAAAGAAACTGCATAAGCAAGAAGAAAATTGAGTAAAATATTTAGAAGTTGAGAGAAAATCAACACCAGCCTAGAATTCCACAGCTTGCAAAATTGTCCATCAAGACTGCTACTACTGCTACTGCTAAGTCACTTCAGTCGTGTCCGACTCTGTGCGACCCCATAGATGGCAGCCCACCAGGCTCCCCCGTCCCTGGGATTCTCCAGGCAAGAACACTGGAGTGGGTTGCTATTTCCTTCTCCAATGCATGAAAGTGAAAAGTGAAAGTGAAGTCACTCACTAGTGTCGGACTCTTAGCACCCCATGCACTGCAGCCTTCCAGGCTCCTCCACGCATGGGATTTTCCAGGCAAGAGTACTGGAGTGGGATGCCATTGCCTTCTCCACCATCAAGACTGAAGACATAAATCTTCCTTAGATAAACAAACCCGAGAGATTATTGCCAGTAATTGCCTATGTATGCTTATATAAAGTGAAACAAATTATAGTAAGGATATGAAGCATGGGAGGGAAGAAGCAAGGTTATTTTGCTATTATATTACACTCACTGCTGCTGCTGCTGCTGCTAAGTCACTTCAGTCGTGTCCGACTCTGTGCGACCCCATAGACGGTAGCCCACCAGGCTCCCCCGTCCCAGGGATTCTCCAGGCAAGAACACTGGAGTGGGTTGCCGTTTCCTTCTCCAATGCATGAAGTGAAAAGTCAAAATGAAGTCCCTCAGTCGTGTCCGACTCTTAGCGACCTCATGGACTGCAGCCTATCAGGCTCCTCCGTCCATGGGATTTTCCAGGCAAGAGTATACTCACACTACCCATCAAATTGGGTTTTTTTTTTTTTTTTTTAAGTAGATATGGATAAGCTAAGTAGAAATGTACATTGGAAAGTTTAAAAACAAGCATAACTGGTATGCTACCTGAAAGAGTAAATATAGAATCATATGAAACACTCATTTAAAATCACAAAATGAGTAGAAGACAAAAGCAGGGTAAAAGAACAGAACAGAAAATATAAAACACAATTAGTATGGTAAATATTAATCCAGATATGTCAGTATGTCGATAATTTGTTTAAAAGACAGCTGTCTAAAAGTATTTATTAAAATGCAAATATTTTCACTCTGCCAAAACCTAACCCAGCTGCATATTGTCTATAAGAAACACAATTTAAATATAATTAAACACACAGTTTAAAAGTAAATGAATATAGGGAAAAAGATTGCTAGCACCAATAAATAAAATGTAGGAGTATACCCAACAATTTCACTCCTGGGCATATACCCAGGGGAAAAGAAAGCATAAATCAAAAAGATACATTCACCTTAATATTTATTACATAACTATTTATAGTAGCCAGGACATGGAAGCAACCTAAATGTACATCAATGGATGAATGGATAAAAAAGATGTGGTAGATATACGCAATGGATTATTATTCCATTATAAAGAATTAAATAATGTAATTTACAATAACATGAATGGACCTAGAGATCAACATAAGTGAAGTAAGTCAGACAGAAAGAAATAAATATCATAGTATATCATTTATATGTGGAATATTAAAAAAAAATAGTACATGCAAACTTATTTACAAAGCAGAGATAGTTGCACAGATGTAGAAAACAAACTTGTGGCTATGAAGGGGGAAGACTTTGAGGGATACATTTGGAGATTGGGATTGACATATAGACTCTATTATATATAAAATAGATAACTAATAAGAACCTACAGTATAGCACAGGGAACTCTACTCAATATATGGGAAAATAATCTAAAAAAAGTGGGCACATGTATATGTGTAACTGATTCACTTTGCTGGATACCTGAAACTTACATGGCATTATAAATCAACTATACTCCAATAAAAATTAATTTTTTAAAGTAAAAACAGCTGTTCTGTGCTTAGTTGATCAGTTGTGTCTGATTCTTTGTGACCCTATGGACTGTAGCCCACCAGGCTCCTTTGCCCATGGGATTCTCCAAGCAAGAATACTGGAGTGGGTTGCCATGCCCTTTTCCAGGGGATCTTCCCAACCCAGTGATTGAATCCAGGTCTCCTGCATTGCAGGCAGATTCTTTACTGCCTGAGCCACCAGGGAATCTCTAGGAATAGTTACTTTCAACAAATATAATTTCAGCAAGCGCATATTTTATAGTAAAGAAAGTTATCCATGATAAAGAAGGGCATTGCATAATGATGAGATGATCAGTTTACTAAGCAGACATAGCAATCCTTAATGTGTACCTTAAGAATTTACATACCTTAGTCAATTATAGTTTATTGCTAAAAATTGTTAACCATCATCTAAGCCTTCAGTAAGCCACATCATCTTTGCTAGTGGAGGGTCTTGCTTCAGAATTGATCATTGCTCACTATCAGGGTCGCTGATGTTTGGGGTGGCTGTGTCAGTTTCTTATACTAAGACAACAATGAGTTTTGCTACATCAAAGACTCTTCCTTTCATGAATGATTTTCCTATAGAGAAAAAAAATATGTTGTTTGAAAGCATTTTACCCACAGTAAAACATTTCAAAATTGAAGTCTATCCTCTCAAACTCTTCCTTTGCTTTATCAGCTATGTAATAATCTGAGTCTTCTATTGTTATTTTAACAATCTTCATAGTATCTTCAGCAGAAGTAGATTTCACCTCAAGAAACTGCTTTTTTGCTCACATATAAGAAGCAACCCTTCATCTGTTTTATCTTGAGATCCTAGAAATTCAGTCACATATTCAAGGTCCAAATCTAATTCTAGTTCTCTTGCTATTTCCACCACATCTGTAGTTACTTCCTCCACTGAAGGCTTTGGACCTCTTAAAGTCATCCATGAGGGTTGGAATCAACTTCTTTCAAACTCACGTTAATGCTGATATTTTCACCTCCTCCCAAGAATCACAAATGTTCTTCATGACATCTAGGATGGTGAATCATTTCAAGTATGTTTTTTATTGGTTTTGCTCAAATCCATCAATGGAATCACTATATATGACAGTTATAGACTTATAAATTGTATTTCCTCAATCAAAAGTCTTGAAAATTAGAGTGACTCCTTGATCCATGAGCTGGATAAAGGATGTTGTGTTATCAGACCTGAAAACAACATTAATTTCATTGTCCATCTCCATCTGAGTTCTTGGGTATTGTCAGTGAGCAGTGATACTTTGAATGTCTTTTATTTTTTTTTTTTAATTTCTTTCTAAGCATTAGGTTTCAATAGTGGGCTTAAAATATTTAGCAAGCTATGATGTAAGCAGATGTGCTATTACCCAGGCTTCACTGTCCTGTTTATACAGCATAGGAAGAAGAGATTTTTCTTTTTCCCTTCAGTCAGAGTAGTTTGTTACTAAGAGCATACTTCTTAATGATCCTAATATTTTCTGGATGGTATATGAACAGTGGCTTAAACTTGAAGTTGCAGGATGCATTAGCTCCTAACAAAAGTGTCAGCCTGTTCTTTGAAGCCAGGCATTGACTTCTCCTCTCTAGCTATGAACATCTTAGATGGTGTCTTCTAACAGAAGGCTGTTTTATCTACACTGAAAATCGGTTGCTTATTGTAGCCATCTTCATTAATTATCTTAGTTAGATCGTCTGAATAACTTGCTGCACTCTCTAGATCAACACATGCTGCTTCACTTTGCACTTTGATGTTATGGAGGTGGCTTCTTTTCTTAAGCCTCAACTAGATTTTGAAACTAAACTAGCTTGAAGCAATTCCTTCATATACCTGAAGAGAATTACATTCATGCTCTCGTTTGATCCCTCCAGACCACTAAAACGTTCTCTGTATTAATAATAAGACTGTTTCACTTTCTCAATACTTGTGTATTCACTGGAATAACACTTTTAACTTTCTTCAATAATTTTTTCTTTTGCATTCACAACTTTTCTAACTGTTTGGGACAAGAGGACTAGTTTTTGGCCAGTCTTGACTTTCAACACCCCTTCCTCACTAAGCTTAATCATTTTTAGCTTTTAATTTTAAGTGAGAGGTGTACAACTGTTATTTTCTTTTTAATATCTAGATGCTATTGTAGGGTTATTAATTGGCCTAATTTCAATATTGCTGTGTCTCAGGGAATAGAAGAGGCCCAAAGAGAAATGGGGAGGGGAGCCAGGAAGAGTCTGTTGGTAGAAGAGTCAGAACACACATTTGTCAATTAAGTTCACAGTCTTATACAAAAATATGACACAGAGAAATGAAGTGAGCAAATTTTGATTAAAAAATGGTGTTGATAGACTGGCTCTGTGCAGAGTTGCATGGAACTTCAGTTTGTCAAAAAATGAATACATGAAGTGCAATAATATAAAACATGCTTAAAGAAAATCCACTGTTCTAGTTAGAGACTTCAGCACCTTTTTACCAGAAATGGTCAGAGCCAACAGTCACAAAAAATCCAAAATGACAGTTAAGCTCAACACCACCAAATTGATATAAACATCTATAGATGTCTTGGGATTCCCTGGTGGCTCAATTGGTAAAGAATCTGTGTGCAATACAGGATACCCAAGTTCGATCCCTGGGTTTGGAAGATTCCCAGGAGAAAGGCAGGCAAGCCACTCCAGTATTCTTGCTTGGAAAATTCTATGGACAGAGAAGTCTGATGGGTTACAGTCCACGGGGTCAAAAAGCGTCAGGCACGAATGAGTGACTAACATACACATTGATGCCTTCATCCAACAACAGTAGAATATGCAATCTGTTAAGTTCACTGAAATGTTCATCAAGTTAGAATCAAGTTAGACCACATTGTGGAATATGAACAAATCTTGATAAATTAAAAGAGAGAGAGAAATCTTACAATGTTTATCTCTCATATTTAGAAAATTCTAAAAATGTGGAAATCAAGCAATGCATTTCTAAATAATACATTAGCCCAATAAATCTTGAGAGAAATTTAAAATATTTTGAGCTAAATGAAAGTAAAAAGAGAAAAAAAAACTTATCAAAACTTGTGGTATAAAGCAAAAGCAATATTTAGAAGAAAATTGATAGATTGAATATACATGAAAGAAAAGAAGAAAAATATAAAATCAAGACTAAAATCCTAAGACTTTCATCTTGGGAAACTAGACAAAGTAAAACCAAAGTAAGCAGGAAAAAAAGTAATAATATCAGAAAAGATAGTAATGGAATTGAAAAACAGGAAGAGAGACTTGATAAAGCAAAGGTCAAAATATCAATCAAATTAAAAGCTTCTGGTCAGGCTAACTAAAAACAAAGAGAGACAATAAATTTTATTAATATCAGAAATAAAATAGGAAATATCACTACACATCCAATATGAATTAAAAGGGTAAAAGAATGCTGTAAACAATATAAAGTCCCAACATTTGATCACCTAGGTGAAGTGGTGATCAAACGTCATGTCTAATTTCATGGCAGACATAAAGGCTAAACTCTCATTAGAAGAAAGAAACAATCCAATTAGTCCTAAATTTATTTTTTTAAATGAATAAACAAAAAGCACTAGGCAAAAACAGAATCACCAGTGAGTTATAGCAACATATACACAATAAATTATTGGTAATTCTCTACAGTTTCTTTCAGAAGATAGAAGCAGACTTCCTAACTCATTCTATGAGGCCAGCATCATCCTAATACCAAAACCTGACAAAGAAACTAAAGGAAAAATAAAAAAATAAAAACAACTACAGATTATCTCAAATAAACAGATGAAAAATCTTCAAGAGAATAGCAAATCATATCCATGAATATATAAAAGAATTGTATATTACCAAGTGAGTGGCATTGATCCGAGGTACATAAGGCTTGTTCATTTAAAAATCAATTAATGCAATCTAATATACGAACAAACTAAAGAATAAAAAACATCATGATCATATCAATAGATGCAGAAAATAATGAAAAAAAAATCCAACAACTATTCTTGATAAAGACTCTCTGTAAACTAATAATAGAAGCAAAGACCCTCACCTGAAAAGAATGATAACAAACAAACAAAAAAAAATCTACACAAATCCTACAGGTAACATCATACTTAATGATGAGAAACTAAAAGCTTTCCCACTAAGATCAGGAACAAGGTTAGTATATTCCCTCTCATGATTCCTATCTAACATTTTACTGGAAATCCTTGCTAATGCAAATGTGTATGTGTGATTATCATACATTAGCTTGAAAAGAAAAATAAATTGTCTTCTTTCACAGATAACATGATCAACTTATAGAAAATTTAAAAGAACTGACAAGAAATATTTGTTACTAATAAACACTTATAACAAGCTTGCAGAATACAGGGTGAATATGCAAAATCAATCAATAATAAGCAACATGGGCTTCCCAGGTGGTTCAATGGTAAAGAATCCACTTGCAAACAGGAGACGTGGGTTTGATTGCTGGGTCAGGAAGATCCCTTGGAGAAGTAAATGGCAATCCACTTCAGTATTCTTGCCTGGGAAATCCAAAGGTGAAAGGAGCCTGACGAGCTAGAATCCATGGGGTCACAAAGAGTTGGACATTACTCATAGCCTAAACAACAGCAGCAATAAGCTATATAACCAATAAGCAATAAGCAAGAGGAATGTAAAATTAAATACACAATATCATTTACATTAACCCCTGACAAAATGAAATTCTTAGGTATAAACCTGACAAAATCTATATGAGGACACTACAAAATTCTGTTGAAAAAAAAAAAATCAAAGAAGAGCTAAATAAATAGAAGAATATTTGTTTGGGGGAGGTATTCCATGTTTATGAATAGGAAGACTCAATATTGTCAAGATGCTATTTTTCCATAAGTAATCTGTAAGTTCAAAGCAATCTCCATTATAATCTCAGCAAAATATTTTGTAGACATCCACAGACTGATTCCAAAATTTATATGGAAAAGAAAAAGACTTAGAATTGCCAACAGTATCAAAGAACAACAAATTTGGACAACTGACTCTAATCATCTTTGAGTGTTCAGTGCTCAGATATGTCTGACTCTTTGCAGCCCCAAGGACTGTAGCTTGACAGGCTTCTCTGTCAATGGGATTTTCCAGGCAAGAGTACTGGAGTGGATTGCTTTTCCCTATTCAAGGGGATCTTCCTGACCCAGGGATCAAACCTGCATCTTTAAAATGTATTATAAATCTGTAGTTTCAAGACAGTATGGTAATGGTGAAAGAATAGACAAGTAGATCAATGGAACACAGTCTAGAGACCATACATAGACCCATATAAATATAGTGAACTGATCTTTTACAGAGAAGCAAAATAAATACAATGAATCAAAGATAATTATTATCAGCTAATGGTACTGGAACAGCTAGACATTCTAGTGCAAAATTGTGAACCTAGACATGGACACTATATCCTTCATATAAGTTAACTCAAAATGGATCATGGATGTAAATGTAAAATGCAAAAATATAAAACCTCTCAAGGTAACATAGAAGAAAATGTAGATGCCTTTGGGGTTGTGATGACTTCTAGGTGTAACACAAAGAACACAACCTGTAAAAGAAATGATTTGTGAAAAGAACCCCATTTAAATTAAGACTGTCTGCCCTGCAAAATGCAATGTCAAAGCAAAAAGCAAAACAAGACTTTGATTGGGAGAAAATATTGGAACAAACATGCATCTGGTATGAGACTTTTCCAAAATGTGCAAATGACTCAAAACTGAACAATAAGTAAACAAGCAACCTGATTTTAAAATGAGCCAAAGACCTTAATGGCTATCTCACCAAAGAAGATATACAAATGACAAATAAGCATATTAAAAAATCTCTACATCATATATCATCAAGGAAATTCAACATGATACCATTATGCTCTTATTTTAATGACCAAAATCCAGAACATTGACACCATATATTGGCAGGAATATGAAACAACAGGAACTGTCATCCACTGAAGGTGAGAAGGCAAAATTGTACAGCCACTTTTAAGACATTTTGGAAGTTTCTTAAAAAAGTAAACACACTACTAACATGTGATCCCACAAATCACTCTCCTTGGTATTTGCTAAAAGGAGTTGAAAATGTATGTCTGAACAGAACTTGCACATGGATATTAAGCAGTTTTATTAATAATTTCCAAAACTTGGAAGCAACCACAATATTTTCCATTAGGTGAATAGATAAACTGTGGTACATCCAGATACTAGAAAGTTATTTAATGCTAAGAGGAAGTAAGTTATCAAACCATGAAAAGGCATAGAGGAAACTCAAATGCCTATTTTTTAATGACAGAAGCCATTCTGAAAAGCTGTGTGATTTCAACTATATGAAATTCTGGAAAAGACAAAATTTGAGAGTAAAAAAAGAAAGAAAGAAATCAATGCTTGTCAGGGTTTAGGTGGGAAAGAGATGAATAAAGGTAACAGAATTTTTAGGGCTGTGTAAATACTCCATATGGTACAATAATAATGAATAGACACAACTATATATTTGTTCAAACTAATAGGATGTAGGATACCAGAGTGAAAATGCTCAAGCTTACAATCATCAGAGAAATAGAAATTGCACCCACTGAATTTGCTAAAAATATATAATTTCTGGACATACTGTTAGGGAAGATAAGAACTAACAGGAACTCTTAAACCCTGTTGTCTGAGATCAGTTTGGTTCAGTTTAGTTGCTCAGTCATATCTGACTCTTTGCAACCCCATGCAGCACACCAGGCCTCCCTTACCATCTCCCAGTTTACCCAAGTTCATGTCACTGCATTGGTGATGCCATCCAGCCATCTCATCCTCTGACGCCCTCATATTCAGGATCTATGAATATAATGAATATGCTGTATACATAAATAAATGAGTAAACAAGTTGTCTGAGATGAATATTGGTAAATCACTTTGGGAGAATTATTTCACACTGTGATATGAAGTTGGAAATGAAGACGCACATGCCAGGCATAGTTTCTATCCATAACCCTTGAGTAACACCTGCAAAAGAATGTTCATGAAGCATAATTTGTATTAGTAAAAATACAAGAAAGAATCCAAAGTCCATTGATGAGGATAATTATTTATTTTAGACAATGGAGTACTATCCAGCACTGAAACTTAATAGACTTTGTCTGTATATATATCAATGTGGGTGAGTCCAAGAAAATAATGATTGTTGTTGTTCAGTCACCCACTCGTGTTCGACTCTTTGTGATGCCATGGACTGCAGCACTCCAAGCCTCCCAGTCCCTCACCATCTCCCAGAGTTTACCCAAGTTCATGTCCACTGCATTGGTGATGCCATCCAGCCATCTTATGCTCTGATGCCCTCATATTCAGAATCTATGAATGCAATGAATATGATGAATATACAAATAAATGAGTAAAGAAATATAGGGAGCAGAATATTTTTTCTATAAATGGAACTTATGAAAAATATTCCCATTTTTATCTATGCTAATATATAACTATAGAAAAATGTTCATGTAAATAATACTGTTAGAAGGTATGACTATTAATGTTGGTTGTACATTGCTTTTTATATAGTCCATGTGGATTTCTAAAACTTTAAAATTTAAAAAATAAATTACATTTTATTTCAGATACTTCCTCTGCTTCATATCCTCAGTACAAACTCTCTTGCTCTTATGCTTCAGAAAATGTACACATTCTCCATTTCTTTTTGCCAAGCACTTCTCTTTTATGTGGCAATAACATCTGCTCCCAGGGTGTCAGCTTTCAACTCTATGAAAATATCTTTGAAATCTACATCTCCAATCTAAACCACTCCCTCTCTAATTCTGCATTTCCAGTTTCCTGTTTGTTACTACCAGCTGGGTGTCCTACTGACAACTTGAGGAGGAGTATTTTATTGTATAAGGATCAAACAAGGTTTAGCTAAATCTCGATGAGCATGACTACCATTAGCATATAATGGTATGTAGTTTTTACTGTGCACTGGTTTTCCTACAGCTGTAGTGATTTATGAATCTTCTTTGTGATATATAATATATGGTAGATCATATGTTTTATATATATATATGTATTTCATATATTTACTATTTTATTTACAAAGCTTTTCCAAAATTCAAGAAGGAAGGAGTTTTTTATTCTTAAGGAGTAAAAATCTCATTTTAAACAGAATAAAACAAGATTGTAATCCAAATGCCCTGAAAAACTATTTTCAAATGTGTTAAATGTATTTGCTTCTTCAGAATACAAAGGATAAACTATTTCTTTAACTCATTCTATCCTGACTTGAATATAACCAAACAAGAAGAAGCTGAACTTATTTCTTTCCTCTGATTTTTCTACAGACTTTGTCCCTTTCGATCCTTAGTATTTCAGATTTAATACCCAGCCAAAGACAAACCAAAAACAAAAGCAAATTACTACATTTAATCTCGCTTCTCTAGCACACAAATGTCCATCAATTTTCATCTTGCACTTTTCTTTGTCACTTACAGCTTCTAACTCCTCTGAAAATATTTAATACTTAACTCATTGAATTCTATTATCAACTATATATTTAATCTGGTCTTTTAAGTCTTTAATAAGCTTTGAATTAAAACTTCAATCATTCCTTCTTAATGTGTCTCTTATTTAATCTATCAGATGTAATGTCAATACTATACCTTTCTTCAAACTCTTCCTTTTTACTGAATTTCCTGTTTAGTGCCTTTTTCTTCTATAAATGCTAATACTCAGCATACTTTTCTAAATCTGTTGGTGTACCAGTTTCTAAAATATTCTCTCCCAGATGGAATTAAGATTTAAAGGGAATTATTTTTTCTTTACTGGGAAAGATATGACTTTTGGATATAACTGGTAATGACGATGCATTTCTTTGATCTGAGTAGCAATGTATAACTAAAAAGAGAATTGAAGTCTATTTTAGACACCTTAAAGTTTTGCATAAAAACCAGCAAAAAACTAAGCCTGAGAGAGAAGAATAGAAAGTGTGTCATACAAAAGGAAAAACTCTAGGCCTTCTGAGGGTATGTTATTTTTAAGTGTACACAATTTCGGAAATCTTCCCCTTTCTGCCCTCTTCCCCTAGTCATCTCGCTGTACTAATGCCGCTATGTGGAAGCTGCACCCCTCACTTCCCCCCCTAGGAAGCTGCTACATTCACTAAAAAGAACTTAAATCTCACTCTCTTGGCATCTTTTGTGGGGCAACTTATATAGCCAGCAGCATCTCCTGAATATCTATACTTTTCTTCATCTGATTTATCATGGTCTCACAGAGAATGAGTGAAATCCATGGTTTGCTTTTCAACAAAAGACAGTGCAACAGAAAAAAAAAAAAAAATGGTGCTATGAATGAGATGATGTCATAACAAAAACTTGAAACATGTAATGCTGACTTTAGAATCATGCAGTGAAAATAAACTTGATGAGTATCAGTAAGGAAAAAAATTTGAAGGATAATGGAAAAAGAAAAAAGTTTCAGAAGCTAGGATTATTACATTGTTATGTAGTAGCAGAAAGTAGTAGAAAGTTTTACAATAGCATCATTGATGGTAATGTGGAAAACGGAAAACATACCAAATAAACTCCATGATCCAGCTATGAGGGGTTTCTGCTTATGGCTCATGATAAAATTTTGAAGGAGATAGATAATTTATGGACAAAACTCCTAAGATTCAGTTAGAATTGTTAGGGAATATTTAGGGCTATGGCAGTCCTTCCATCAAGGAAGATATTTTCAAATAAATAATCTCAGAACACATGCTAAATAAATACTAATTAGTGCCAGAAAACTTGGTCCCTGGGAATACAGAGTGTGACTGAAAGGTCCTATGTTAAATCCCCAGAAAGATTCATAGTAAATCATAAAAACATTCTCAGTTTAACAAAAAACCCACCAACAATCTAAGGAAATGTCCCACTGACTCACTTGCCTGGACAATGCTTCTAACCTCTTAAAAGCATTGTTCCATCACTGCCTTACAGGATACACCATGGTAGAAGATGTTTTTCTTCAAGATATTAGTAGGCATAGACTCTGTCCAGTAGCATGAGGCATTACGTGACAAGAAATGCCCCAAGTTTTATAGGAATATTATCAGTTTTAAAGGAAATGGACAGAGAAAAGTTAAAGTGAAAAGAGAACTTTGAATCTCTAAATTTCTACACATTGAAAATTATATATTAATTACATAGTTTAAAAAAGAAACTAATTTTCATGAAAGCAAAAGTATGAATCAGAGGGGAAAAAAAGAACACAGAATGCAGAATTTGAAGCCAAAGGGAATTAATTTAAAGGACTGCACCCTAATCAAGTAATTGCCAATACACACCCAATTGCATCTTCAAGTTCAGTTCAGTTCACTTCAGTTCAGTCACTCGTTTGTGTCCTACTCTTTGTGACCCCAAGAATTGCAGCACGCCAGGCCTCCCTGTCCATCACCAACTCCCAGAGTTCACTCAGACTCACGTCCATCGAGTCAGTGATGCCATCCAGTCATCTCATCCTCTCTCGTCACCTTCTCCTCCTGCTCCCAATCCCTCCCAGGATCAGAGTCTTTTCCAATGAGTCAACTCTTTGCATGAGGTGGCAAAAGTACTGGAGATTCAGCTTCAGCATCATTCCCTCCAAAGAAATCCCAGGGCTGATCTCCTTCAGAATGGACTGGTTGGTTCTCCTTGCAGTCCAAGGGACTCTCAAGAGTCTTCTCCAACACCACAGTTCAAAAGCATCAATACTTTGGCGCTCAGCCTTCTTCACAGTCCAACTCTCACATCCATACATGACCACTGGAAAAACCATTGCCTTGACTAGACGAACTTTTGTTTGCAAAGTAATGTCTCTGGTTTTGAATATGCTATCTAGGATGGTCATAATTTTCCTTCCAAGGAGTAAGCGTCTTTTAACTTCATGGCTGCACTCACCATCTGCAGTGATTTTGGAGTCACAAAAAATAAAGTCTGACACTGTTTCCACTGTTTCCCCATCTATTTCCCATGAAGTGATGGGACCGGACGCCATGATCTTTGTTTTCTGAATGTTCAGCTTAAAGCCAACTTTTTCACTCTCCACTTTCACTTTCATCAAGAGGCTTTTTAGTTCTTCTTAACTTTCTGCCATAAGGGTGGTGTCATCTGCATATCTGAGGTTCTTGTTATTTCTCCTGGCAACCTTGATTCCAACTTGTGTTTCTTCCAGTCCAGCATTTCTCATGATGTACTCTGTATATAAGTTAAATAAGCAGGGTGACAATATACAGCCTTGACATACTCCTTTTCCTATTTGGAACCAGTCTGTTGTTCCATGTCCAGTTCTAACTGTTGCTTCCTGACCTGCATACAGATTTCTCAAGAGGCAGGTCAGGTGGTCTGGTATTTCCATCTCTTGAAGAATTTTCCACAGTTTATTGTGATCCACACAGTCAAAGGCTTAGGCATAGTCAATAAAGTAGAAATAGACGTTTTCCTGGAACTCTCTTGATTTTTCCATGGTCCAGCGGATGTTGGCAGTTTGATCTCTGGTTCCTCTGCCTTTTCTAAAATCAGCTTGAACATCTGGAAGTTCACGGTGCATGTATTGACGAAGCCTAGCTTAGAGAATTTTGAGCATTACTTTACTAGCATGTGAGATGAGTGCCATTGTGCAGTAGTTTGAGCATTCTTTGGCATTGCCTTTCTTTGGGGTTGGAATGAAAACTGACCTTTTCCAGTCCTGTGGCCACTGCTGAGGTTTCCAAATTTGCTGGCATATTGAGTGCAGCACTTTCACAGCATCATCTTTCAGGATTTGAAATAGCTCCACTGAAATTCCATCACCTCCACCAACTTTGTTCGTAGGGATGCTTTCTAAGGCCCACTTGACTTCACATTCCAGGATGTCTGGCTCTAGGTCAGTGATCACACCATCGTGATTACCTGGGTCATGAAGATCTTTTTTGTCCAGTTCTTGTGTCTGTTCTTGCCACCTCTTCTTAATATCTTCTGCTTCTGTTAGGTCCATACCGTTTCTGTCCTTTATCGAGCCCATCTTTGCATGAAATGTTCCCTGGTACCTCTAATTTTCTTGACGAGATCTCTAGTCTTTCCCATTCTGTTGTTTTCCTCTATTTTTTTTTTTTTTTTTTTTTTGCACTGATTGGTGAGGAAGGCTTTCTTATCTCTTCTTGCTATTCTTTGGTACTCTGCATTCAGATGCTTATATCTTTCCTTTTCTCCTTTGCTTTTTGCTTCCCTTCTTTTCACAGCTATTTGTAAGGCCTCCCCAGACAGCCATTTTGCTTTTTTGCATCTTTTCTATGGGGATGGTCTTGATTCCTGTCTCCTGTACAATGTCACAAACCTCATTCCATAGTTCATCAGGCACTCTATCTATCAGATCTAGGCCCTTAAATCTGTTTCTCACTTCCATTGTATAATCATAAGGGATTTGATTTAGGTCATACCTGAATGGTCTAGTGGTTTTCCCTACTTTCTTCAATTTAAGTCTGAATTTGGCAATAAGGCATTCATGATCTGAGGCACAGTCAACTCCTGGTCTTGTTTTTGTTGACTGTATAGAGCTTCTCCATCTTTGGCTGCAAAAAATATAATCAATCTGATTTTGGTGTTGACCATCTGGTGATGTCCATGTGTAGAGTCTTCTCTTGTGTTGTTGGAAGAGGGTGTTTGTTATGACCAGTGCATTTTCTTGGCAAAACTCTATTTGTCTTTGCCCTGCTTCATTCTTTATTCCAAGGCTAAATTCGCCTGTTACTCCAGGTGTTTCTTGACTTCCTACTTTTGCAGCTGTTTTGTGTAGCTCTTCTCAGCCGTTCCTGCACCGTTGCAGCCTGGCACTCTCGGCCCCGCCCCTGACCTCGGACGTTGGGTAGCTCCTCTTCCTTGCCTGCGCTTAGTGCGCAGGTCGCAGCCGCCGCCGCCACAAGGACTAGTGACTGAATGTCCGTTTTCCTGCCACCATTTTTCGGTGGAGAAAGAATGTCTAGCACAGTTATCTTACCCAGATGACTAGCCTATGTAGAGTGCAAGTGGAGCAGATAATTTCCCTCTTTCATTCATATGAACAAGAATTGTTGTTGTTCAGTCGTTCAATCATGTCTGGACTGCAACACACTAGGCTTCCCTGTCCTTCACCATCTTCTGGAGCTTGTTCAAACTCGTATCCATAGAGTCAGTGATGCCATCCAACCATCTCGTCTCTGTCATCCCCTTTTCCTCCTGCTCTCAAACTTTCCACGCATAAGTGTCTTTTCTAATGAGTCAGTTCTTCATATCAGATGGCCAAAACATTGGAGCTTCAGCTTCAGTATCAGTCCTTCTAATGAATATTTAGGGTTGTTTTCCATTAGGGTTGACTGATTTGATCTCTTTGCAGTCCAAGGGACTCTCAAGAGTCTTCTCCAACACCACAGTTCAAAAGCATCGATTCTTTGGTGCTCAGCCTCCTTTATGGTCCAACTCTCACATTCATACATAGCTATTGGAAAAAATCATAGCTTTGACTATATGGACTTGTGTTGGAAAGTAATGGCTCTTCTTTTTAATACATTGCTTAGATTTGTCATAGTTTTTCTTCCAAGGAGCAAGTGAACAAGAATAACCACATCCAAGTATGTGAAACAAAGGTGAACATCTCTACCACACCCTCTATGTTAGTTGGACCCCTGAGTCCATGAATATAATCAAATAAGTTTGTTATGTCAGAGACTGTGTTATGAAGTATGTTTGTTGTGAAGCAGTTGTTCAGGCACTCACAATCTTCTCTACTATTTTTTATTTCCTTCATGATTATGGAGGAAGAGGCAGGAGAAGGGAGAATATTATAGAGATTTAAAAGTACTGCAAATAGAAATAACTGGCAACACAATTATTTCAGCATTTCTGGGCTGGTAAATCAAACCAGAAGCAAAGAAGGAACTATGTGGGATAATAAATCATAGCTTTCTAGTATATCCCAAATATGGCTTCCTTATTACTCACCATTAATCAACATAACAGGTCTGAGAGACATTAATTTTATATATATATATATATATATATATATATATATATATATATATAAAGTAACAATGGTTTGTAGAAATGGAAAAGCCAGGAACGTTTGGCTGGAAAGATTTGACTATTCAAATTCACCAAAATATTAACATTCAAGTAGCAGGTTGCATAAGACATCACTGATTCTATGGAAATTCTGTGTGAGGAAGGAAACTGAACCTTTGAGGAAAAAAAATCTCTCCTACCTGCCAACGTGGAGAGATAGATTTAGGGAGAAAAAAATGTAGGGATGACAAAACTGGAAACTTCTGTACTTTCATAAACACGGTTCCCACAGAACTTTATGCACAGAGGGTAGAAGAAAGGGATAAGACACAATTGCATTATCTCCTGATTTCTAATATTGAGGTAGCAATACTGGATCACTTCTCATTGCTATTATCGATTGTTTATCCCTCATAATTAAACAGAACATTTATTAATATCTTTTAAGGCCATTATTAGGCTATATTTAGGATCAGTTACTGGGTCATTCTTTCATTATTTTCCCTTAATTACATTAATATAATAATGATTATGCTATACTTTCTTATGAAAGTGAAAGTCACTCAGTTGTGTTCGACTTTGCACAACCCCATGGACTATACAGTCCATGGAATTTTCCTGGCCAGAATACTGGAGTAGGTAGCCTTTCCCTTCTCAAGGGGATCTTCCCAACCCAGGTATCTTGATTTGCAGGCTGATTCTTTACCAGCTGAGCCACAGAGAAGCCCAAGAATATTGGAATGAATAGCGTACTCCTTCTCTAGCCAATCTTTCTGACCCAAGAATCGAACTGGGTACTCCTGCATTGCAGGCAGATTCTTTACCAACTGAGCTACCAGGAAAGCCCTCAGTTCAGTTCAGTCACTCAGTCGTGTCCGACTCTTTGCGATCCATGTATCACAGCATGCCAGGCCTCCCTGTCCATCATCAACTCCCAGAGTTCACTCAAACTCATGTCCATCGAGTCGGTGATGACATCCACCCATCTCATCCTCTGTCATCCCCTGCTCCTCCTGCCCCCAATCCCTCCCAGCATCAGGGTCTTTTCCAACGAGTCAACTCTTTGCATGAGGTGGCCAAACTATTGGAGTTTCAGCTTTAGCATCAGTCCTTCAAATGAACACCCAGGACTGATCTCCTTTAGAATGGGCTGGTTGGATCTCCTTGCAGTCCAAGGGACTCTCAGGAGTCTTATCCAACACCACAGTTCAAAAGCATCAATTGTTTGGTGCTCAGTGTTTTTCACAGTCCAACTCTCACATCCATACATGACCACTGGAAAAAACCATAGCCATGACTAGACAGACCTGTGTTGGTAAAGTAATGTCTCTGCTTTTCAATATGCTATATAAGTTGGTCAAAACTTTCCTTCCAAGGAGTAAGTGTCTTTTAATCTCATGGCTGCAATCACGATCTGAAGTGATTTTGGAGCACAGAAAAATAAAGTCTGACAGTGTTTCCACTGTTTCCCCATCTATTTGCCATGAAGTGATGGGACCGGATGCCATGACCTTCGTTTTCTGAACGTTGTGCTTTAAGCCAACTTTTTCACTCTCCTCTTTCACTTTCATCAAGAAGCTTTTTAGTTCCTCTTCACTTTCTGCCATAAGGTTGATGTCATCTGTATGTCTGAGGTTATTGACATTTCTCCCAGCAATCTTAATTCCAGCTTGTGCTTCCTCTAGCCCAGCATTTCTCATGATGTACTCTGAGTATTAGTTAAATAAGCAGGGTGACAATATACAGCCTTGGCATACTCCTTTTCCTTTTTGGAACAAGTCTGTTGTTCCATGTCCAGTTCTAACTGTTGAAACAGTGTCAGACTTTATTTTCTTGGACTCCAGAATCACTGCAGATGGTGATTGCAGCCATGAAATTAAAGTATGCTTACTCCTTGAAAGGAAAGTTAGGACCAACCTAGATAGCATATTCAAAAGCAGAGACATTAATTTTCCAACAAAGGTCCCTCTAGTCAAGGCTATGGTTTTTCCACTAGTCATGTATGGATGTGAGAGTTGGATTGTGAAGAAGGCTGAGTGCCAAAGAATGGATGCTTTTGAACTGTGGTGTTAGAGAAGACTCTTGAGAGTCCCTTGGACTGCAAGGAGATCCAACCAGTCCATTCTGAAGGAGATCAGCCCTGAGATTTCTTTGGAAGGAATGATGCTAAAGCTGAAACTCCAGTACTTTGGCCACCTCATGTGAAGAGTTGACTCATTGGAAAAGTCTCTGATGCTGGGAGGGATTGGGAGCAGGAGGAGAAGGGGATGAGAGAGGATGAGATGGCTGGATGGCATCACCAAGTAGATGGACGTGAGTTTGAGTGAACTCTGGCAGTTGGTGATGGACAGGGAGGCCTGGCATGCTGCAATTCATGGGATCGCAAAGAGTCAGACATGACTGAGCAACTGAACTTAACTGAACATAATAATGGAATAAATGGTCATCTTCACTGATAGGGTTATTTTAAAATAAAAAGACATATTTCAAAATGATCATATAAAATTAAATAAAGTTTTCTGCAAAACATGATGGAGCTCAAATTTCTACAGATAGCACTAAAAGTAAATGAGTTTGAAAATGACTCGTTTCTTTTTTTTTGGGGGGGGGGGGAGAAAATGACTCATTTCTGTGCTCCCAACAAAGACAAAATGTCATATTAAGAGATGATTTATCCAAAAATTTCTGATTTTCTTTTCTGCTTAATCTATCAAAGCTATAAACCAGGCTACTTTATGTAACCTTCCCTAGTTGTTGTTGTTGTTGTTTTTTTTTAATTCACATATATTTATTTATAAAATTGGGTTAGGAAATGCTATTGTATTTTTCCCCTTCTTTGAATTTATTTTTTAACTGGATAAAAATTGCTTTACAATGTTTTGTTGGCTTCTGCCATATAGTAACATGAATCAACTTTAATTATACATACATCCTCTACCTCCTGATCCTCCTTCCCATCCCCCTACCCCACCCTTCTAGAGCATTATAGAGTGCTAGGCTGGGCTTCCCACCAGCTATCTATTTTGCACCTGATAGTATATATATGTCAATGCTACTTTTTCAATTTGTCCATTCTTTCCCTCACCCACTGTGCCACAACACGTTCATCTGTGTCTCCATTCCTTCCCTGCAAATAGGTTCATTAGATCATTTTTCTAGATTGCATATGTGTATTAATATACAATATTTGGTTTTCTCTTTCTGGCTTACTTCACTGTGTATAACAGGCTCTAGATTAATGTACCTCACTGTCACTGACTCAACTTTGTTCATTTTTATGCTAGAGTAACATTCCATTATATATATACCTTCTATCAGAGAAGGCAATGGCACCCTACTCCAGCATTTTTGCCTGGAACATCCCATGGATGGAGGAGCCTGGTGAGCTATAGTCCAGGGAGTCGCTAAGAGTCAGACACAACTGAGCGACTTCACTTTCACTTTTCACTTTCATGCATTGGAGAAGGAAATGGCAACCCTTTCCAGTGTTCTTGCCTGGAGAATCCCAGAGACAGGGGAGCCTGCTGCTGTCTATGAGGTTGCAGAGAGTCGGACACGACTGACATGACTTAGCAGCAGTAACAGCAGCAGCAGCATATATCATCTATATACTATATCTTATGTTTTCATTCAATTTTTGATGAACTTAAAGTTTGCTCTCATGTCCTATCTTTTGTAAATAGTGCTTCAGTGAATATTGGGGTACATGTGTATTTTTGAGTTGTGGTTTTCTATGGATATAAACCCAATAGTGGGCTTGCTGCTGGATTATATGGCAGATTTATTTCTAGATTTTAAAAGAATCACCATACTGTTCTCCATAATGGCTCTATCAATTTACATTCCCACCAACAGTGTAGTAGGGCTCCCATTTTCCCATATAGTCTCCAGAATTTATTGTTTGTGGATTTTTTTGATAGTGGCCACTCTGACTGGTATACGGTGATAACCCATTGTAGTTTTGATTTGCATTTCTCTAATAACTGGTAATGTTGAACATCATTTCATGTGTTTACTGGCTATCTGCATGTTTTCTTTGGAGAAACATCTGTTTAGGTCTTCTGCACATTTTTGATTGTACTGTTTGTTTTTCTGATATTGAGTTGTATGAAATGATTATATATTTTAGAGAAAAATCATTTGTTAGTTGCTTCATTTGCAATTATTTTCTCCCTTTCTGAGGGTTGTCTTTGAATTTTGTTTATTATTTCTTATGCTGTGCAAAGGAATAAAAGCTTACTTAGGTCCCACTTGTTCATTTTTGTTTTTATTTCCATTACTCTGGGAGGTGGGTAAAAGATGACAGTGCTGTGATTGTCAGAGTGCACTGCTGGTGTTTTCTTCTAAGAGATTTATAGTTTCTCGCCTTACATTTAAGTCTTGAATCCATTTTGAATTTATTTTTGCCTGTGGTGTTAGGAGTGTTCTAGTTTTATTCTATCATATGTATCTATACATTTTCCCAGCACCATTTATTGAAGAGGCAGTCTTTTCTCCATTGTATATTCCTGCCTCTTTTGTCAAAGATAAGATGCCCAAAGGTGCTTGGGTTTAACTCTGGGGTTTCTGCCTTGTTCCATTGGTCTATATTTCTCTATTTTTGCCAGTACCATACTGTCTTGATGATTGCAGCTTTGTAGTATAGTATATATAGTATAAAGTCAGAAAGAGTTCTTCTTCCAGCTTCATTTTTCCTTCTCATGATTACTTTGGCTATTTGGGGTCTTTTGGGTTTCCATGCAAATTTTGTGAATTTTTTTGTTCTAATCCTGTTGTAAATATCCTAGATAGTTTGATACGGATTCATTGAATTTGTAGATTGTTTAAGGTAGTATATTCATTTTCACAATATTGATTCTTTGTATCCAGTAATACTGTGTATCTCTCCATCTGTTCGTGTCATCTTTCCGTTTTTTCAGTGCCTTATAGTTTTCTGCATATAGTTCTTTGGTCTCTTTAGGTAAATTTATTCTTGAGTATTTTATTATTTTTGTTGTAATGGGGAGTGGGATGTTTTCCTTAAGTTCTCTTTCTGATTTTTCATTGTTAGTGTATAAAAATACAAGAGGCTTCTGTATATTAATTTTATATCCTGTGACTTGACTTTAGCCATTGATAAGCTTTAATAATTTTCTAGTGGCACCTTCTATGTATAGTTTCATGTCATCTACAAACAATGAGAGTTGTACTTCTTTTCCAATATGGATTTATTTCTTCTTCTTCTCTGACTGCTATGGCTAAGGCTTCCAAAATTATGTTGAATAATAGTGGTAAGAGGGACACCCTTCTCTTGTTCCTGATCTTAAAATAAATGCTTTCAATTTTTCACCATTCAGAATGATATCCACCGTGGGTGTGTCATATGAGACCATTATTATGTCAAGGTAGGTTCATTGTATGCCTACTTTCTGGAGAGTTGTTGTTATAAATGGGTGTTGAATTTTGTTGAAAGCTTTCTCTGCAACTATTGTGATTATCATATAGTTTTTATCTTTCAGTTTGTTAATTTGGTATATCACATTGATTGATTTGCATATACAGAAGAATCCTTGCATTCCTAGGATAAATCTCCCAAAGTCAGAATAAGGAAAGAAATAATGAAGATCAGAGGAGAAATAAATGAAAAAGAATAAAGGAGGTAATAAGAAACATCAATAAAACTTAAAGCTGATTCTTTAAGAAGATAAACAAAATTGACAAGCCATTACACAGACTCATTAAGAAAAAAAGAAGTCTCAAATCAATAAAATTAGAAATGTAGAAGGAGAAATTACAACAGACAATACAGAAATACAGAGGATCATAAGAGACTACTACAAGCAATTATATGCCAATAAAATGGACAACCTAGAAGAAATGGAGAAATTCTTGGAAATGCATAACTTTCCAAGACAAAACCAGGAAGAAATAGAAAATATGAATGGAGCAATCACAATCAAAAGAATAAAAAATGTAATCAAAATCCTTTCAACAAACAAAAACCCAGGGCCAGATGGCTTCACAGGTGAATGTTTAGAGAAGAACTAACATCTATCTTATCCAAACTATTCCAAAAATTTGCAGAGAAAGGAAAGACTCCCAACTCATTCTACAAGGCCAGCATCATTGGTGATATCAAAACCAGTCAAAGATAACACCAACAAAGAAAATCACAGGTCCATATCACTGATAAAAATAGATGCAGAAATCCTCAAGAAAATTCTAGCAAATAGGATCCAACAGCACAGTAAAAAGGATCACAAACCATGGTCTTCATTACTCTTGCTGGTTGGGTTCACTGGGAAGAAGTCTCTTGGAAGAAATTTTAGGGTTCAAGTTTGTTTGTAAGAACTGCTGCATCATCACTAGTTTGGAGCCTGGAGGAGTGTGATTTGGTTTAAAGAGAGGTCAAGATATTCTATGAACTATAATACAACCTCAGATGATCCTATGGAGAGCTCAATAAATAAAATACCCTGACCGATACATTCCTTATGGGATACAGTTGAAAAGGTGCGGTCTTTCTCCTCCTTTGGTGAATGTTAGTGTCCCCCAGAAGCATGACTCTAAGCAGAGCTTCACTCTGCATTTGAGGAAATAAGCTGAAGCTCCAATACTTTGCCCACCTTATGCAAACAAAGACTCATGGAAAAGACCCTCATTCTGGGAAAGATTGAAGAGAGCTAGAAGAGGGTGACAGAGGATGAGATGGTTGCATGGTATCACTGATTCCGTGGACATGAACTTTGGCAAACTCCAAGAGACGGTGAGGGACAAGGGGGCCTGGTGTGCTACAGCCCATGGGGTTAAAAATAGAAAGACATGACTCAGCAACTGAACAGCAGCAACCAAAGCCAGAGTTAGTGTATTTGCCAACTTGTGTTATTCCTTGAAGAATGTATGGCATAAGTATTTCAGTGTAGGAAATGGTTCTTTTACCTGTAGCATAGATGAGGATTATTTGGACAGTGTAACATGGATATCAAGCAGTAGGGTCTGGGATAAACACCTATTCTTTTGAACTTTCTGAATATTTCTTACTGCCATGCACAGTAACTTATTTGTGGTAGAGATAAGCCCAAGCCCAAAAGATTATCTGTAATATCTCAAAGCAGATTTTCTCCATTTAAATGAGCCATCTGTCTTATTTCTGGGTTTTAAAATAAGGTATATATCTGCCACTTATTTTCTCTTTTCTGGAGTTTCTAGATATTTCATTTTTGTTAAAGTGGCCAATAAATTTCTCTCATTCTAGGATTATCATTGTTTTTATTGTTCAGTTGCTAAGTCGTGCCCAGCTCTTTGCAATCTCATGTAGCATGCCGGGCTCCTCTGTCCCTTGCTATCTCCTGGAGTTTGCTAAAATTACTGTCCATTAAATTAGTGATGCTATACAACTACCTCACCTTCTTCTATCCCCTTCTTTTACTTTCAACCTTTCCCAGCATCAGGCTCTTTTCCAATGAATTGGCTCTTCACCTTAGTTGGCCAAAGTATTAGAGCTTCAGCTTCAGCATCTCTCCTGCCAATGAATATTCAGGGATGATTTCCTTTAGGGTTGATCTCTTTGAAGTCCAAGGTATTCCCAAGAGTGTTCTCCAGCACCACAATTTGAAATAATCAATTCTTTAGCACTCAATCTTCTTTATGGTCCAAATCTCATATCCATGCAGGACTACTGGAAAAACCACATCTTTGATTATATGAACCTTTGTTACAAAGCGATGCCTCAGCTTTTTGATATGCTCTCTAGGCTTGTCATAGCTTTCCTTCCATGTATCACCGTCTTTTAATTTCCTGACTGTGGTCACCATCTGTAGTGATTTTGGAGCCCAAGAAAATAAAAGCATAAGTGCTTCCACGTTCTCCCCTTCTATTTACATGAAGTTTGGGACTGGATGCCACAACCTGAATTTTCTGAATGTTGAGTTTCAAGTCAGTTTTTTTACTCTCCTCTTTCATCCTCATCAAGAGACTCTTAAGTTTCTCTTCACTTTCTGCTGTTAAAGTTTTATCATCTACATACCTGAGACTGTTGATATTTATCCCAGCAATTCTGATTTCAGCTTGTGATTCTTCCAGCCCAGTCTTTCACATGATGTATTCTATATATAAGTTAAATAAAACAGTGAAAATAGTGTTCCTTGTTATACTCCTTTCTCAGTTTTGAACCAATCAGTTATTTCATGACTGATTCTAACTTCTTGACTTGCAAGTTTTTCAGGAAGCAGGAAAGATGTTGTGGTACTCCAACCTCTTTAAGAATTTTCCACAGTTGGTTGTGATCCACACATTCAAAGACTTTAGTATAATAAATGAAGCAGAAGTAGATGCTTTTTTTTTTCCTGGAATTTCTTTGCTTTCTCTATGATTCAACAAATGTTGGCAATTTGATTTCTGGTTCCTCTGCCCTTTCTAAATCCAGCTTGTACATCTTGAAGCTACCAGTTCACATACTTCTCAGGGCTACCTTGAAAGATTTTGAGCATTATCTTGCTAGCATGTGACTTGAGTGAAATTGTACTGTACTTTGAACATCCTTTGGCATCGCCATTCTTTGGGATTGGAATGAAAACTGACATTTTCCAATCCTGCAGTCACTGCTGCATTTTCCAAATTTGTGGACATATTGAGTGCAACATCATCTTTTGAGATTTTAAATAGCTCAACTGGAATTCCATCAGCTCCACAAGCTTTGTTTGTAGTAATGCTTCCTGCCTTGATTTCATAGTCTAGGATGTCTGGCTCTAGGTGAGTGATCACACCATTGTGATTATCTGGGTCATTAAGAACTGTATTTGTATTGTTCTTCTGTGTATTCTTGTCATTCTTCTTAATCTCTTCTGCTTCTGGAGCTATTAAAAATCCCTAAGCTTAAAATATTTTTTTTTTTTTCATGAATGGCTATCCATATCAAAGCAATCATAGAAAAGTCAGCTCTATCAATTCTTATACAAGAGCCTTCTAGTCAAAATAGCCAGAGTAACAGAGCCTGTGAAGCTGATTTTAGACTCTCCAAGCTACCAATGGAGCTATGGCCTTTTTGTGTAGAGTGAATGACAGGTAATAATTAACTCAAATTGCAATTATGCATTCACCAGTACTAATCAAAACCTTTTTTTGAATAGGGCCTGAAATGATACCTAAGGCATTTAAAAATGTTATAGCTTTCACAGCTTGATCTCAACACTCATTCCATGACACATAATAATAATTTTTAAAAATATATTGCCCAATAGTTATTAAATGATTTTTAAGTGAACAAAAATTCAATCAATATAATGATGGTTACTTACTTTCTTATGAAATTGTTACTTCAAGGAGGTCCAACCAGTCCATTCTGAAGATCAGCCCTGGGATTTCTTTGGAGGGAAAGATGCTGAAGCTGAAACTCCAGTACTTTGGCCACCTCATGCGAAGAGTTGACTCATTGGAAAAGACTCTGATGCTGGGAGGGATTGAAGGCAGGAGGAGAAGGGGATGACAGAGGATGAGATGGCTGGATGGCATCACTGACTCGATGGACGTGAGTCTGAGTGAGCTCCAGGAGTTGGTGATGGACAGGGAGGCCTGGCGTGCTGCAAGTCATGGGGTCGCAAAGAGTTGTACACAACTGAGCAACTGAACTGAATGCTAATTAAAAAATGAATGCAGTGACATAAATTTAAAACTGGACATGGAACAACAGACTGGTTCCAAATAGGAAAAGAAGTACGACAAGGATATATATTGTCACCCTGCTTATAAAAAAAAAAAAAAATCCATAAATTTGTTCCCAATGAAATTTCCCAATTTCATTGTTCCCAACGAAATTTCTGTGTGTGTATGGAGATAAGGGTTGGTGATCATTTGTGACTGTCACTGAGTAGTCAGATACCCCTCTCCCCAAACCCCGTTCAGAGTACATTGCAGGACTGTGCTTCCTGACTGGTTCTGACCAATGAGATATAGTATGTCACTTCCAGCCTAAGGATATAGTGGCCATTGTGAGGCTTTCCAGGATGAGACCTCTTTTCTCTCACTGATGGTGACAGGAATTATTGGGGTTGGTAGCTGTTCCATCAGCTGATGTCCCTCAGTTGCTGTGAAGAGCATTGTTTTATAGGCCTGTGACAAGCACAAAGAACAATTATGGCCCTAAGGATCAATAGCTAGGATCAATAAATGATCAATAGCTAGGCCTCTGCTTCACTGTGGTTGACATTGGTGGTTATTATCTGCCATAACATAAACTGGTATGAATGTCCTGGCTCTTACACTAGGAAAAGACCTTGGAAGAATGGTAATATTAAAAAAAAAAAAAAAAAAAAAAAAGAGGCAAAGTAACTCACTACCACAGATAGGAATACTAGGATGCAGTCATATTATACAAAAATGAAAGAACTCTTTTTGAGAGGGATCTGGGGAAGGTTGTGTCATAGGCTATGAATAAAGATATGAGTGTGGAGTATGTGATGTATGTAAATTAGGTGCCCTCAGCCTCACTGACTTGTAAGGCTTGTGTATCTTACATTGTCTTAACTTCACTGCTTGGAAGCAACCCCACAAACGGTCAATCAAGGGCAGGAGAAAGGCCCCAGCTGCCTTCCCACAAAGGAATCAGCCATGGACGCTGACTCCAGAGGGCTGGGCAATGAAAGGCAGGGAGGTTAGAGCTGGGCCCACAGAAAATGAGTCCCTCTGCAAGACAGCCATGAACTAAGTGATTCATAAGACTTGTTAAATTTGCTGGAGAAGTTCAACTGAGCCATTTTCTCATATATCATAATGCTATGAGGCATTTGCTCAATGTCAAGAAAATATCTACCTAGGTAGATATAGACTTAACTACATATATTTCCCAACCAGAAAAATTCACATAGATCTTGGCTCCTCCCCAAACTTTTTGAAGCAGTTCCTCAGAGCTATCAAGAGTCTGTTTTGGGGTCTACAGTTTTCAGTAATGTTTGTAATAGAATAAGCCTAAAGCTATAACATCATGAATTTTTCTTTAAGTGGACAAATCCTACTTCCAAATTTACATGAAATTCATCCCCAAGTTTGCATGAAGTGTGTTCAAGCAGGAAATGAGATTCAGACATTCACAATGAGCAAGTGCAACATAGAATAAAGTCCACACAGACTTGTTTTTAAGTGGTGGAAAAAATGCATGATTTTCTAGAAGACAGTCATGATTCAAGCCATACCAACATGTGAAATGCTATAAATCCTGAACAAATCTGAGTATTTCAATAAGTTCTTTAGAAGAACTAGACAAAGCATCTGTCTGTCTACGTGCATGCTCAGTTGTGTCCTACTCTTTGCTACAGCCCACCAAGTTCCTCTGTCCTTGGGACTTACCAGACAAAAATACTGAAATGGATTGCCATTGCCTTCCAGAGGATCTTCCCAACTCAGAGACTGAACCCATTGTTCACTGCACCTCCCACATTGTCAGGCAGATTTCTTTACTACTGAGCCACCTGGGAAATCCTAGACATAGCATGCATATAGGTAACTAATTCAGGATGGGTTTCCCAGATGGTGCTAGGGGTAAAGAACCTACCTGCCAATGCAGGAAATGTCAGAGATTTGATTTGGATCTCTGCATTGAGATCTCCCAGAGGTGGTCATGGCAACTCACTCCAGTATTCTTTCCTGGAGAATCCCATGGATAGAAGAGTCTGGCATGCTACAGTCCGTAGGGTCACACAGAGTCAGATACATGACTGAAGCGACTTAGCATGCACTAGGCTGATGATTACTGATAGTTATAAAGGACAGACTCCTCAAGATAATGTCTTTCTATTTATAGGAAGATACAAGAATCTAGGGTCACTGACACTCTTCTTAAGGTGTGCATCTATTTTTTTAAGGACCTATTTATCAGAAGCATGGAATACCTCATCCTAAATTTCCCTCAAGGCACCCTGTTAGTGAGGCAACTGCAGTGGGTTGTGATTTAACCCTTCATTCATTGGGATGATGAGCAACTATAATTGTTTTTTTTTTTTTTTTTCTTTTTCTTTTTTTCCACAGACTTCAGGGTAAAATTAGACTTGGTAGTCAAGAGATGAGTTTCTGAATGTGGTGTAAACGTCATGTCCCTGATCCTACTCTGAAAGCTAACTTTATCAAACTGGAGTGTGACACTATTGAAAAAAAAAGTAAATTAAATTTGTGTAATCATATTTATTAAGGCGTTTGTAAAAGTTTACATAAAATTCAAAGCTCTGCCATCTACAAATATCTGACTATAAAAAATGAGGTACAAACAGTTGTTTTATTTTAGGTGCTCAACTATTGTGTATAGTATAGAAAATTATAAACCTTGAAATTAATTTCATTTCTGCAGTTTTTTGAAATATATTTTTTAAAATATTAGGGCTTCCTTGGTAACTCAGCTGATAAAGAATCCACCTGAAATGCAGGAGACTCTAGTTTGATTCCTGGGTTGGGAAGATCCACTGGAGAAGGGATTGGCTACTCACTGCAGTATTCTTGGGCTTCCCTGGTGGCTCAGCTAATAAAGAATCCACTTGCAATGCAGGAGGCCTGGGTTCAATCTTTGGGTTGGGAAGATCCCCTGAAGAAAGGAACAGCTTCCCACTCTAGTATTCTGGCCTGGAGAATTCCGTGGACTGTATAGTTCATGTGGTCAGAAAGAGTTCGACACAATTGAGTGACTTTCACTTTCAATATTACACCATACATTTTTTGAGTGTGTGTCAACTTATGATACATAACGTGAGAGTTGCGAGTTAGTTTTATTTGGGGCAACATGAGGATTGCAGCCCGGAGAGACAGCACCTCACATAGCTCTGAGAAGCTGTTCCAAAAATGTAGGGGAGGACAGTATATATGTGATATTGGTAAAGGGAGAGTACATACAATCAAGCACATTTATTTTTTAGAAAGTTTCTTCTGGTCTTGTCAAGCTTTTGCTAGTATGAGAAACAGTCATCATCATGAAGGATTTTAGTGGTTTTTCTAGACATGAGGAGATACAAAAATTGAGCTAATAAAATCAGCTTCTGTCTTATATCCGACTATCTGAAGAGCTGCCCTGCCATTTTTCTGGGAAAGCAGAGTGCTTCATTTCTGCTGTCCACCCTGAACTCCTTTGGGGCATGTTGGAGGTCAGCAGCTGCAGCATCACAGGATTTAATCCTTGTAGAAATAGATGGGAAGCATCCACGGCAAGAGCCAATTTGTGCCTGACGTGTTTTCAATGGAAACCATCAAACACAGACTAGAGAGGAGAGAATAATGAATTGTCAGGCAAATCTCACTAGTTAAATTGCTACAGACCTCAGTAATTATTATTTTAATTTATAACCATGTATCATCCACTTAGCATGCTTTCTTACCCTCTGTCTCTCTATTTCTCTGTCTTTCAGTCCATCCCTCCCCTTTACTTTACTCTACCCTATATTTTGCCTATTTTTGGCTAGAGTGTTTTAAAGAAAATGCAACCGTAACCAAGGAATTTTACTTTTTACAAATAGAGACTTGCAATTACTGCAACAACAAAATTAGAAGCACTTATTAATATCAGCTAATACTTTCTGAACCTCTTTGATTGTCCTAAAAGTGTATTATTTAGAGTTGTCTAATAAGAATCTCTTGCCTGGAAAATCCCATGAACGGAGGAGCCTGGTAGGCTGCAGTCCATGGGGTCGCTAAGAGTCGGACACTACTGAGCGACTTCACCTTCACTTTTCACTTTCATGGATTGGAGAAGGAAACGGCAACCCACTCCAGTATTCTTGCCCGGAGAATCCCAGGGATGGCGGAGCCTGGTGGGTGGCCATCTATGGGGTCGCACAGAGTTGGGCACGACTGAAGCAACTTAGCAGCAGCAGCAGCAGTAATAATCAGGATTCTAACAATATCTACACACAGCATTTATTTGGTATGTTTCTTAAGTCTTTTTAATCTATAAGCATTACCCCACAACCCTCTATTTGCTTATATAATGAATAATCCAGTCATTTGTCCTACAGAATTTTCCACACTCTAATTTGAGTTGATTGCATCCTTTTGCTATTGAATTTTTCCTCTACTTTATGCATTTCCTGTAAACTAGTCATTAGATCCAGAGGTTTAAAGTCAATTCAGATTCAATTAAGTGTTACTTTGTACTTCTTAAAGCATCATATCCAGACACACATACTGTCTACTCACCCTACTTTAATAGATTGATCAATGGCTTTCCCATAGTTTTGTTTCAATTCTTCCATTATAAAAATCTGCATCAATTTTCAGTCTAATGTTTTTTGAAGATAGTAGTGATTGTTTCCTGGATTCATTATTTACTTAGAGATAGATAATGATGGTATTTAAATTTTATTGTTTTTCTATATCTCCTAGATATAATTATTTTTTAAAGTGGAGATTCCCTTCATCAGTCCTTTGGAACTTTAAAAGATATACTCAGTAAATCCAGGGTAAATAATCAGCCTACCCTCTTTTAAATCAACTTTGGGGCTTTCCTGGTGGCTCAGTTGGTAAAGAATCTGCCTGCAGTGGAGGTGAACCAAGTTCGATTCCTGCATAGGAAAGATCCCCTGGAGAAAGGAATGGCTACCCAACTTTGGTTTTCCTGCCATAAGAATCCATGGACAGAGGAGCCTAGCACAGTACATGGGGTTGCAAAGAATCAGACACAACTGAGCAACTAATACTTTCACTTTCAGAGCAATAAGTTGGTGCCTAGCAACATTCAAAGAACTGACTTATTGCATTTTTAAAATGCTACTTTAAAATTGGGCACCTTAGCTGCTGCTGCTGCTGCTGCTGCCAAGTCACTTCAGTCGTGTCTGACTCTGTGCGACCCCATAGACAGCAGCCCACCAGGCTCCCCTGTACCTGGGATTCTCCAGGCAAGAACACTGGAGTGGGTTGCCATTTCCTTTCACAATGCATGAAAGTGAAAAGTGAAAGTGAAGTCGCTCAGTCGTGTCCGAGTCTTAGCGACCCCATGGACTGCAGCCTACCAGTCTCCTCTGTCCATTGGATTTTCCAAGCAAGAGTACTGGAGTGGGGTGCCATTGCCTTAGCAGTGATCATCAATCCTTCCTCATTGATTAGAAAACTGTGACGTGGTTATTCCTGTCCTCCTCATTTCCCCTAATTCCAAAACTCTTATGATTTCCCATTGAATTTAATGAGAAATATGTTTCAACTACTTGTAAGAATTTTGAAGTATGAGAAGCTATTGAGGAACTCATAAATATTGATCCTGCCTTTTAACTAACTACACTGAATGACTAATACACTAGGAGTCATTTCTCTTGGAGGAAATACCCCAGATTAACAGAGAACATTTCAATTCATAAATACAGATGTTATAAACTTTTTTTAGCTGCAAAGTTTGCAGAGATGATGAATATGATTTAAAACAGTTGACACAGTCAAAGATAAAGAAAAAAATAATGTAAATGCTGGCAGACAACTTTTAAAATATGAAAAACTATCATATGGGAATAACTTGAATGCATTATCTAAAACAGGTTTGAATTAACTGATGTAATATGAAATCCAAGATTGGCTTAAATATTATTTCTTTAAATTCATCTTGCATCCTGAAATAAATTAATCATTGAAAATTAAGATTGGCTTGTTCTCTCATTTTTAAATTTGTTCATGACGTGTGATTGAATTATCTCTACATTCTGTTCATTGAACTTGAATAGATTCAGTTCAGTTCAGTTCAGTTCAGTCGCTCAGTAGTGTCCTACTTTTTGCGACCTCATGAATCACAACACGCCAGGCCTCCCTGTCCATCACCAACTCCCGGAGTTCACTCAGACTCACGTCCATCAAGTCGGTGATGCCATCCAGCCATCTCATCCTCTGTTGTCCCCTTCTCCTCCTGCTCCCAATCCCTCCCAGCATCAGAGTCTTTTCCAATGAGTCAACTCTTCACATGAGGTGGCCAAAGTACTGGAGTTTCAGCTTTAGCATCATTCTTTCCAAAGAACACCCAGGGCTGATCTCCTTCAGAATGGACTGGTTGGATCTCCTTGCAGTCCAAGGGAATCTCAACACCACAGTTCAAAAGCATCAATTCTTTGGCGTTCAGCCTTCACAGTCCAACTCACATCCATACATGACAACTGGAAAAAGCATAGCCTTGACTAGACAAACAGTTGTTGGCAATGTAATGTCTCTGCTTCTGAATATGCTATCTAGGTTGGTCATAACTTTCCTTCCAAGGAGTAAGCATCTTTTAATTTCACGGCTGCAGTCACAATCTGCAGTGATTTTGGAGCCCCCCAAAATAAAGTCTGACACTGTTTCCACTGTTTCCCCATCTATTTCCCATGAAGTGATGGGACCAGATGCCATGATCCTCATTTTCTGAATGTTGAGCTTTAAGCCAACTTTTTCACTCTCCACTTTCACTTTTATCAAGAGGCTTTTTAGTTCCTCTTCACTTTCTGCCATAAGGGTGGTGTCATCTGCATATCTGAAGTTCTTGATATTTCTCCCAGCAATCTTGATTCCAGCTTGTGCTTCTTCCAGCCCAGCATTTCTCATGATGTACTCTGCATATAAGTTAAATAATCAGGGTGACAATATACAGCCTTGACATACTCCTTTTCCTATTTGGAACCATTCTGTTGTTCTGTGTCCAGTTCTTACTGTTTGTTCCTGAATAGATTAATAGCTTATAATTTAGAAAATTTGAGTAAGTAGCATTTGGAATAACTAAAGTTCTTACCTGGCTTCTAATTTCTAGCATCCTATTAAGAACATTAAAATTACTTTGCTTTCCTTGTTTTGAGTGCAGGGTTTCTTATATCACAGAATAGCATAAATGGCCATCCACTGATGTTCTTTACTCAGCATTTTAAAAGGTTTATTTTTAAGTGCAGTTTTACTCTTTTTCCTCATCCACAGTGGTCAGCACTTTGCACACTATTTATTCTGTACTTCAGAAAAACATTAACCAGCACTTCTTGCTTCCTCAGGGACCAAGTTCAATCAGAAAGAGGACATTGTTATCAGCTGAAATTTACTCAAAAATATCAACATTTCAACTGGTATTTTTGCTGCATTTCATATTTTGGAACTGAGAGTTGTTCTGACAAAAATAGTAAGATGTCAAAAGTATATCTGGATAATTTGAAAAGGAAAAATTTTTGGTTATACATTTGTACAATTTCTGTGACTCAAACAAACAGAGACAAAGTTTAAAGATAAGTGAAGTTCAAAAACTCTAACCCTCTCTCATACTGTCAGGATATTTCAATAAGAAGTTTCTCTTTGATTTAATTTTACACATGCAAAGAAATCCTATAAATGCTAAAAATTCCCTTTTTAAAATTTATTTATTTTAATTAGAGGCTAATTACTTTATAATATTGGATTGTTTTTGCCATACATCAACATGAATCCACCACGGGTGTACTTTTAAATAAATGAATTAATAATTCTATTCCAACTTTGAAATAAAAATGTGTTTTTGACATTAAGACTCCTTTTTTCTACTTGTACTAGCTTTGCTTTGTCAGAATTCTGCCCCTCTTTCCACCAAAAATTCCATCAAATTGGGAGACATTTTTATTTGATAAATCCATGTCAATATTCCTCAGAAGAATTTTCTCAGGAGACATATATTACTACACAACAAAAGGCTTTTCTTCAGATGTACACAGATGAGGGAACATTATTAATCATTAAACATATTTTCCCAAAAAAACGCTCATTACAGTATTTTCTTGTTAATCAGGATAAAATAATTCATTAATGACATTTTTTTCCATCCAACTTAGAAAATAAATGCATGGAACAGATAGTGGGTTCATGTGAAATGCAGCAATTCACACATTAAACTTCTATTCTTGGATTTCATGGATAGTCCCTGAATCTGACCCTATTGAAATCAGTAAGTACCCTATTGATGGGTGTATATAGTCTTGTGATCATTCTTAAATATACTCATTAGAAAATATGCTAGAAAAGTACAACTTTCCAAAACTTGACCAGGAGAAATAGAAAATCTTAACAGACCCATCACAAGCACGGAAATTGAAACTGTAATAAAAAATCTTCCAGCAAACAAAAGCCCAGGTCCAGACGGCTTCACAGCTGAATTCTACCAAAAATTTAGAGAAGAGCTAACAACTATCCTGCTCAAACTCTTCCAGAAAATTGCAGAGGAGGGTAAACTTCCAAACTCATTCTATGAGGCCACCATCACCCTAATACCAAAACCTGACAAAGATCCCACAAAAAAGGAAAACTACAGGCCAATATCACTGATGAACATAGATGCAAAAATCCTTAACAAAAATCTAGCAATCAGAATCCAACAACACATTAAAAAGATCATACACCATGACCAAGTGGGCTTTATCCCAGGGATGCAAGGATTCTTCAATATCCACAAATCAATCAATGTAATACACCACATTAACAAATTGAAAAATAAAAACCATATGATTATTTCAATAGATGCAGAGAAAGCCTTTGACAAAATTCAACATCCATTTATGATAAAAACTCTCCAGAAAGCAGGAATAGAAGGAACATACCTCAACATAATAAAAGCTATATATGACAAACCCACAGCAAACATTATCCTCAATGGTGAAAAATTGAAAGCATTTCCTCTAAAGTCAGGAACAAGACAAGGGTGCCCACTTTCACCATTACTATTCAACATAGTTTTGGAAGATTTGGCCACAGCAATCAGAGCAGAAAAAGAAATAAAAGGAATCCAAATTGGAAAAGAAGAAGTAAAGCTCTCACTGTTTGCAGATGACATGATCCTCTACATAGAAAACCCTAAAGACACCACCAGAAAATTACTGGAACTAATCAATGACTATAGTAAAGTTGCAGGATATAAAATCAACACCCAGAAATCCCTTGCATTCCTATACACTAATAATGAGAAAACAGAAAGAGAAATTAAGGAAACAATTCCATTCACCATTGCAACGGAAGAATAAAATACTTAGGAATATATCTACCTAAAGAAACTAAAGACCTATATATAGAAAACTATAAAACACTAGTGAAAGAAATCAAAGAGGACACTAACAGATGGAGAAATATACCATGTTCATGGATTGGAAGAATCAATATAGTGAAAATGAGTATACTACCCAAAGCAATCTATAGATTCAATGCAATCCCTATCAAGCTACCAACAGCATTCTTCACAGAGCTAGAACAAATAATTTCACAATTTGTATGGAAAAACAAAAAACCTCGAATAGCCAAAGCGATCTTGAGGAAGAAGAATGGAACTGGAGGAATCAACCTACTTGACTTCAGGCTCTACTACAAAGCCACAGTTATCAAGACAGTATGGTACTGACACAAAGACAGAAATATAGATCAATGGAACAAAATAGAAAGCCCAGAGATAAATCCACGCATATATGGACACCTTATCTTTGACAAAGGAGGCAAGAATATACAATGGATTAAAGACAATCTCTTTAACAAGTGGTGCTGGGAAATCTGGTCAACCACTTGTAAAAGAATGAAACTAGAGCACTTTCTAACACCATACACAAAAATAAACTCAAAATGGATTAAAGATCTAAATGTAAGACCAGAAACTATAAAACTCATAGAGGAGAACATAGGCAAAACACTCTCTGACATACATCACAGCAGGATCCTCTATGACCCACCTCCCAGAATATTGGAAATAAAAGCAAAAATAAACAAATGGGACCTAATTAACCTTAAAAGCTTTTGCACATCAAAGGAAACTATTAGCAAGGTGAAAAGACAGCCTTCAGAATGAGAGAAGGTAATAACAAATGAAGCAACTGACAAACAACTAATCTCGAGAATATACAAGCAACTCCTACAGCTCAACACCAGAAAAATAAATGACCCAATCAAAAAATGGGCCAAAGAACTAAATAGACATTTCTCCAAAGAAGACATACAGATGGCTAACAAACACATGAAAAGATGCTCCACATCACTCATTATCAGAGAAATGCAAATCAAAACCACTATGAGGTACCATTTTACACCAGTCAGAATGGCTGCGATCCAAAAGTCTACAAGTAATAAATGCTGGAGAGGGTGTGGAGAAAAGGGAACCCTCTTCCACTGTTGGTGGGAATGCAAACTAGTACAGCCACTATGGAGAACAGTGTGGAGATTCCTTAAAAAACTGGAAATAGACCTGTCTTATGATCCAACAATCCCACTGCTGGGCATACACACTGAGGAAACCAGAAGGGAAAGAGACACGTGTACCCCAATGTTCATCGCAGCACTGTTTATAATAGCCAGGACATGGAAGCAACCTAGATGTCCATCAGCAGATGAATGGATAAGAAAGCTGTGGTACATATACACAATGGAGTATTATTCAGCCATTAAAAAGAATACATTTGAATCAGTTCTAATGAGGTGGATGAAACTGGAGCCTATTATACAGAGTGAAGTAAGCCAGAAAGAAAAACACCAATACAGTATACTAACGCATGTATATGGAATTTAGAAAGATGGTAACAATAACCCTGTGTACGAGACAGCAAAAGAGACACTGATGTATAGAACAGTCTTATGGACTCTGTGAGAGAGGGAGAGGGTGGGAAGATTTGGGAGAATGACATTGAAACATGTAAAGTATCATGTATGAAACGAGTTGCCAGTCCAGGTTCGATGCATGATACTGGATGCTTGGGGCTGGTGCACTGGGACGACCCAGAGGGATGGAATGGGGGGGGGAGTAGGGAGGCGGGTTCAGGATGGAGAACACATGTATACCTGTGGCGGATTCATTTTGATATTTGGCAAAACTAATACAGTTATGTAAAGTTTAAAATAAAATAAAATTAAAAAAAAAAGAAAATATGCTTTGGAAAAAAATGGGATCTAGTAATAATATTGGAAATAAAAGCAAAAATAAACAATTGGGACCTAATTAAACTTAAAAGCTTCTGCACAACAAAGGAAACTATTAGCAAGGTGAAAAGGCAGCTTTCAGAATGGGAGAAAATAATAGCAAATGAAGCAACTAGCAAACAACTAATCTCAAAAATATACAAGCAACTCCTACAGCTCAACTCCAGAAAAATAAATGACCCAATCAAAAAATGGGCCAAAGATCTAAATAGACATTTCTCCAAAGAAGACATACAGATGGCTAACAAACACATGAAAAGATGCTCAACATCACTCATAATCAGAGAAATGCAAATCAAAACCACAATGAAAAAAAAAAAAAAAAACAAAACAAAACACAATGAGGTACCATTTCACGCCAGTCAGAATGGCTGCGATCCAAAAGTCTACAAGTAATAAATGCTGGAGAGGGTGTGGAGAAAAGGGAACCCTCTTGCACTGTTGGTGGGAATGCAAACTAGTACAGCCACTATGGAGAACAGTGTGGAGATTCCTTTAAAAACTGGAAATAGAACTGCCTTATGATCCAGCAATCCCACTGCTGGGCATACACACTGAAGAAACCAGAATGGAAAGAGACACGTGTACCCCAATGTTCATCGCAGCACTGTTTATAATAGCCAGGGCATGGAAGCAACCTAGATGCCCATCAGCAGATGAATGGATAAGAAAGTGGTGGTACATATACACAATGGAGTATTACGCAGCCATTAAAAAGAATACATTTGAATCAGTTCTAATGAGGTGGATGAAACTGGAACCTATTATACAGAGTGAAGTAAGCCAGAAAGAAAAACACCAATACAGTATACTAACGCATATATATGGAATTTAGAAAGATGGTAACAATAACCCTGTGTACGAGACAGCAAAAGAGACACTGATGTATAGATCAGTCTTATGGACTCTGTGGCAGAGGGATAGGATGGGGAGATTTGGGAGAATGGCATTGAAACATGTATAATATCATGTATGAAATGAGTCGCCAGTCCAGGTTCGATGCACGATATTGGATGCTTGGGGCTGGTGCACTGGGACGACCCAGAGGGAGGGTATGGGGAGGAAGGAGGCAGGAGGGTTCAGGATGGGGAACACAGGTATACCTGTGGCAGATTCATTTTGATATTTGGCAAAACTAATACAATACTGTAAAGTTTAAAAAAAAAAAAACAACTTACAGTAACCAGGGAATAAGGGAGGAGGGGGGGATAAATTTGGAGAGTGGAGATGATATATACACTCTACATTTTTATATAAAATAGGTCACTAATAAGGATCTACTGTAAAGCACAGGGAAACACCCAATATGCTGTGATGACCTATATGGGAAAAGGATCTTAAAATAGAGTGTGTGTGTGTGTGTGTGTGTGTGTGTGTGTGTGTGTGTATATATATGATTCACTTTGCTATACACTTGAAACAAACACAACATTGTTAATCAACTATACTCCAATTAAAATTTTAAAAGATTAAAAAAAAAAAAAAGCTAGTTTGAAAGAGAGAAAGTGAAAGTGAAAGTCACTCCGTCTTGTCCGACTCTTTGCAACCCCGTGGACTATACTGTCTATGGAATTCTCCAGGCTAGAATACTTGAGTGGGCAGCCTTTCTCTTCTCCAGGGATCTTCCCAATCTAGGGATCAAACCCAGGTCTCCCATATTGCAGGTGGATTCTTTACCAGCTGAGCCACAAGGAAAGCCCCAAAGTTAGTTTAGCACCTATTTTTTGTACTCTACAAATGACCTGCTCTGTCATTATAGCAAATTGATTTTTATATTTTTAAAACACCATAATGATGAGATGGCTGGATGGCATCACCAACTCGATGGACACGAGTTTGAGTGAAGTCCGGGAGTTGGTGATGGACAGGGAGGCCTGGCGTGCTGCGATTCACGGGGTCGCAAAGAGTGGGACACGACTCAGCGACTGAATTGAACTGCACTGAAGGAATGATAACATTTTCTGTAACTTCAGCTAGTAAACACAATGCCACTTGCAGGGTTCACACACAAATAATATAGACTCATGTGCATAGGTGCAAGTATATCCACACATATACACTCAAAAGTAGTTGCCACTCTGTTCTTTATATCTGCACGTGAAGCTGACCTGTCTATTATGGTTTCCAGAACAATATACCTATTTCATTACACACTGAACTAACTTAACATTTCTTCACACCAAAGTGTTTTTCTGTCTTTGAACAATTTTGGAATCACTTCCTATAACTATGTATGAGTTAATTAACAATGGTTATATTTCTTAGTGATGTATCCATTAATTAAAAGTGAAATCATTTATATTAATGCTGCTATAAAAACATTCAGAAGAAAATTTGTGTTTAACTTAGTTGGGAGTTTACTAGAAATTGCAGTAAATAGAATGATTTGCTCTGAAAATTCCTTAGTCCTTTAGTAAGTCTATAAAGAGGGAAAATAAATAACCCAACTACAGCGTGCTGATTTGGGACATACATAGTTTGGAATCATTAATAGTAGAATAGAATTATGAGAGTCAGTGAAACAAAGGCCTAGCAGATGATTACAATGTCAGGTCCACTTCAGAATCAAGCTCACAACTCTGATTTTCAATCACAACAGGTGTTTTGGCTGTTATCAAATTTTGTATGAGTGAAATCATATAATAAATACTCTCTTTGGCATCTGTTCTTTTTGCTCAATACAATAACGAGATTTGAAGCAAGTTGTTGAGAAGTACATCAGCAGACTTTTTCCTTTTGCTTACTAACATTTAATTGCATGAATATTAAGCAACTTGCTAGACCATTATTCTGTTGATGGAGATTTGGGTGACTTACAGTCTGGAGTAGTTATGAATGAAATTACTATAGGCATCCATTTACCAGTTGGTTGACAAACATAACTTCATATTTATTGGTAAATGCAAAGATGTATGAGTGCTGGGACAAAGATTAAATGAACATTTTTCTTTCAAAGTGCCAAATTGTATTCCAAATTTGTTCACATTTACAGTCTCACCAGTAATAAATATAAATTTCAATTGCTCTGTCTACTGGCTAGTGTTGTGTTGTCAGACAAATTGTGGCCATTGTTGTGAGTGGAAATGGTTTATCTCTGTAGTTTTTATTTGCTTTTATCAGATTACTAATTATTTTAAAATACGTTTTATATATCTTCTTTGAGAAGTATTTCTTCAAATCATGTGCCTACATTTTATAGATGTTCTTTGATTTTATTATTGCCTTGTATATATTCTTTATATAGTGTGTATGCAAGATTTGCCATACACATAGTGCAGTTATTTTCTTCCATTCTGTTACTTGCTTTTCATTTTACTCACACATTTTTATTTGTTTGGGAGTATAATATAAATAAAGGGCTTCCCTGGTGGCTCAGATGGTAAAGCGTCTGCCTACAATGCGGGAGACTGGGGTTCGATCCCTGGGTCAAAAAGATCCCCTGGAGAAGGAAATGGCAACCCACTCCAGTACTCTTGCTTGGAGAATCCCATGGATGGAGGAGGCTGGTGGGTTACAGTCCATGGGGTCACAAAGAGTCGGACACGACTGAGCAACTTCACTTCATAATATAAATACAGTAAGAAATATAATCTAAATACAATAAAATATACTATGGTTTTTCCAGGAGTCATGTGTGGAGCCATAAAGAAGGCTAAGCTCTGAAGAATTGATGCTTTTTAATTGTTGGGCTGGAGAACACTCTTGAGAGTCCCTTGGACAGCAAGATCAAACACATTACTCCTAAAGGAAATCAACCTTGTATATTTATTGGAAGGACTGATGCTGAAGCTCCAATACTTTGGTCACTTGGTGTGAACACTCGACTCATTGGAAAAGATGCAGATGCTGGGAAAGATTGAGGTCAGGAAGAGAAGGGGGCAACAGAGGATGAGATGGTTGAATGGCATCACTGACTCAACGGACATGAGTTTGACCAAACTCTGGGAGATAGTGAAGGACAGGGAAGCCTGGCATGCTGCAGTTCATAGGGTTGCAAATGGTCAGACACAACTTAGTGACTGAACAACAGCAATAAAAAAGTATGTGCTCAATTCAGTGATTTCTAATAATTGTATATGCAGTATAACCAGCACATAGAACAAGAGAGAGTTACTTTTATCCAAAACACATCCATTGGACCTTTTTATAGTTAATTCAGATGCATTATTTTGTTTCTGCGACCATGCATGTATGTGTTGTGTCACTAAGTCATGTCCAACTCTTTGCAATCCCATTGACTGGAGCCCACCAGGCTCTGCTGTCCATGGAGTTTTCCAGGCAAGAATTTTAGAGTGAGTTGCCATTTCTTCCTCCAGGGTATCTTCAACCATAGATCAGCTTATATTGTTATAGAATTGTATATAAATTAATTATGTAGTATATTGTATTTGGTTCATTTTCTTTCACTTAACATGTCAGTGTAATTGTGATGAGACTCTATGTTTTTGATGTGGTGGTTACAGTGTGTCCACAATCATCAAAACAAACTGAATAGCTAAAACTTGATAAGTGGTATTTATTTTGATCTATGAGTAATAATGCTGGACCTTCTTTGAAGAGAAAATATATATATATTTGAATATAAAAATCAAGCAGATATGAGGAACCAATTCACTAAATATTAATTATACTTAAAAAGTTTACTCAAGAATGAGGAGATAGTATTATAATACCTGGGAAATACTATGCAGATAAATAATGTCAAACAGTACCTTTGCACTCATATAAACTTTGATTTCCACATAAGGGAAATTTTAATACTCTTTTAGAATAAGTAAAAACATAGTTTTCTGGCTTACTTCACTCTGTATAATCAGCTCGAGTTTCATCCACTTCATTAGAACTGATTCAAATGTATTATTTTTAATGGCTGAGTAATATTCTATTGTGTATATGTACCACAGCTTTCTTATCCATTCATCTGCTGATGGACATCTTGGAAAAGGCAAACCTTTACAGGAAAAGATTTCAGAAGGAATATTGATAGAAACAGTATTAAACATATGGGTTAATCTAAAAAAAAAATACTAATTGATTACATTTCTAACTAACTTGTAATTTTAAAATAACTTTCTTTAAAATTATATTAAACAATATAAACTCCTGTGAAATGACAATGTCAAGCTTAGATTTTTCTTCTGTTAGAGGGTAGGAAAGTGACACTTCTTAGTATTGATTTTTTTTAACTTAGTCTTTTTAATAAAGTTTTAATAGTATTTGCTGCTACTGCTGCTGCTAAGTCACTTCAGTCGTGTCCGACTCTGTGCTACCCCATAGATGGCAGCCCACCAGGCTCCGTCATCCCTGGGATTCTCCAGGCAAGAATACTGGAGTGGGTTGCCATTTCCTTCTCCAATGCATGAAAGAGAAAAGTAAAAGTCAAGTCGCTCAGTCGTGTCCGACTTTTAGTGACCCCGTGGACTGCAGCCTACCAGGCTCCTCTGTCCATGGATTTTCCAGGCAAGAGTACTGGAGTGGGGTGCCATTGCCTTCTCTGTTAATAGTATTTACTAACAAATTAAAAAAACAAAACAAAAAAAATGGAGAATAATTTATAAGTTCATAAGAGGAAATGGAGTGAAAATATCCACAATCCAAAATAAAGCAATAAAGTAGAACAAATGAAGCATGGAAGAAGCAAGGTAAATACCACAGATTATAATGGTAGTAATAAATTCAAATGTGTTAGTGTTTATAAGCAAAGCATATGGGTTGTTTTACCAAGTTAAACAGTAGAGATTGTGAGATTAGCTTGAAAATGTGAGTGTATATCCCTTCCAAGCTATATCAGGGCATTGAAAAGTATTAAGTAAATATATGGGAAAACACACTAAGGAAATGTAAATGAATAGAAAGTTTATGGAATTAAAACAGCATGTCAACTTTCTATGTAACTAGGGTATACATTTCTTGGTTATGAGCAAAAACAATCACACGAAGCTTAAATACATACACAGCAGACATGTAAAACAAAAATAGTGTAAAACAAAGAACAACCATGTTGCAACAATACATGTCAACAATTTATTCTCCAACTTAAATGAAAATAAGATTGTGTAAAAGTGATTAATAATAATGATAAAATAATACCAAGTACTTCATCATCATTCAGTCACTCAGTCATGTCAGACTCTGCCACTCCCTGGACTGCAGCATGCTAGGTTTCCCTGTCCTTTTCGTCTCCCAGAGTTTGCTTAAATTAATGTCCATTGAGTTGGTGATGCTATCCAACCACCTCATTCTCTGTCATCTTCTCCTGCCTTCAGTCTTCCCCAGCATCAGGATCTTTTCCAAGTAGTCAGTTCTTCACATCAGGTGGCCAAAGTATCAGAGCTTCAGCTCAGTCATCAGTCCTTCTAATGAATCGTTCAGGACTGATTTCCTTTAAGATTGACAGGTTTGATCTCCTTGCAGTCCAAGGGACTCTCAAGAGTCTTCTCCAATACTACAGTTCAAAAGCATTGATTCTTCAGCACTCAGCCTTCTTTCTGGCTAAACTCTCACATCTATGTATGACTGGAAAAAACATAGCTTTGACTAGATACACCTTTGTTGGCAAAATAATGTCTCTGCTTTCTAATATGCTGTCTAGGTATGTCATAGCTTTTCTTCTAAAGAGGAAGCGTCTTTTAATTTCATGGCTGCAGTCACTGTCCACAGTGATTTTGGAGCTCAAGAAAATAAAGTCTGTCACTGTTTCCATTGTTTTCTCATCTATATGCCACGAAGAAATGGGGCCAGATGCCACAAACCTAGTTTTTTGAATTTTGAATTTTAAGCTAGTTTTTTCCAAGTACTTGCTGCACCTTAAATTCATTTCTAAAACAATTTGACAAAGCAGATTTGAAGATGTAAAAATGGGAGAAGATGTAAAAATAAAATGGGTAAAATTTGTTTGCAGTATTAATTCAAAGAAAGGTGTAATTAAGGCAAATCACATCCAATGAAATGAAGAATATCATATTATATTGATACAAGATACTATATACAGTGAAAAACCATAATTATAAAGTTTTATGGGCCAAATAACAGAGTATTAAAGTATATTAAGCAGAAAGTGTTAAAATTTCACTGATATATACTAAATACACAATTGTATTTGAAGATTTCAACACAGCATTATCTGAACATTAGACATAAAATAGTGAGAAAATGATGCCATCTAGGATCCTTACTACATGCAATTATTTATGGTGTTGACTGGGAGAAACAAAGCAACTGTGATGTAAATTCAAATAAATACCTTATGTATATACATGTACATTTACTGTTGAAGCATCTTTTTTGAAATATGTGGAATAGGATATAGAAAATTAAGAGAATTACCTCTTAATTACTAAAAAAAAATTCTCATTTATTTTGCATATCATTGCAGAGGTATCACTAATATAAATCTAGATGTTTCAGAATGATGTGCTAACAGCTGCCTTCAGTAACGAAGATTAGGTGTAACTTTATCAATACTATCTCTCTCAAAAGTTAAAAATCCTCTAGCTTTTGTAAAATAAACAGTTACATGATAAAGGTCTTAAAAATATTGTCTCAAAAGTTCTTAAAAATATTAACTGGGAAATTTGGATATATATATTTTTCCCATGAGCTTTCTTAAAATGAGACGATGACAGGTCTTCCTATTTTCTTATTTTGCTATTATTTGTGAAGGATGGTCCAAGAAGGCTGCTGACCTCAGGATTTCTATGATCTCTTTATTACTCCACTTTCTTTTCTTGGAGAAAAAAAAAAAAAAAAAAAAGGAGAGAGAGAGAGTTTTCTTTCTGCCAGGTGCTTGCTCGATTCCTGAGCTCCAGAAAGGAATACAGATAACAATCAAAATAAAATAAAAACATGCCCCCTCTAAATTTCCCTTGTTCCAGATGTGGTCTAGAACTCACTGATCTTCTTGAACTGAGGAGGTCATGTGGCTGCACAGAATCCAGCATATTGAAAATGCACCCATGATCAATACTGTTTGAAGGATTAGAACAGTGTATGTTAAAGCCCTTTCTCAACTAGAAGGAAAAGCTCTGATCTGTCTGAGATGAAATTATTCACCATTCAATGGAATGGGTCACCAATTATTCACCAATTTATATACATGTATATATGTTATTATGGATAGATTATGTCTTCTTAAAATTCACATGTTGGAGCCCCAATGTCAGTATGACTATATTTGGAGATAGGCCCTATCTCCAAAGCAAAGCAGGGGCAGTTGACAAAGGCAGTTCAGGTTAAACGAGGTCATAAGGGTGGGACCTTGGTGCTATGGATCTAATATCATTTTAAGAGGAGGAAGAGACACCAGGGTGATCAAGACCTCTTAGGAACACCCACAAAGTACAGGTCATGTGAGGTACAGTGAGAAGGTGATTGGGCCCAGGCCACGAAAAGAACCCTCATCGAATACCAAATTTGCTGGCATGTTGATCAGGAATTCTAACTTCCAGAACTATGAGAAAATAAATGTCTATTTTTAAGCCACTAAGTCTGTATTTTGTAGTATTTGTTATGACAGCCTGAGCAGACTAATATATGTGAGTTTATAAAACAAACTCTTCAGTATTTTAGAAATATTTAAGTTGTTTAGCCAAATAATTGTCATATTTATAGGCCAAGAATTTTAACTTTAATGCTCTTTTCAGTTATTCAAATTTTGCACTACTATTGGATTTACAGAATACTTCAGAAATAGCTTAGGTGGTTCCCATAATCCTTCATTCAATCTTCCCTAATAGTTTATGACTTAACACAGCTAGAACTCCATTAATACAATGAAAGATCTATGAAAACTTATCATGAACAAGACATATTTGTTGAATGTGTGAAGGATAACTTGGTTCTGTTTTCTTTTAATAAAAGTTTCACATTATTATAAAACATTTATGCTTATGAACTCATTTCATTGTACTTATCTGAGAAATTCTGCATAGAATCTTGCTTTTGACACTGTAGGCACTTAAATTCACAGACTCAGAGATCATAAATAAAGAATTATGACCTGTTAAGGCAATCAAACAGAAGGAGGGAAAGAAAACAGCTCAAATATGACATATTTAACAATTAGCACTTTATGGAAAGTGTGTGTGACAGTTGCCCAGTCGTGTCTGACTCTTTGCGACCCCATGGACTGTAGCTTGTCAGGCTCCTTTGTCCATGGAATTCTCTAGGTCAGAATACTGGAGTGGGTAGTCATCCTCTTCTCCAGGGGATGTCCCCTTCTCCAGGGGACCTTCCCACCCTAGGGATCTCACCCAGGACTCCCACATTGCCAGCAGATTCTTTACCTTCTGAGCTACCAGTAAAGTCAAAAAATTCTGGAGTTGGTAGCCTATCCCTTCTAAAGTGGATCTTCCTGGCCAGGAATCAACATGGGGTCTCCTTCATTGCAGGTGGCTTCTTTATCAACTGAGCTATCAGGGAAGCCTTAATGGAAGGACATACCATAATAATAATAATAATAATGTAGTGTAATCTCAGAATGCAAGTATGAAATGCAAGATTTAATTCAAACTATTGAAAAGTTTCAGATAGCTGTCCCTGCTTTGATTTCTTGAGCATTATCACAGGCCACACCAGTGGAGCTTGAGTTGTGATCCTATAATCACCCATAAAGATCCAAAAGATCTTCACTACCAAGATAATCACGATGGTGTGATCATTCACCTAGAGTCAGACATCCTGGAATGTGAAGTCAAGCGGTCCTTAGAATGCATCACTATGAGCAAAGCTAGTGGAGGTGATGGGATTCCAGTTGAGCTCTTTCAAATTCTGGAAGATGATGATGTGAAATGGCTGCACGCCATATGCCAGCAAATTTGGAAAACTCAGCACTGGCCACAGGACTGGAAAGGTAAGTTTTCATTCCAATCCCAAAGAAAGGCAATGCCAAAGAATGCTCAAACTACTGCACAATTGCACTCATCTCACACCCTAGTAAAGTAATGCTCTAAATTCTCCAAGCCAGGCTTCAGTAATATGTGCACTGTGAGCTTCCAGATGTTCAAGCTGGTTTTAAAAAAGGCAGAAGAACCAGAGATCAAATTGCCAACATCCGCTGGATCCTTGAAAAATCAAAAGAGTTCCAGAAAAACATCTAGTTCTGCCTTATTGACTATGCCAAAGGCTTTGTCTGTGTGGATCAAAATAAACTGTGGAAAATTCTTCAAGAGATGGAAATACCAGACCACCTGACCTGCCATTTGAGAAACCTGTATGCAGGTCAGGAAGCAACAGTTAGAACTGGACATGGAACAGCAGACTGGTTCCAAATAGGAAAAGGAGTACATCAAGGCTGTATATTGTCACCCTGTTTATTTAACTTTTATGCAGAGTACATCATGAGAAACGCTGGGCTGGAAGAAGCATAAGCTGGAATTACGATTGCTGGGAGAAATATCAATAACCTCAGATATGCAGATGACACCACCCTTATGGCAGAAAGTGAAGAGGAACTCAAAAGCCTCTTGATGAAAGTGAAATAAGTGAGTGAAAAAGTTGGCTTAAAGCTCAACATTCAGAAAACTAAGATCATGGCATCTGGTTCCATCACTTCATGGGCAATAGATGGGGAAACAGTGGAAACAGTGTCAGATTTTATTTTGGAGGGCTTGAAAATCACTGTAGATGGTGATTGCAGCCATGAAATTAAAAGACGCTTACTCCTTGGAAGGAAAGTTATGACCAAACTAGATAGCATATTAAAAAGCAGAGACATTACTTTGCCAACATAGTTCCATCTAGTCAAGGCTATGATTTTTCCAGTAATCATGTATGGATGTGAGAGTTGGACTGTGAAGAAGGCTGAGTGCCAAAGAATTGATGATTTTGAACCGTGGTGTTGGACTGCAAGGAGATCCAGCCAGCGCATTCTGAAGGAGATCAGTCCTGGGTATTCATTGGAAGAACTGATGCTAAGGCTGAAACTCCAATACTTTGGCCACCTAGGTGAAGAGTTGACTCACTGGAAAATACTCTGATGCTGGGAGGGATTGGGGGCAGGAGGAGAAGGGGATGACAGAGGATGAGATGGCTGGATGGCATCACTCACTCGATGGACCTGAGTCTGGGTGAACTCCGGGAGTTGGTGATGGACAGGTAGGCCTGGCAAGCTGCAATTCATGGGATCTCAAAGAGTCAGACACGACTGAGAGACTCTGAACTGAACTGAATCACCCATAGCATCGTTAGTCTTGCAGCTAATTTTAGCTTTAAAGTAAAAGCACCAAGAGTTTCAGTAAAGCTATGACTCTAGGTTGTATCAATATCATAAAAGAACATGACTGATTTACTTTTCTCCACAATTTATGTGATCACATGAAAGACATAGGACTATTCAATCAAGGAACCTGATCCTATAAAAGTTGCCATAAGAGGAATTTCCATACCTTTCTCTCTTCTCAACTAAACTTATTTGAAAACTAAAATTAATATCAAATGGAAAAATGGCCAGAAGTGGGGCACATTGAGGAGAGAAGAAAATTTAAAAATCCATTATTTCTTATAATGTTTTTCTAATTGCAAATTGAAGATAATAGGGAAAACCACTAGACCATTCAGGTATGACCTATATCAAATCCCTTATGATTATACAGTAGAAGTGAGAAATAGATTTAAGGGCCTAGATCTGATAGATAGAGTGCCTGAAACTATTGAATGAGGTTCTTGACATTGTACAGGAGACAGGGATCAAGACCATTCCCATAGAAAAGAAATGCAAAAAAGCAAAATGGCTGTCTGGGGAGGCCTTACAAATAGCTGTGAAAAGAAGAGAAGCAAAAAGCAAAGGAGGAAAAGAAAGATATAAGCATCTGAATGCAGAGTTCCAAAGAATAGCAAGAAGAGATAAGAAAGCCTTCTTCAGCGATCAAAGCAAAGAAATAGAGGAAAACAACAGAATGGGAAAGACTAGGGATCTCTTCAAGAAAATCAGAGATACCAAGGGAACATTTCATGCAAAGATGAGCTCGATAAAGGACAGAAACGGTATGGACCTAACAGAAGCAGAAGATATTAAGAAGAGTTGGCAAGAATACACAGAAGAACTATAGAAAAAAGATCTTCATGACCCAGATAATCACGATGGTGTGATCACTGACCTAGAGCCAGACATCCTGGAATGTGAAGTCAAGTGGGCCTTAGAAAGCATCCCTACGAACAAAGTTAGTGGAGGTGATGGAATTCCCGTTGATCTATTCCAAATGCTGGAAGATGATGCTGTGAAAGTGCTGCACTCAATATGCCAGCAAATTCAGAAACCTCAGCAGTGGCCACAGGACTGAAAAAGGTCAGTTTTCTTTCCAATCCCAAAGAAAGGCAATGCCAAAGAATGCTCAAACTACTGCACAATTGCACTCATCTCACACGCTAGTAAAGTAATGCTCAAAGTTCTCCAAGCCAGGCTTCAGCAATATGTGCACCGTGAACTTCCTGATGTTCAAACTGGTTTTAGAAAAGACAGAGGAATCAGAGGTCAAATTGCCAACATTTGCTGGATCCTCGAAAAAGCAAGAGAGTTCCAGAAAAACATCTATTTCTGCTTTATTGACTATGCCAAAGCCTTTGATTGTGTGGATCACAGTAAACTGTGGAAAATTCTGAAAGAGATGGGAATACCAGACCACCTGATCTGCCTCTTGAGAAATTTGTATGCAGGTCAGGAAACAACAGTTAGAACTGGACATGGAACAACAGACTGGTTCCAAATAGGAACAGGAGTTTGTCAAGGCTGTATATTGTCACCATGTTTATTTAACTTATATGCAGAGTACATCATGAGAAATGCTGGACTGGAAGAAACACAAGCTGGAATCAAGATTGCCGGGAGAAATCTCAATAACCTCAGATATTCAGATGACACCACCCTTATGGCAGAAAGTGAACAGCAACTCAAAAGCCTCTTGATGAAAGTGAAAGTGGAGAGTGAAAAAGTTGGCTTAATGCTCAACATTCAGAAAACGAAGTACATGGCATCCGGTCCCACCACTTCATGGAAAATAGATGGGGAAACAGTGGAAACAGTGTCAGACTTTATTTTTCTGGGCTCCAAAATCACTACAGATGGTGACTGCAGCCATGAAATTAAAAGACACTTACTCCTTGGAAGGAAAGTTATGACCAACCTAGATAGCATATTCAAAAGCAGAGACATTACTTTGCCAACAAATGTTCGTCTAGTCAAGGCTGTGGTTTTTCCTGTGTTCATGTATGGATGTGAGAGTTGGACTGTGAAGAAGGCTGAGCGCCAAAGAATTGATGCTTTTGAACTGTGGTGTTGGAGAAGGCTCTTGAGTGTCCCTTGGACTGCAAGGAGATCCAACCAGTCCATTCTGAAGGAGATCAGCCCTGGGATTTCTTTGGAAGGAATGATGCTAAAGCTGAAACTCCAGTACTTTGGCCACCTCATGTGAAGAGTTGACTCATTGGAAAAGACTCTGATGCTGGGAGGGATTGGGGCAGGAGAAGCAGGGGACAACAGGGGATGAAATGGCTGGATGTCATCACCGACTCGATGGACGTGAGTCTGAGTGAACTGCTGGAGTTGGTGATGGACAGGGAGGCCTGGCGTGCCTTGATTCATGGGGTCGCAAATAGTCGGACACGACTGAGTGACTGATCTGATCTGATCTGATACTATTTCAAATAATGTATGAATCTATTTGGAAAGAAAAACTTAGTAAGTGTATCAACTTATTGGCTAATTTTTAATTGCTTACATATTGTCTATAATATTTAAGATCATTATTCCAACAATTTCTCAATTATATGCATAACCAAATATAATTGTTAAATAAAAAATATTCTAATGTCATCTTAGGTTTTTTCTTTTAGTTTTAACTATATGAAAAATAATTGTGGAATATTAATGTGAGGTGTTTTTAATATTTTTTTGCTGTTCACTTAATGAATTTTATTGGTACTAATTCAAGAATTCTTTAAAAATAATTTGTTTCTTCTTTTAGTATTACCCCAAAAATAATTTCGTAATTTATATGCCAAATTCATTATTTGGCAGTCAGAAATTTATCCTCTCCTTTTTAGCAGAAGTTAAGTCATTTGGCAAGTTTTAAAGTACACAGATAATAAACATGTTTTGATCTGCTCACAGCTTTAAGCAGGTGAAATGCATCATTAAAGAATGGAAATCACTGAAGATATAATATTTAGACTATAAAATATCAGTCTGTAGGCCTGAAAAAATATATAACTTGGAAGCATATTGCATTATGAAATAATAACTAATACTAAGTAATAATGAAATAATAAGGTAATAATTAAAACACTTTTTTATGGATTAGAGTTTTATTGTCCATAAATGTGAAGCAGAATGAGTAGTAAGTTAAGTAGAATATGAGTTAACTTGCTAATTAAGACAGAGGTTTATGTTACTTTGCTTAAGTTCTGTGGGGAAAAAAAAATGCTCCCATGCTGACACCTGAGTGTTATATTAGGGGGCCTCTTTAAAGGGGAGAACAAAATATAATGGATTTATATCAGCAAAGGCTCCTCTGTCCATGGGATTCTCCAGGCCAGAATAATGGAGTAGGTAGTCATTCCCTTCTCCAGGAGATCTTAATGAACCAGGGACCAAAGCCAAGTCTCTCACATTGGCAGGTGGGCTCTTTACCATCTGAGCCACCAGGGAAGCCTTCTTTAAAGGGGAGAACAATGTATAATGGAATTAAATCAGCATAAATCCTAAGATAGGGGCTAAACAGAATCTGACCGATTGTACCCAAAATCCTAAATTTTACTATTCACTCAGAGGATTCTAGCTTTATTGCAATTGTCATAGATAAAGTTGAAAAATAAAACCAAATTTTAATAAATAAATTAAATAAATTTAATTAAATTAATTTAATTGAAATTAAATAGATTTAAATAAAACCAAAAATAAAACCAAAAAATTCCCATATTTCTGGGAATGCATATCACATTCTGCGAAAAGGAAAAAAAAGAAAACTATATAAATGAACATACATTTAAACCAAACATCCATCCAAATTGTTCAACTCACAGAGCAGTCCTAATCAATATGAATTATGAAAGCCATACAGAGCCTACACATTTCAGCTGCTGTAATGGCTAACTGGAGAAGGCAATGGCACCCCACTCCAGTACTCTTGCCTGGAAAATCCCGTGGATGGAGGAGCCTGGAAAGCTGCAGTCCGTGGGGTCGCTGAGGGTCAGACACGACTGAGCAAATTCACTTTCACTCTTCACTTTCATGCATTGGAGAAGGAAATGGCAACCCACTCCAGTGTTCTTGCCTGGAGAATCCCAGGGATGGGGGAGCCTGGTGGGCTGCCGTCTATGGGGTCGCACAGAGTTGGACACGACTGAAGTGACTTAGCAATGGCTGAATCACTGACTAGCATTGCTGTCCTGCAGTATACATTTTTAGTCACATATAGAGTCACAGTCTCAGGCAGTTATTGAAATTAGAGAATCTATAAAGCATTTGGAATAAAGTTTTGAAGGCAGTCTAATGAAACAGTGTACAATCAATACAAAACAGCAGTAGCCAAGTAATACAATGATTCTCAATCAGATATTATAATGTAAATTTTAGGACTTGCTGTGCAATGCCCTCTGGAAATCTTTACATTTCAAAATGGTATAAAATAGTAAATTTTTCCTACAAAAAAGAGCAGCTGAAATTGTATACACTAGATGCTTGAAAAAGGAAAGAAAAAAAAAATAAAAATAAATATACTTCTAGAGTTGGTGAAGGAGCACATTATACCACTGGCATATTTTTTATTTGAATTTTGCTCTTTTTATTAGCTGTACTTTAAGTCTTCTTCATAAAAATATTTTCTTCTTCTTTTTTTTTTGTTTTCCTTCTACTTTTGTTCTTGTTATTTTCCTAGTTGACTGCTCTGGGATACATTGTTCTTCTAAGTCCCCCAACTTCTGCTTCATGAGCTAAGAAGAAGAAAATTCACCCTCCTCCACAAAAGCAGAGAAAGTTAGACTCCATCAAGGAGTGGGAGATGCTTTATTATGCCTTTCCTTAAATTAGTGGGTCTCAATCAGGGTGTTTCTGCCTCCTTCGGGATATTTTGAAATGTTGAGAAACTTGTTTGTCACAACTGCAGGAGAAGATTGTCATTGAAAACAAGTGGTAGAGACAAAGAAGCTGCTAAGAATCTTTTAAGGCACAGAGCAGATGCCACATCAAAGAATTAGCCATCTCAAAAGGACCATTGCCTGGAGGTTAAGAAAGTCTGGTTTAAATAGACTTAGGTTTGCTTACCTTTTTTTTCTGGTATGCAAATATACTTTTCATGAAATTTGATAGACTTGCTTTTCCTGTTCAGATTTAGTTATGACAATTACATACTTTCTTACTTTTTGTTCTTTATTTTTATTCACTATAATTGGTAGTTGTGTTTTTTTTTTCTTTAATCAACTAATTTCCAGTCAGTCTACTCTTGCTTGCAATAACTATGTGTTCATTAATCTCCTTCCTTATTCTGATAATGTTTATTATTCTGATATTCTTATTATGTCTCATTCTCAAACCTAAATAGATACTCAAATAATATGCATTATTTTGAAATTGGGGATTTTATTAAGTACAAAGCATGTACAGAGTTTGTTATGGATATAGTTGGATATAAGGCAACAGAATACACCACTCCTGCTCTTTTGGATATTAAAAATTTAGGGTAAAGACTATGTTGAGTAAATAGCTAATATGCCTCTTTCAATGAACAATCTCTATGAATTGATAAATAATAGTATATGTATGTGTATATACACCTATATATGCATTAATGTATGCACATACACCTATATATCAATAGACATATATATGCAATAATCATGACTGTAATTCTTAAACTTTTGCAGATCACAGAATTCTTCAAAAATTACTTAAACTCAATTCAGAGAAAAATATCTATTTTGATCTATTATAAATTGCTTTCTTGAGATACACTATTTAGTGCTATATAATGAGGTAAGCTTATGCTTATCTTACTTGATTTTTCAGATCAGATCAGATCAGTCGCTCAGTCGTGTCCGACTATTTGCGACCCATGAATCACAGCACGCCAGGCCTCCCTGCCCATCACCAACTCCCGGAGTTCACTCAGACTCATGTCCATTGAGTCAGTGATGCCACCCAGCCATCCCATCCTCTGTCGTCCCCTTCTCCTCCTGCCTCCAATCCCTCCCAGCATCAGAGTCTTTTCCAATGAGTCAACTCTTCACATGAGGTGGCCAAAGTACTGGAGTTTCAGCTTTAGCATCATTCCTTCCAAAGAAATCCCAGGGCTGATCTCCTTCAGAATGGACTGGTTGGATCTCCTTGCAGTCCAAGGGACGCTCAAGAGTCTTCTCCAACACCACAGTTCAAAAGCATCAATTCTTTGGCGCTCAGCCTTCTTCACAGTCCAACTCTCACATCCATACATGAACACAGGAAAAACCACAGCCTTGACTAGACGAACATTTGTTGGCAAAGTAATGTCTCTGCTTTTGAATATGCTATCTAGGTTGGTCATAACTTTCCTTCCAAGGAGTAAGTGTCTTTTAATTTCATGGCTGCAGTCACCATCTGCAGTGATTTTGGAGCCCAGAAAAATAAAGTCTGACACTGTTTCCACTGTTTCCCCATCTATTTTCCATGAAGTGGTGGGACCGGATGCCATGATCTTCTTTTTCTGAATGTTAAGCTTTAAGCCAACTTTTTCACTCTCCACTTTCACTTTCATCAGGAGGCTTTTGAGTTCCTCTTCACTTTCTGCCATAAGGGTGGTGTCATCTGCATATCTGAGGTTATTGATATTTTTCCCGGCAATCTTGATTCCAGCTTGTGTTTCTTCCAGTCCAGCATTTCTCATGATGTACTCTGCATATAAGTTAAATAAACATGGTGACAATATACAGCCTTGACAAACTCCTGTTCCTATTTGGAACCAGTCTGTTGTTCCATGTCCAGTTCTAACTGTTGTTTCCTGACCTGCATACAAATTTCTCAAGAAGCAGATCAGGTGGTCTGGTATTCCCATCTCTTTTAGAATTTTCCACAGTTTATTGTGATCCACACAGTCAAAGGCTTTGGCATAGTCAATAAAGCAGAAATAGATGCTTTTCTGGAACTCGCTTGCTTTTTCGAGGATCCAGTGGATGTTGGCAATTTGATCTCTGGTTCCTCTGCCTTTCCTAAAATCAGCTTGAAGATCAGGAAGTTCACGGTTCACATATTGCTGAAGCCTGGCTTGGAGAATTTTGAGCATTGCTTTACTAGCGTGTGAGATGAGTGCAATTGTGCGGTAGTTTGAGCATTCTTTGGCATTGCCTTTCTTTGGGATTGGAAAGAAAACTGACCTTTTTCAGTCCTGTGGCCACTGCTGAGGTTTCTGAATTTGCTGGCATATTGAGTGCAGCACTTTCACAGCATCATCTTTCAGAATTTGAAATAGCTCAACTGGAATTCCATCACCTCCACTAGCTTTGTAATGACTGTATTCTTAGTGTTAGATAAATGGAAATTTGTAGGTATAGGAATGGTCAGGAATTAAATATATGAAATTCTGATTTAAAGGTAGAAGTGAAGTGCAAGTTGCTTAGTCATGTCTGACTCTGTGACTCCAAGGACTATACTATATTGTCCATGGAATTCTGTAGGCCAGAATACTGGAGTGGGTAGCCTTTCCCCTCTCCAGGAGATTTTCTCAACCCAGGGATAGAACCCAGGTCTCCCGCATTACAGGTGGATTCTTTACCAGCTGAGCCACAAAGGTAGAAGAGTTTAGGCTAATTATAAAGTCTATGGTGTGGCCAAAGAAAAATGTTCTTGAAAGAATCAATTATAAGGTCATTGGAAAGTAGAGGCAAAGAAAGCAAGAGGACAGGCTTTCAGATGATTTATTTACAAATGCAGAATATTATTTAAATTTTAGTCATGAAAATGAAAGCCACTGAGTGGTGTCTGATTTTTAGGGACCCCATGGACTATACAGTCCATGGAATTCTCCAGGCCAGAATACTAAAGTGGGTAACCTAGGGATTGAACCCAGGTCTCCAGCATTGCAGGCGGACACTTTAAAAGCTGAGCCACAAAGGAAGCCCAAGAATACTGGAGTGGGTAGTCTATTCCTTTCCCAAGGGATCTTTCCGACTCAGGAATCAAACTGGGGTCTCCTGCATTACAGGCTGAGTCTCTGCCTACTAATCTATGAGGAAAGCCCTATCAGGCTTGAAGCAGTTGCCAAAGTCATCAGAAAAGGAGTAGGGGTCAGAATTTATAAACAAGTTACAGGAAACTTAAAGGGCAAGGACTTTCTTTTCTTCTTCTTTTTTTTTTAAATCAAGACAATTAAGGGGCAATGGTCTCAAAAAGACACTGCTTAGGGAAGTGAAGATAGAAATTATACTTCCCACATATATGACTATATATATATATTTTTATTAAATAATCAAATTCCACTTTGGGAGAATTTCAAGAAAGCAAATCTTATGAAGCAACAATTTTGTTTAAGGCTAGGTGTAATAACGGAGAAGGCAATGGCACCCCATTCCAGTACTCTTGCCTGGAAAATCACATGGATGGAGGAGCCTGGTAGGCTGCAGTCCATGGGGTTGCTAAGAGTCAGACACAACTGAGCGACTTCACTTTCACTTTCCACTTTCATGCATTGGAGAAGGAAATGAAAACCCACTCCAGTGTGCTTGCCTGGAGAATCCTAGGGACGGGGGAGCCTGGTGGGCTGCTCTCTATGGGGTTGCACAGAGTCAGACATGACGACTTAGCAGCAGCAGCAGCAGTAGGTGTAATAAGGAACATTCAGGAAAGAGTTTGAAACTGTTGAGGCAGAGCATTAAATACCTTCTACTTTCAAGAAAAAAAAAAAAAAAGGAAATTATGCATATAAATAAAAAAGTCAAATTTATTCCCCCTTACGTATTTCTATTAAAATGTTTTGTTTGTCTCAAAAATAGATTTAAATTATTGAGTGGTCTTTTGTAAAGCAAACTGCTGCATTTGATTCCCAATCAATTTTTCACTTGTCATTTTTATGACAGTAAGTGCTGAAACCCTGAATCAAAAAAGCATATAGAAAAAATAATAATAATAATAATAAACTTCCATAGCTCACTTTGACAAAAGAAGATGTGTTGTGTCAAGGAACAACAAAATTCTCTAAGACTTTTTGAGAGAAATTTATGAAGCATCATTCATTTTGTCCTTAAAGTCAGTGAGGTCATTTTTGGCAAGGTTTGCATCATTGATTTGCTGTCCATGTCAGTAAGGAAAGGATTACAAATCCATGTTTCAATCTTAAGGTTATCTGAGGAAAATAATATTCAACAATTTTCTTCAGGGTTTTCAGGGTTCTGCAGGTATGTACTTGCATATAAATTAAATGGGAGAATTTACATAGCTGTTTTTCTCAAGTATCTTACTATTGAGTGCTAACTTAACCAAAGCAGTATTCATAATTGTGAACTTGCAGGACTTTGAATTTTAAGGGTTTTAACTTACTCATGCATTTATAGAACTCCAACAAATGAACCACAATATGGATTTACTCTTAATTTTTAAATTGTTTGTAGAGTGGCCATTTCTTATTTCTAAAACAGTGAAACTTCTGCTGAATTTAATACATTATTTCATGCATTGTCAATTAAACCAATGAATGTTATATGGTTTGGAACCTTTGTATTTTTGCCTTATTTTTTACAATTCAATTTGAAAAGATGATGACTCAAGGCTTAACTCATAGAGACTCAGCTTCAAGGCACTTGAAAAAAAAATTCAGAATCACATTATAGTGTAGGATACCAATGCATGCAGTGCAGGACAAAATGGGACACAACAATGTGTGATATATTTTCTTTACAAAATTCATAAAAGTCTATAAGTTGTTAAGAATCAAAACAGTCCTACAAATAATTAGAATACTAAGGATTTTCTTTAACCCCCCCCCAAAAAAATCTCATCAATCATTTCAAAGTTGTCAGCTTTTACAGTACCTTGAACAGGATGAAAGCAGGTATTATCTATCTTGATAAACATTAGTACTTTCATTAAGTTTCAAGTTGAAGAAGTATGATAAGACCACGTCTTTATAAGCTGTCATCCAAATATTAGAAAACAGGATTTTAATGTGGTTGAAGATGCGTTTGACAGATGTATGGCTTTGTTTGTTTATGAGATTTCCTTGTGTTTCAAATACATGAACCAGTTGAATCTTGGCTTCCCTAGATGTCCCACAGTTGCCTAATTTACTTTTTTAACAATATGAGGAACAAGTATTTTGTGTTCATCTACATCAAGACTTAGGTAAATATCTTAAAATATTAGCCCAAACCATAATTTAAAACAAGGATTTCACATTTTCCAACTTATTTTATGTACACTTTCAGTTTGGTTAATGCCTTAAAGCTATACTTTTATTTGATGATTTTTTTGCTAATTAACATATACCTGCTTTTTAATATATTTATTTGCTTACATATTTAAACATCCATGTAAAAAATGACCCATGTCTGTAATCATCATGTTAGGGTATACATCTTTAGCTCCAACTATTGGAAACTATTTATATGTCATAAAATAGTAAAATTGAAGACCACAATTTATCACTCTAAATACTGGAGAGAAAAAGGTATTTTAAAAACATAATTTGTGGTTCCAGGGTGAGAAGTTAGATTAAAGATTCACATTTAATTTTGTGTCATCATGTATAGAAAAAAAAAAGTATATGTAGATATATATCTCCCTCTACCAATACACAGGTAGAAGCACATATTGAGGAGGATGAACTTTAAAGAGTTAGCAAATAAAAAGTTTTCTTATAAATAAAAAGATATTAAATAACATTTAGAATATATTTGAAAAATTATCTTTTATATTCAAGTCACTAATTTCTTAAAGTTTATTTACTAAACTTCCAAGTTAATAATCACAGAAAATACAAAATACAATTTTAAAAATCTAAACTTTACAGGAATTGCACAATTTCAGCCTTCTTGTTGTTCATAGCAAGCACATACACATTGTTTTAACATATAAAGAAATATTCATAATATGTATCATATTTTACTCTTTAAATATTAACATAAAATATGTAGAACAGTAACAGACAAATTAATATGCCTAAGAACAAAAGAAATACTAAATTACAAGATCCTAGATGGTAGATACATCTGTTAAGAATGTTTTACCTGCAAGTTATAGAAGGCCTGATTAGACTGGCTTAAAGAAACCAGACTCTATTTGTTGACCTAAGAATTCTAGAGGTAGGCATTTCTTGGCTCAAATGGAATGATATCAGGTAGAACAAATCTGTGATTCTTTTGGAGTCATCCTCAGAATGGTCAGACGACAGTGGCCAAGGACAAACTGAGCCAGCATATACATGCTTAACATAGAAAGAAGAAAAGAAGGGGATAAGACTAACTCTAGAAGAGTTTGGTTATGATTAACTGACAATAATTCGATTAAGTGGGCATGTGTTCTGATTTAGCAATTAAAGCTTCTATCATGGGGGCACATCCGTTTCTCACACAGCATGAACAGAATCTACTCATATTATCAAACTTAAAACTTCCTGGTAGAAATATAGCTAGACCTTATTTCACAAAATTTTAGACATTGGCTTAGATCTAAAAAATTGAAGTAATATGTTATATTTCTAGAGTGATCATCACACTGTCCATAATAATCTTCTGTCATGGGGTGATGATCTCTTGAACAACTTGGATATCATGTGGTGGAGATGGGAGGGACTCCTGGATCTTTAAATGAGTCTTCAGAAATGTGCTTTCCACTGCCTCTCACAGAAATATATTATAGAAATAATACTAGAAAGAAATGTTTTTATATTTTAGTTACTAAAATTTTGAGACAATTTTTACATTAACTGCTTAATTAATATAGTGCTCCATCTTTATCCTTATAGCATTTAACATAATTACTTTCAAAATACCTAAATCAAGAATGGAAATTTCTTACACCAATAACAAAGCCATATTAAAAAGGCTTTTTTTATTTTTTGTTTTATATTTACCCTAACAGCAATGAAATAGTGAGCTATTGAAGTATTTTAATTGAGTAGTGATGCTATTAATTTTGTGATTTACACAATGCATACAAACTGTGGTATATACCATCTGGATATAAGACTAAAGATTAAACAAATACCATAACAACCATAATGAAATGAGGAGATTCTAAGATAAGACATGAAAAATTGCAAAAAAGTGGTCCACATATCTAGAAAATTCACAAGATTCAAAAATTGATTGGTGATTCAACTGTTAGAAAGACAGAATTTCAAGGACGATGACAAAGTTTCTAGTTGAGTAAATGTTTAGCAGTAGGTGTTCACAAAGAAGGATCATAAGAGAAGAAAGCTGTCTGAGGAGACACTAGTGTTTTCAGCCTTAGGCATGATGATATTATCATACATTTTGATGTCTGTAGTTCAAATAGGTATCCAGGTTAATAAACTTGGTCTAAAAATCTAGATTTGGAATACATCAGAATATCATGTTGCCTACATGGGAGTAAGGGAAATCATTTAAGAACTGAATGAGAAGAAAAATACAAATTCTTGAGATTAAATTAAAAAGTAGACTAATAAGGATATAGTGAAGGATAAAACATATAAAACAAGGAGAAGATAATTAAAAGAAAAGCATGAAATATGAAATGTTATTTAAAGACAATGTTAAAACACAGGCCACTGGTAATTTTAGCAAGAGAAGCTTATTGGAGTGAAATGCGTTATCCTCAAATTTCAATAGTACAGATGTAGAAATGTTATATCAGAAAGAAGAAACAGTAAAAGCTCTCTATCAAGGGAGTCAGGAAAAATTATGATACAGCATGAGATTTGAATTTTTAAAAAGAGATGTTGAAGCATATTTAATGCTGATTTGAAAGATTCAATACAGAAGGATTAAAATACTGGGTGAAAAGGGAAATTATAAGACGTATGCCTCTCAGGAGTCTGGGAATGAGGACATTTGGCAAATGAGGTTACATTTAGTGGCTGAATGAAGCAAGAGTAACCACGTGATGGTTTTCAATAGGTGAAAGCGAGGAGAGCAGATTCTGATATTTAAGGAGATTAAACTGAAAGAGTTTTAAAGAATATAGATCCTGAATTCTTTATGTAAACATAGGATAAATGAGTAATGTTGAGGGTTGGACTGATACTAAATATATTTACTCTGATATGACAATTAGATATATTTACTCTAATTGTTGGGCTTCCCTGATGCTGGGAAAGATTGAGGGCAGGAGGAGAGGGGGATGACAGATGATGAGCTGGTTGGATGGCATCACCGACTCAATGGACATGGATTTGGGTGGACTCCGGGAGTTGGTGATGAACAGGGAGGCCTGGCGTGCTGTGGTTCATGGGGTCCCAAAGAGTCGGACACGACTGAGTGACTGAACTGAACTGAACTGATAGCTCAGTTGGTAAAGAATCCGCCTGCAATGCAGGAGACCCCTGGATTGATTCCTGGGTCAGGAATACCCCCTGGAGAAGGGATAGTCTATGCACTGTAGTCTTCAGGGCTTCCCTTGTGGCTCAGCTGGTAAAGAATCCACCTGCAATGTGTGAGACCTGAGTTTGATCCTTGGGTTAGGGAAATCTCCTGGAGAAGGGAAAGGCTACCCACTCCAGTAATCTGGCCTGGAGAATTCCATGGACAGTATAGTCCATGGGGTCACAAAGAGTCAAACAAGACTGAGCGACTTTTACTTTCACTCTAATTATTAAATTATAAGATGTTTCCTATTTATGTTTAATAACTCAGAGTGGGTACAGCAAAAGAAGGCAGATGAATTTATCTAAAGTTTTCCCTAGCTTTGAAGCAGAGGAAAATTGGCCAAAAGAGTTAACAATTTCAGTAAGGGAAATGTTTTGGTTATTTATTTGAAGTTAATATTAGATATATAAAGGAAGTTAGAAGTTAGATATAGAGAGCAAGTAACATTCTCACTTTCCACATCTGACTTCAGAATCCCCACTTACCTTTTTCCCACTCTCAACTTTTCCTTCATTTTCCCTATATTACAAATATAGTAAACATATAGTATAATTTCATTTGACTGTCCCAATTGTACAATTATTGATATATTTTCTAAATAATAAAATTTTTTTTCATTTCATTTTATTTTATAATTGCTAAATTTCCACTTTTTAAAAATAGCTTTTTGTGTGGCAGAACCAATACAATATTGTAAAGTAATTAGCCTCCAATTAAAATAAATTTAAATTAAAAAAAATAGCTTCTTTTTTCTTGCTGAAAATACTGGTATTTTTACTCATGAGGATATGCTTCCCTTTAAATATATTTGTAATATCTACCTTAAAATTTTTGTGCTAAATTCAATTTCCCAAGTCTTTTGAGATCAATCTGTATTGACTGCCTTTTCTCTTTACTTTTGGATAATATTTTACTGTTATCTTACATGTCTAGCAATATTAGTTGTTGTTGATTACTGGACATACTGGGTGATAAATTTTAGAGGCTCTATATTCTGTTACATAGAGAAGTGTTATGTTCTATCAGGTAGTTCAATTATTGCTTAATTGCCTTGGACCCTTATAAATTGGATTCAATGCTTAGTTACAGCAGATGTGTTGAAAGTTCAATGATTTCTTAAGATCTTCTAGCATAGTATTTATCAACCTAGAGATGCTGAATCCCTTTTAGATATTATTGAACTTTGTTTCTGAGCTTCACAAGAGTGTATCTAAAGTAAGATTTTTTTTTCCCTCTCTTTAGGGAAGTCCTCTTTCATAAATGTCATCTTGCTCATATCTCAGGTCAATAAGCTGGACAATAATATCTTTTATTCATCCTGACCAGGCCAGTACTAAATAATTTGTGAGAACGATTGCCATTTAGTCTTGTTTTTTTCTGCTCACAACCTTACAACAGCTGCCATTCTGTAAACATCATATTATCTTGCTCTGCCTCAATCCTCAACCAAGAAATTAGGGGAAGCCATATGCAAGCTTCTTAAGCTTCACTCTAATTCTTTTCTAAGTGCCCTACCTCCAAGTGTCCAAACTGCTTTATTGGCCCAAATTCTTATCTCAGATTCTTTATCTCAATATAATAACAACATTCTGGTTAGGCAATTTATTCATACATGGGGACATAAACAATCAGAATCAGACTGTGAATTTATCTCCTATCAAGGATTGCCATCTTATAATGCCTATTTCTCAGGACTAAACACTTTGCCACATATATTTTATTCATTCCTATAGTTACTGCTGGCAGAAAGTCAATTGTAATATAAATTCTGTCATGCCTGAAAACCAGATATTCCTTCTTTTTGTCTATCCTTTCTCTATTCATTAAATGTAATGTATTACATCAATAAAAGGTAATGTATAAATATTCAAAAATTTTTATTAATCTTATCTATTTGTTCCTGTATTTATGAATTTTTGTTTCATGGTTTTGAAATTATGTTAGGTATATCTGCCTTAAAAGTATGTCTTTTTGAAAATTTGATATTTTGATAACTTTGAAATGTCCCACTTAACCTCTTTGGTGAGTCATTAAGTCATGTTTGACTCTGTGACCCCATGAAATGCAGCAAGCCAGGCTTCCTTGTTCTTCAGTATCTCCCAGAGTTTGCTCAAATTAGTGGCCATTGAGTTGGTGATGTTATCCAACCATCTCATTCTCTGTCATCCATTTCTCTTCTTGGCCTCTATCTTGCCCAGCATCAGGGCCTTGTCCAATAAGTTGAGACTTTACATGACGCGGCCAAAGTATTGGAGCTTCAGCTTCAGCATCAGTCCTTCCAAAAAATATCCAGGATTGATTTCCTTAAAATTGACTGTTTTGATCTCCTTGTAGTCCAAGGGATTTTCAAGAGTCTTCTCGAGCACCACAGTTCAAAAACATCAATTCTTCAGTGCTTAGTCTTTATTACAGTCCAATTCTCACATCCATACATGACTACCTAAAAAACAAAAAACAAAACAAACAAACAAAAAAAAAAACACAAAAACATACCTTTGAGTATACTGACCTTTGCCAGGAAAGTAATGTCTTTGATTTTTTAACATGTTGTCTAGGTTTTTAATAGCTTTCCTTCCAAGGAACAGGCATGTTTTAATTTAATAGCTTCAGTCAACTTCCACAGTGATTTTGGAGCTCAGGAAAATAAAATCTGTTACTGTCCACATATTTTTCCCATCCATTTGCCATGAAGTAATGGAACTGGATGCCATAATCTTAGTTTTCTGAATTGATGAGTTTTAAGCCAGCTTTTTCATTCTCCTCTTAACCTTCATCAAGAGGCTCTTTTGTTACTCCTCACTTCCTGCCATTAGAGTGATATAATTTGAATATCTGAGATTGTTGATATTTCTCCCAGAAATTTTGATTATCCAGCTAGACATTTCACATGATGCCATCTGCATATAAGCTAAAGAAACAGTGTCACAATATACAGCCTTGACATACTTCTTTACTGATTTTGATCCAGTCTGTTGTCCCATGTCTGGTTCTAACTGTTGCTTCTTGCCCTGCATACAGGTTTCTCAGGGCACAGGTAAGTTGGTCTGGTATTCCCATCTCTTGAAGAATTTTCTACAGTTTGTTGTGATCCACACGTCAAAGGCTTTAGCATAGGCAATGAAACAGATTTTTTTTTTTTTAATACCTTGTTTGTTCTATGATCTGATCTGGTTCCTCTGCCTTCTCTAAACCAATTTACACATCTGGAAGTTCTTGATTCACATACTGTTGAAGACTAGCTTGAAGGCTTTTGAGCATAATCTTGTTAGCCTGTGAAATGAGCATAAATGTATGGTAGTTTGAACAACCTTTGCCATTGCCTTTCTTTGGCTTTGGAATAAAAACTGATCTTTTCCAGTCATGGATACTGTCGTGTTTTCCAAATTAGCTGGCATATTGCATGAAACACTTTAACAGCATCATCTTTTAGAATTTTAAATAGCTCAGCTGGAATTCTATCACCACTGTTAGCTTGTTCATATTATACTTCTTAAAACCCATTTGACTTCCCACTCCAGGATATCTGACTCTGGGTGAGTGACCACACCATTGTGATTATCTGGGTCATTAAGACCTTTTTTGTATAGTTTTTCAGTGTATTCTTGCCACCTTTTCTTAATCTCTTCTGCTTTTGTTAGGTCCTTTTACAAAGACCTAACCTTTATTTCTCTCATCTTTGTGTGAAATATTTGTTCCCTTGGTATCTCTAATATTCTTGAAGACATCTCTATCTTTCCAATTCTATTGCTTTCTTCCATTGCTTTATTACCTCTCCTTGCTATTCTCTGGAACACTGTATTCAGTTGGGTTTTCCCTTTCTCCTTTGCCTTTAGCTTTTCTTCTATTTTCAGCTATTTGTAAGGCCTCATCAGGCAACCACTTTTGCCTTCTTGCATTTCTTTTTCTTGAGTATGGTCTTGGTCACCACCTCCTGTACAATGTTATGAACTTCCATCCATATTTCTTCAGGCATTCTGTCCACCAGATCTAGTCCCTTGAATCTATCTGTCACTTTCTCTGTATAATCATAAAGGATTTAATTTAGGTCATACCTGAATGGCCTAGTAATTTTCCTTACTTTCTTCAAGTCTGAATTTTGCAATAAGAAGCTGATGATCTGTGCTACAGTCTGTTCCAGGTCTTGTTTTTGAAAATTGTGTAGATCTTCTCCATCTTCAGCTGCAAAGAATATAACTGATCTGATTTTGGTATTGACCATCTGTTGATGTCCATGCATAGAGTCCTCTCTTGTGCTGCTGGAAGACAGTGTTTGCCATGACCAGTGCATTGTCTTGGGAAAACTTTATTAGCCTTTGTCCTACTTCATTTTGTACTCCAAGGCCAAACTTGCCTGTTGCTCCAGATATCCATTGATTTTCTACTTTTGCATGCCAGTCACCTATGATGAAAAGGACATCATTTTTTTTGGTGTTAGTTCTAGAAGTTCTTGCAGTTCTTCATAGAACCATTCAACTTCAAATTCTTTGGCAATAGTTGTTGGGGCATAGACTTAGAATACTCTGATGTTAAATGAAGTTTCTAGTGATACTATGTTTAAATAATTTTTCTCATAACTGTTTTTTTTTTCCAGTACCACTCTTGCTCCTATCATTTTACCTATACATTGCCAGTGACCTTATATTTAAAATGAAAATATTGAAGACATCCTGGATTTGGGTCTTGTATATTTTAATCCATTCTGAAAAAATCTCTCCCTCTAATTTCACATACTTAATCATTTTATGTTTAATGGAGTTATGCATATGATTAGAATTGGTTGCAGTATTGATACTTCTCTACTTGTTTCTCTCATTTTTGTCTCACCTGTCTAAACTTTTTAGAGTACATGGTTTTATTATTACAATTCATCTTTTACATTGGTTTATAGTTATATAACTTTATACTACATTTTGAGTGTCTGTTTTTAAAGTTAAAATCATTAAGTAGGAAGGAAAAGAACATAAAATGAAGAAAAGTACAAAAACTTGCTTTTTAAATAAAATTTTTCTAGAAATTTGTTCCAATATGTTTTCTTTCTTTTTTTTTTTTTTGTCAGCAGAAGTACTTATATTGTAATACACACCCCTCTCAAAACTGTGTTATTCTTCTTTCATGATTGTAATTAAAAAATTTTGGCAATATCATTTAGGTATGGGAAATAATTGGAGTTCATCAAGTCTGTGTTTTAATCATAGAGCTTGTACAAGATAGCTATGTAATCATGGGCAAGTTTCTTAAATGCACTTAGTATATTGATCCTTATGTACAAAACAGAATAAAAGTATGCACATCACTTGTTTTCATTTCTCCTTTCCTGCTTATTTTTGAAAAAAGTTTTTTTTAATCAATCAATTTTTTAATCATTCACTTTCACTCTCCCTAAAAATGTAACTGTAAAAGACCCTGATGCTGGGTAAGATCCGTAAATGTAAAAGCCAGCCCCTGATGTTAGGCAAGTTTGAAGGCAGGAGAAGAGGATTACAGAGGATTAGATGGCTGGATGGATCATTGTCTCAATGGACATCAGTCTGAGCAATGTCTGGGAGTTGGTGATGGATAGGGAAACCTGGCATGCTGCAGTCCATGGAATCACAAAGAGTTGGACACAACTGAGTGACTGAACTGAACTGATAAATATAGTGACAGTTGACTTTTGTAGAATATGGGATTTTAGAGTGCTGACCTCTGTACAGTTAAAGACATAAGTATTAACTGCACAAGTTTTAATTGCCCTCTTAATCTGCAGTGCCTCTGTATCCCTGATTTCCCATTTATGAATTCAATGAACTCTGGATCATGTAGAACTTTATTTTACTATTAATCAAAACCCATGTATAAGTGGATCCATGTGGTGCAAGTCTGTGTTGTTCAAGGGTCAAATGTATATCTGATTATATTTCCCCCAGCAGTTGCATTCTCTAGTAATTAAAATATATATTCACTTATCACAATATAATTTGGATTAATATATCATTTTATCTATCAATGCAAAGAAATAGATGAAATTAACAGAATGGGAAAGACTAGAGATCTCTTCAAGAAAATTAGAGACATCAAGGGAAATGAGGACAATAAAGGACAGAAATGGTATGGACCTAACAGAAGCAAAATATATTAAGAAGAAGAGGCAAGACTACACAGAAGAATGACAAAAAAGATCTTCATGAGCCAGATAACCACGATGCTGTGTTCACTCACCCAGACCCCAGACATCCTGGGATGAGATGTCAAGTGGGCCTTAGGAAGCATCACTATGAAGAAAGCTAGTGGAGGTGATGGAATTCCAGTTGAGCTATTTCAGATGCTATAAGATGATGATATTAAAGTGCTGTAGTCAGTATGCCAGCAAATTTGGAAAACTCAACAGTGGACACAGGACTGGAAAAAAGTCAGTATTAATTTCAGTCCCCAAAAAAGACAATGACAAAGAATGTTCAAATTGTCACACAATTGCACTCATCTCACACGTTAGTAAAGTAGTGCTTAAAATTCTCCAAGCCAGGCTTCAACAGTAACTGAACCATGGATTCCAGATGTTCAAGCTGGATTTAGAAAAGGTAGAGAAGCCAGAGATCAAATTGTGAACAACTATTGTACCACTAAAAAAAGCAAGAGAGTTGCAAAAAAAGTCTACTTCTGCTTTATTGATTATTCCAAAGCCTTTGACTGTGTGGATCTCAACAAACTGTGGAAAATTCTGAAAGAGATGGGAATACCAGGCCACTTTACCTGCCTCCTGAGAAACGTGTATGCAGGTCAAGAAGCAACAATTAGAACTGGACATGGAACTGACAGGTTCCAAATTGGGAAAGGAGTACATCCAGGCTATATAGTGTCACCCTGCTTTTTTAACTTATATGCAGAATACATCATGAGAAACACTGGGCTGGAAGAAGCACAAGCTGAAATCAAAATTGCTGGAAAAAATATCAATAACCTCAGATATGCAGATGACACTACACTTATGGCAGAAAGTGAAGAGGAGCTCAAGAGCCTCTTGATGAAAGTGAAAGAGGAGAGTGAAAAAGCTGGCTTAAAGTTCAACATTCAGAAAACTAAGTTCATGGCATCTGGTCCCATCACTTCATGGCAAATAGATGGGGAAACAATGGAAACAATGTGAGACTTTATTTTCTTGGGCTCCAAAGTCACTGAAGATGGTGACTACAGTCATGAAATTAAAAGACACTTGCTTCCTGGAAGATAAGCTATGACCAAACTAGACAGCATATTAAAAAGCACAGACATTACTTTGCCAACAAAGGTCCATCTAATCAAAGTTATGGTTTTTCTAGTAGTCATGTATGGATGTGAAAGTCAGACTATTAAGCAAACTGAGCACCAAATAATTAACATTTTTGAACTGTGGTGTTGGAGAAGACTGTTGAGAGTGCCTTGGACTGCAAGGAGATGAATCCAGTCAATCCTAAAGGAAATCAGTCCTGAGTATTAATTGGAAATGGCAAACCATTCCAGTGTTCTTGCCTGGAGAATCCCATGGACAGAGGAGCCTGGCAGGCCATGGTTCACGAGGTCACAGAGAGTCGGACACGACTAAAGTAACTGAGCACATATTCATTGGAAGGAATGATTCTGAAGCTTGATCTCCAATTCTGTGGCTACCTGATGTGTAGAACTGTCTTATTGGAAGGACCCTGATGCTGGGCAAGATTGAAGGAAGGAGAAAGGGACAACAGAGGATAAGATGACAGGATGGCATCGCCTACCTGATGAACATGAATTTGAGTAAGATCCAAGAACTGGTGATAGGCAAAGAAGCCTGGAACTTCCTCAAACTCATGTCCATTGATTTGGTGATGTCATCCAACCATCTCAACCTCTGTCACCCCCTTCTCCTCCTACTTTTGATCTTTCCCAGCATCAGGGTGTTTTCAAATGACTCAGTTCTCTGTATCAGGTGGCCAAAGGATTGGAGTTTCAGCTACAACATCAGTCCTTCCAATGAACATTCAGGATTGATTTCCTTTAGGATGGACTGGTTTGATCTCCTGGTAGTCCAAAGCACTCTCAAAAGTCTTCTCCAACACCACAGTTCAAAAGCATCAATTCTTCGGCGCTCAGCTTTCTTTATAGTCCAACTCTCACATCCATACATGACTACTAGAAAAACCATAGCCTTGACTAGACGGACCTTTGTTGACAAAGTAATGTCTCTGCTTTTTAATATGCTGTCTAGGTTGGTCATAACTTTGTTTCCAAGGAGTAAGCATCTTTTAACTTCATGGCTGCAGTCACCATCTGCAGTGATTTTGGAGCCCAAGAGAATAAAGTCTGCCACTGTTTCCACTGTTTCCCCATCTATTTGCCATGAAGTGATGGGACCAGATGCCATGATCTTCGTTTTCTGAATGTTGAGCTTTAAGCCAACTTTTTGACTCTTCTCTTTCACTTTCATCAAGTGGCTCTTTAGTTCTGCTTCACTTTCTGCCATAAGGGTGGTGTCATCTGCATATCTGAGGTTATTGATATTTCTCCTGGCAATCTTGATTCCAGCTTGTGCTTCATCCAGCCCAGCGTTTCTCATGATGTACTCTGTATATGAGTTAAAGAAGCATGGTGACAATATACAGCCTTGACGTACTCCTTTTCCTGTTTGAAACTAGTCTGTTGTTCCATGTCCAGTTCTAACTGTTGCTTCCTGACCTGCATACAGCTTCTCACTGGCTGTCTATTTTATACATATGCTAACAAGGAAAAATCAGAAAGAGAAATTAAGGAAATAATATTATTCACCATTGTAACAAGAAGAATAAAATACCTAGGTATCAACATATTTAAAAGATAAAAAAACCTGTATGTATAAAACTGTAAGTAAGAAAGATCACTCAAACAGATGGAGAGATATATCATGTTCTTGGATTGGAAGAATCAATATTATCAAAATGAGTATACCAGCCAAAGTGATCTATGGAGTCAATTCAATCCCTATCAAATAGATCTGAATTATTTTCAAAAATTACCTCCTTTCAATCTGAAAGATTTTCTTTAATATGTCTTATGAAGATCTGCTGACAACTATATGAGTCAGATTATCTGCAAATATTATAAGCAAAAAATATATATGATCAGAGTGATACTGAGATCATTATATCTAACACAAAGTAATGTTTTTACTTCTACAAACATTTACAAATGGGACAATGTAGTACATTTCTAACTTGTTCTGAAGGAATTCATGCCAACCTGATTCATTAAGCACATACATATTTATGAAATCAGTCATTTATTTGGGGCTATAGGATTAGCTCTCTATTGATTATACCTAGTTATCTGCTATGTGTGTGATAGTATGAAAATGGTCACAAGCTGCTTACATTGATTTACTCCCCAATAAATGATTACTTTTCTTTTTTTATTTTATTTTTTTAACTTTAAAATATTGTATTGGTTTTGCAATATATCAACATGAATCCGCCACAGATATACACGTGTTCCCCATCCTGAACCCTCCTCCCTCCTGCCTCCCGTACCATCCCTTTGGGTCATCCCAGTGCAACAGTCCCAAGCATCCAGTATCGTGCATCGAACCTGGACTGGTGACTCATTTCATATATGATATTATACATGTTTCAATGCCATTTCTTTACTAATTAATTATATACTTCTACAATCATTTTATTTCTCTCCTATTCATGGTATCAGTGTCAGTTTTAGAACCCAAATAGTTTGTACATAAAAATTAAAAGTCAGTTGCATGGACAATGAGTGTTTGCTAAGTCACTTCAGTTGTGTCTGATTCTTTGCAACCCTATGAACTGTAGTCCTCTAGGCTCCTCTGTCAATGGGATTCTCCAGGCAAGAATGCAGAAGTGGGTTACCATATTTTCCCCCATGGGATCTTCCCAATCCAGGGAAGGAATTCTGTATCACTTATGTCTCCTTCATTGGCAGGTGTTCTTTACCACTATTACCACCTGGGAAGCCCTGTATAGACAATGTACCCTGTAAGATAAAGTGTCTTTAGGCTTTCCTATCTACATGTGACAAAGGTTTTATCAGTATTATTCTAATTACTAGCATCAACTGTTCTAAATATATTGTACAAACCTCACTTCAATAGGCAGTAGAAACTCTTTGGATTGATAATCAGATCAGATCAATCACTCAGTCATGTTCGACTCTTTGCGACCCCATGAATTGCAGCACTGCAGGCCTCCCTGTCCATCACCAACTCCCGGAGTTCACTCAGACTCACGTCCATCCAGTCAGTGATGCCATCCAGCCATCTCATCCTCTGTCATCCCCTTCTCCTCCTGCCCCCAATCCCTCCCAGCATCAGAGTCTTTTCCAATGAGTCAACTCTTCACATGAGGTGGCCAAAGTACTGGAGTTTCAGCTTTAGCATCATTCCTTCCAAAGAAATCCCAGGGCTGATCTCCTTCAGAATGGACTGGTTGGATCTCCTTGCAGTCCAAGGGACTCTCAAGAGTCTTCTCCAACACCACAGTTCAAAAGCATCAATTCTTCAGCGCTCAGCTTTCTTCACAGTCCAACTCTCACATCCATACATGACCACTGAAAAAACCATAGCCTTGACTAGACGAACCTTTGTTGGCAAAGTAATGTCTCTGCTTTTGAATATGCTATCTAGGTTGGTCATAACTTTCCTTCCAAGGAGTAAGCATCTTTTAATTTCATGGCTGCAGTCACCATTTGTAGTGATTTTGGTGCCCAGAAAAATAAAGTCTGACACTGTTTCCACTGTTTCCCCATCTATTTCCCATTAGGTGATGGGACCGGATTCCATGATCTTCATTTTCTGAATGTTGAGCTTTAAGCCAACTTTTTCACTCTCCACTTTCACCTTCATCAAGAGGATTTTTAGTTCCTCTTCACTTTCTGCCATAAGGGTGGTGTCATCTGCATATCTGAGGTTATTGAGATTTCTCCTGGCAACCTTGATTCCAGCTTGTGTTTCTTCCAGTCCAGTGTTTCTCATGATGTATTCTGCATATAATTTAAATAAACAGAGTGACAATATACAGCCTTGACAAACTCCTTTTCCTATAGTTACTTTAAATTTCATGCTGGAGAATTCCAAAGTCTGTCTTATCTGAGTCTCATTTTAAGGGAGAAAATAAATCGACTTCTGAGGAGAAATTTGATCCAATTCTCAGTATACAGATACTCCAAGATGAATACAAGGTAAGAGAAATAAGACCACACATTTCTCATTCTTGAGGTCAAGAAGACCTCCCTGACTACACACAGAGAGGAAGGCTTCTTAGAGGCCAAAAAGGGAGGGATACCACCCCACAGTAAATGATGCCAACTATCCACATCCCTCTTCACTAGAATCCATCTTGTTTACAAGAAATGCATGCACACATGGGAGGATCCTTAGATAAAGCAAATATGGACTTAGAACCAGGCAAAGTGTGATGACTGGTCAAAGGAAACCCAGAAGAAATGCCCCATATAAGCTATTCACTACTATGAGGGCAAACTTCTCCTTCTGATCCCACCCATGTGTCTATCCACACATACTGTACTCATAAGCAGTATACTTGTTTCACTACTTCCCATCTCTATGCAGAAATTCATTTCTACACAGCTTGTGGGCCAGAGTCTTGTCATTGCCACCTGTCCCTGGTGGTCTACTGGCTAGGGTTCTGCACTCTCATTGCTGTGGCCTGATTTTAGTCTCTGATCAGGAGAACTGAAATCTCGCTTCAAGTCGCTTCTGACTGAGACCACCTGAGACCAGTTCTGATGCTTATCTAGTCTCTTTACATAACTCTTCTTTTAGCCTACTGTGAAAATTTTCTTTAAAGTCATATATGATGTAATGGATAATAGTAACTGACATGTGTATGTGTTTAGTATGAGGGTTTATACTAATCTTGATAGCAGTTGCTCACTGTTCAATATTTGCTATAGCTCAGGTCCTTAATTTTTTTTTTTTCCTAGTGTCCTTCTTTTTATCTCCCATGTAATCATTGGGCTTCTCTAAGAATTCCTCCTCTGATAGTCTACACCTTGAAGTTGTCACTGACTGTAATAGGAGGGGAATGCTACTCACATGGTGGTAAGATGAACATATTCATAAGCACTCTATAATCTTATGATTAGATCTAAGATTTAATCTTATGGTTAAACCTCTGCATATATAAGCAGCTCATATAACACAACATCAAATATAAAACCCAATAAAAAAATGGACAATAAACTGAATATTTTCAAAGAGGAAATGTAGGTTGTCAACAGCCACATGAAAATGTACCCAATATTGCAAATCATCAGGAAAATGAAAATAATATCCACAATGAGATATCACTTCATTATCAAAATGGATATAATTGAAAAGAGCACAAATAACAATTGTTAGCAAGAACATGGAGAAAAGAGAACTGTTTTACACTGCTTCTGGGAATGTAAATTGGTGCAGCCACAATGGAAAAAGATATGGAGGTTTTGTAAAAAAAACAAACAAACAAAAAAAAACAATAATAATAATAATAACTAAATAGAAGTAGTGTCTGTGTGCTTGTATGTGTACATGTTAGTTGCTCAGTCATGTCTGACTCTTTGCAACCTCAAGGACTGTAGCTTGTCAGGTTCTTCTGTCCATGGAATTTTTCAAGCAAGAATACTGGAGTAGTTATTCCCTTCTCCAGGGAATCTCACTGACTCAGAGATCAAACATGGGTCTTCTGCATTGCAGACAGATTCTTTAACTTCTGAGCCATCAGGGAAGCACATATCACCCAGGAATTCCAATTCCAATACTATATATATAAACACTAATTCAAAAATATATATGTATCCCAATGTTCATAAACACATTATTTACATGGAAGAAACCTAAGTGTTCAAAAACAGATGAATGGATAAATATGATGTAGTATGTACACAACACAGGAGAAGACTCTACACATGGACATTATCAGATAATCAATGCCAAAATCAGATTGATTACACTCTTTGAGCTGAAGATGGAGAAGCTCTATACAATCAGTAAAAATAAGACAGAGTTGACTGTGTCTCAGATCATGAACACCTTATTGCAAAATTCAGGCTTAAATTGAAGAAATTATGGAAAATCACTAGACTACTCAGGTATGACCTAGATCAAATTCCATATGATTATGCAGTGAATGTGACAAATAGATTAAAGGGATTAGATCTGATAGATAGAGTGCCTGAAGAACTATGGACGGACTTCATAACACTGTACAGGAGGCCATGATCAAAACAATTCCTAAGAAAAAGAAATGCAAAAAGAGAAAACAGGTGTCTGAAAAGGACTTACAAATGGCTGAGAAAGAAGAGAAGCTAAAGGCAAAGGAAAAAAAGGAAAGACTTAGCCACCTGAATGCAGAGCTTCAAAGAATAGCAAGGAGAAAAAAGAAAGCCTTCTTAAGTGATCAGTGCAAAGCAATTGAGGCAAACAATAGAATAGGAAAAACTAGAGATCTCTTCAAGAAAAGTAGAGATATAAAGGGAATATTTCATACAAAGATGGGCACAATAAAGGACAGAAATAGTATGGACCTAATAGAAGCAAAATATATTGAGAAGAGGTGGCAAGAATACACAGAACTATACGAAAAAAATTCTTAATGACCCATATAACCATGATGGTGTGGTTAATCACCTAGAATCAGACACCCTGGATTGAAAAGTTAACTAGGCCTTAGGAAGCATCACTATGAACAAAGCTAGTGGAGGTGATGGATTCCAGCTGAGCTCTTTAGAATTCTAAAAGATGATGTTGTTAAAGTGTTACACTAAATATGCCAGCAACATGCATCCACCACGGTATGGCAAAACCAATACAATATTGTAAAGTAAATAAATAAATAATAATTAAAAAAACATATGCCAGCAAATTTGGGAAATGCAGCAGTGGCCATAGGACTGGAAAAGACCAGTTTTCATTCCAATCTCAAAGAAAGGCAATCCCAAAGAATGTTCGATCTATCTCACAATTGCACTCATCTCACACGCTAGCAAAGCAATGCTCAAAATTCTCCAAAGAAGTCTTAACAGTACATAAACCAAGAACTTCCAGATGTTCAAGCTGTATTTAGAAAAGGCAGAAGAACCAGAGAACAAATTGCCAACAACCGTTGTATCATTGAAAAAGCAAGAGAATACCAAAAAAATAAATCTACTTCTACTTTATTGATTATGCCAAAGGCTTGACTGTGTGACTCACAACAAACTGTGGAAAATTCTTCAAGAGATGGGAATATTAGACCATTACCTGCCTCCTGAGAAGTCTGTATACAGGTCAAGAGGCAACAATTAGAAACAGACATGGAACAATGGACTGGTTCCAAATTGGTAAAGGAGTACATCAAGGCTGTATAATGTCACCCTGCTTATTTAACTTACATGCATAATGCATCCTGTGAAATTCCATGCTGGATGAAGCACAAACTGGAATCAATATTGCAGGAAAAATATCAATAACCTCAGATATGCAGATGAGACCACCCTTATGGCAGAAAGTGAAGAGGAACTAAAGAGCCTCTTCATGAAAATGTAAGAGAATGAAACACCTGGCTTAAAACCCAATATTCAAAAAGCAAAAATCATGACATCTGGTCCCATCACTTCATAGCAAATAGATAGGGAAAAATTGCAAAAATTGCAAAGACTTTATTTTCTTGGCTCCAAAAATCACTGCAGATGGTGACTGCAGCCATGAAATCAAAAGATACATGCTCCTTGGAAGAAAAGTTATGACCAATCTAGAGAGCACATTAAAAAACAGAGACATTACTTTGCCAACAAAGGTCCATCTAGTCAAACTATGGTTTTTCCAGTAGTCATGTATGGATGTGAAAGTTGGACTATAAAGAAAGCTGAGCATGAAATAATTGAAACTTCTGAACTGTGGTGTTGGAGAAGACTCTTGAGAGTTCCTTGGACTGCAAGGAGTTCAAACCAGTCAATCCTAAAGGAAATAAGTCCTGAATATTCATTGGAAGGACTGACCCTGAGGCTCCAATACTCAGGCCTTCTGAAACAAAGAACTGACTCATTGGAAAGACCCTGATGCTAGGAAAGATTGAAGGCAGGAGGAGAATTGGACAAAAGGGAATGAGATGATTGGATGGCATCACTAACTCGACAGACATAAGTTTAAGAAAGTTCCAGGAGTTGGTGAGGGACAGGGAAGCCTGGCATGCTGCATTTCATGGGGTTGCAAATTGTTGGACATGACTGAGTAAACTGAACTGATTATGTACACACACACACACACACACACACACACACACATATAAACACAAGGAAATACAACTTAGCCATAAAAAAAAATAATTCAATTTTGCCATTTGCAGCAACATAGATGGGCTTGGAGTACATTGAACAAAGGGAAATAAGACAAACAGAAAAAACATAAATACTGTAGGATATCATGTTTATGTGGAATCTAAAAAATACAACAAACTAGTGAATATGACACAAAAGAAGCAGACCCACAGATAGAGACAGCAAACTAGTGGCTACCAGTGAAAGCAAAGGGACAATATAAGGGTGAGGAAGTGGGAAGTATAAACTTTTGGATGTAAGATTGGTTCAAGGATGCATTGTACATCATGTTGGATATCGCCTATATTTTGCATGGAATACAGAATGAAGCAGGGCAAAGACTAATAGAGTTTTGCCAAGAAAATGCACTGGTCATACAAAACACCCTCTTCCAACAACACAAGAGAAGACTCTATATATGGATATCACCAGATGGTCAACACCGAAATCAGATTGATTGCATTCTTTGCAGACAAAGATGGAGATGCTCTATACACTCAGCAAAAACAAGACCAGGAGCTGACCATGTCTCAGACCATGAACTCTTTATTGGAAAATTCAGACTTAAATTGAAGAAAGTAGGGAAAACCACTAGACCATTCAGGTATGACCTACATCAATCCCTTATGATTATACAGTGGAAGTGAGAAATAGGTGTAAGGGCCTAGATCTGAAAGATAGAGTGACTGATGAACTATGAAATGAGGTTAGTGACATTGTACAGGAGACAGGGATCAAGACCATCCCCATGGAAAAGAAATGCAAAAAAAAGCAAAATGGCTGTCTGGGGAGGCCTTACAAATAGCTGTGAAAAGAAGAGAAGCAAAAAGCAAAGGAGAAAAGGAAAGATAAACACCTGAATGTAGAGTTCCAAAGAATAGTCAGAAGAGATAAGAAAGCCTTCTTCAGCGATCAATGCAAAGAAATAGAGGAAAACAACAGAATGGGAAAGACTAGGGATCTCTTCAAGAAAATCAGAGATGCCAAAGGAACATTTCATGCAAAGATGGGCTTGATAAAGGACAGAATTGGTATGAACCTAAAAGAAGCAGAAGATATTAAGAAGAGATGGCAAGAATACACAGAAGAACTGTACAAAAAAGATCTTCACCACCCAGATAATCACGATGGTGTGATCACTGACCTAGAGCCAGATATCCTGGAATGTGAAGTCAAGTGGGCTTTAGAAAGCACCACTATGAACACAGCTAGTGGAGGTGATGGAATTCCAGTTGAGCTCTTTCAAATCCTGAAAGATGATGCGGTGAAAGTGCTGTACTCAATATGCCAGCAAATTTGGAAAACTCAGCAGTGGCCACAGGACTGGAAAATGTCAGTTTTCATTCCAATCCCAAAGAAAGGCAATGACAAAGAATGCTCAAACTACTGCACAATTGCACTCATCTCACATGCTAGTAAAGTAATGCTCAAAATTCTGCAAAGCCAGGCTTCAGCAATATGTGAACTGTGAACTTCCTGATGTTCAAGCTGGTTTTAGAAAAGGCAGAGGAACCAGAGATCAAATTGCCAACATCTGCTGGATCATGGAAAAAGCAAGAGAGTTCCAGAAAAGCATATATTTCTGCTTTATTTTCTATGCCAACGCTTTTGACTGTGTGGATCACAATAAACTGTGGAAAATTCTGAAAGACATGGGAATACCAGACCACCTGATCTGCCTCTTGAGAAATTTGTATGCAGGTCTGGAAGCAACAGTTATAAATGAAGATGGAACAACAGACTGGTTCAAAATAGGAAAAGGAGTTCATCAAGGCTGTATATTGTCACCCTGTTTGTTTAACTTCTATGCAGAGTACATGGTGAGAAAAGCTGGACTGGGAGAAACACAAGCTGGAATCAAGATTGCTGGGAGAAATATCAATAACCGCAGATAATCAGATGACACCACCCTTATGGCAGAAAGTGAACAGCAAATCAAAAGCCTCTTGATGAAAGTGAAAGTGGAGACTGAAAAAGTTGGCTTAAAGCTCAACATTCAGAAAATGAAGATCATGGAATCCGGTCCCACCACTTCATGGGAAATAGATGGAGAAACAGTGGAAACAGTGTGAGACTTTATTTTTCTGGGCTCCAAAATCACTGCAGATGGTGACTGCAGCCATGAAATTAAAAGATGCTTACTCCTTGGAAGGAAAGTTATGACCAACCTAGATAGCATATTCAAAAGCAGAGACATTACTTTGCCAACAAAGGTTTTTCCTGTGGTCATGTATGGATGTGAGAATTGGACTATGAACAAGGTTGAGCGCCGAAGAATTTATGCTTTTGAACTGTGGTGTTGGTGAAGACTCTTGAGAGTCCCCTGGACTGCAAAGAGATCCAACCAGTCCATTCTGAAGGAGATCAGCCCTGGGATTTCTTTGGAAGGAACGATGCTAAAGCTGAAACTCCAGTACTTTGGCCACCTCACACGAAGAGTTGACTCATTGTAAAGGACTCTGATGCTGGGAGGGATTGGGGGCAGGAGGAGAAGAGGATGACAGAGGATAAGATGGCTGGATGGCATCACTGACTCGATGGATGTGAGTCTGAGTGTACTCTGGGAGTTGGTGATGGACAGGGAGGCCTGGCATGCTTCAATTTATGGGGTCTCAAAGAGTTGGACACGACTGAGCAACTGATCTGATCTGATCTGATGAATAGAAAATAACTTTTAAAAGCTGTATCAAAACTAAAAATATACAAAAAATTAGGACAAAGATTAATATCATGGACAAATATTATGCAAAATTATAAAGTTGAACAGTCCTGGACTGTTCACATAAGAGTTGAATTTAACTCTACCACTTAACTAGATGTATGTATGACAATTTACATTTCTGAATTACAATTTCCTCATGTATGAAGTCAAAGTAATACCTTGCCTCTCAGTCTGAGGTTCAGGGGGGGAAAAAATGTTTATGTAGTTTATTTAAATGAATCTGAGGAGGATTTGTCACATTTTAAATATTTGAGAAATTTCCTTCCCCTACATGTCACTGTTTGATGGAAACATTCTCAATTATTTTTCCTACACTGCTCTTAACATCTAATTCTTAACTATAGCAACATTCATCAACAAATGAAATTTTGGTATTAGAATGAGCAGTTGATTGAAATCTAGTTGCAAATGGAAGCCATTAATGTAGGAAAGAGACTGCATTTGGTGTCTAATTGGAGATAAAATTTGAAATAAGCTGCATTCAAATAAAACGTACCTTTCCTTGGCAAATCAGAATGAAGATTATCAGTATAACTTGTTACACTGCCATGTGATATGCTAACCTGGCTTAATATTAATTCCTTCAATGATTATTATCACTTGAATTATGCTTTGGCACTTATTACGAAGCATATAATTGTGAACAAAATAAATGAAGCCCTCTGCTTTAACTGTAAAAAAAACTAGGGGTGATTCTAAGTAGTTCTAAAAATGTATAGTACATATTTTTCTTAAAAGTCTTGTTTTTTCATTAGCAGAGTTTGCATTTTACTGAAATGTTAAATGTAATGTATTAAAGAAATTACATTGAGAATAGTAAGTTATCAACTATGTTCATTCTCTCTCCTTCATTTCATTAAACACTTTGATTTGTTTTTCCCAACTACCAAGAGGTAACTGGGCTTATCAGGTGGCTCTAGTGGTAAAGAATCTGCCAATGCAGGAGGAGACCTAAGAGTCGAGGGCTTAATCCGTGGGTCAGGAATATTCCCTGGAGGATGGCATGGCAACCCACTCCAGTATTCTTGTGTGGAAAATCCCATGGGATGAGGAGCCTGATGGGTTACAGCTCATGGAATGGCAAAGCATTAGACACAACTTGGCAACTAAGCACACACATATACAAGAGCTAACAGTCCACCGCCCCCCTATATGGGGAATCTTGTGAAAACTTTCCAATACCTTTGTGTCTAGAGGGCATTTTCCCCTGTATTTAGATCACCACCTAAACTGAGATTTAAAAAAAAAAAAAAATCTTCCCTCAAGAGTTACAGCACAATTGTATTCGGTAGTGCAATGTGCCATTTGAACAACATACTCTTACTTGTCATTAGTATCTACAAGAAGCAAGTGTACTAAATGTTGACAATATTAGTAGACCACATTTTATTAAAATTATTAGAATTAATTTTAAAATCATGTAAAATCAATTTTAAAGTAAAATTTGGTTTAACAAAAAACTTTTTATTTTACTTTAATATTGATTTTACATGATTTTAAAATTAATTCTAATAATTTTAATAAAATGTGGTCTACTAATATTGTCAACATTTAGTACACTTGCTTCTTGTAGATACTAATGACAAGTAAGAGTATGTTGTTCAAATGGCACATTGCACTACCGAATACAATTGTGCTGTAACTCTTGAGGGAAGATTTTTTAAAATAAATAGTTTTTTTTTTTTTTCCTCGGAAAAGGCAATGGCACCCTACTCCAGTACTCTTGCCTGGAAAATCCCATGGATGGAGGAGCCTGGTAGGCCGCAGTCCATGGGGTCGCACAGAGTCAGACACTACTGAAGCGACTTAGTAGTAGTAGTAGTAAGCTAAACAAAATGTCAAGCAGAGAAAGACACATGCTGCATAATGTCACTTTTAGGTGGGATCTGAAAAAAAAAAAAAATGGGTGAATATAATGAAACAGAAGCAGACTCAGAAATTCAGAGAAAGAACTAGTGGTTACTAGTGGGCAGAGGGGAAAAAATCTACTATGTATAATATATGCTACAAGGTTATATTGTGCAACATGGAGAACATAGCCAATGTTTTTAATAACTATTCAGTTCAGTTCAATTCAGTCACTCAGTTGTGCCTGACTCTTTGCGACCCCATGAATCACAGCATGCTAGGCCTCCCTGGCCATCACCAATTACTAGAGCTCACTCAAACTCATGTCCATCGAGTCGGTGATGCCATCCAGCCATCTCATCCTCTGTCGTCCCCTGCTCCTTCTGTCTCCAATCCCTCCCAGCATCAGAGTCTTTTCCAATGAAGCAACTCTTCACAGGAGGTGGCCAAAGTATTGGAGTTTCAGCCTGACAGGTATCTCTTAGAATGGACTGGTTGGATCTCCTTGCAGTCCAAGGGACTCTCAAGAGTCTTCTCCAACACCTCAGTTCAAAAGCATCAGTTCTTCAGCTCTCAGCTTTCTTCACCGTCCAACTCTCACATCCATACATGAGTACTGGAAAAACCATAGCCTTGACTAGATGGACCTTTGTTGGCAAAGTAATGTCTCTGCTTTGAATATGCTGTCTAGGTTGGTCATAACTTTCTTTCCAAGGAGTAAGCGTCTTTTAACTTCATGGCTGCAATCACCATCTGCAGTGATTTTGAAGCCCAAGAAATAAAGTCTGACACTGTTTCCCCATCTATTTCCCATGAAATGATGGGACCAGATGCCATGATCTTCATTTTCTGAATGTTGAGCTTTAAGCCAACTTTTTCACTCTCCTCTTTCACTTTCTTCAAGAGGCTTTTTAGTTCTTCACTTTCTGCCATAAGGGTGGTGCCATCTGCATATCTGAGGTTCTTGATATTTCTCCCAGCAATCTTGATTCCAGCTTGTGCTTCTTCCAGCCCAGTGTTTCTCATGATGTGCTCTGTATATAAGTTAAATAAGCAGGGTGACAATATACAGCCTTGACATACTCCTTTTCATATTTGGAAGCAGTCTGTTGTTACTATTAGTGAGATATATTCTTTAAAAGTTGCAAATCACTATACTGTATGCCTGTAATTTGTATAATGAAAAAAAATACTACTTCTTTCCTTCCTGAATGCATCAGTCCTGCTCAGTCATTCGTCTCTGCTTACCCATACTGAGCTTGCTCAAGGTTGGCAAACAATGTTGCCAACTGCAACCAGGTTCCACTTAATGCTACTGCTCCAATATCCAACTTGAAAGTTGAATTACTCAAATCTCAATTTCTTATTTAAATTACTGAAAAATAATTGAATAGGATCTACTTGGTTCAAATGTCATCATAAATCACTTTTTAATGATTCTTTATTTTTGGTGAAAATTCCCTTAGTTATCTTTAAAAAGAGGCATAATTCCACTCATAATCTATTTTTACTCATTTCATTATGTTTTTGGAAATATAAAAATAAAAATTTAATTTTCTTAAAGATAATCATCAAAAAAAAGTTTGTTTGTTTTTTCTTTCCTTTGAGAGAGAGATAGGCCTCGAGGCCACCTATTTGAATCTGTATAAAAATCATAACATAAAGAGCTGCATTATTAAATATTTTGAAAGAATTTGTTTTAATTTTTAACAATCATTTTCTTTTCTAAAGTGAAAGTGAAGGCGTTCAGTCGTGTATGACTCTTTGCAACCCCATGGACTGTAGCCTATCAGGCTCCTCTGTCCATGGGATTTTCCAGGCAAAAGTACTGGTGTGGGTTGCCATTTCCTTCTCCAGGGGATCTTCCTGACCCAGGGATCAAACCCTGGTCTCCTGCATTGCAGGTAGATGGTTTAAACTCTGAATCACCAGGGAAGCCCTGGAAGCCCATTTTTTTCTAAAGCAATGCTTTTTTCTTGACTAACATTTCAATACCTGAAAAATAGATGCCATATTGCAAGTAGAATATTTTTTGTACTTTTTTTCACATTTAATATATACTAATAGTTGACAATCATTTCTGTATGTGACTAACAAAATAGAAGTAATTACTAGTTAACAGAAGACATACACTTTAGTCAAATAAATTACTACTATAAAGAAGAGAAAATGGTAAATTACAAGAAAAATACAGATGTATACACTGATAAAAATGTTTACATTTTTTATTAGAGTAAGCTACTAAGATGGTTGAGTAAGGATGACTTTGCCATAAAGAAAGTGTGTAGACTCAGAGAAAGGAAAATGATTATCCACATGTTGACATTTTTGGTTAATTATGTTTGCCCATATTGGCAACCTATCTCCTGGGCAGAGTTAAAGGTACCTTGAATAAAGGTATGTCCAGAGCTTATATCCCAAGATATATTTGTTGCTTTTCTGTGTATTAGCGTTAGCATATCATGAATACACACAAAGGTTATTGAATACTTTGGTGAGCTAAAACCATGAAACACATCCATTTCAAACACTATTTATAGAAGAGGCCCACCTGAAGGCTTCCTGGATTTAATTCTTCTATATTTTTCCTTAAAAAAATTGTCTTAGAGATTGTCTAAGACTATTCATTTTCTCAAAGGAAGATAATATCTGTAGCTATCTCAAAGTTGTTCTAAAAAGTGTATCTGCCCCTGAGTTAGCCTTCTGCTCCTCTGAGCAATAATGATGATGTGATGATGACAAAGATGTAAAGGAAAAGCTCAGTAGTAACTATTGTGTGGCAGAGGAGGAAGTGGAGCTGTGTAATGCATCTGAAGCCTTAGATATCATTAAAAGAAGAAAAAATGAAAAGAGAAAAAAATAATTGTAATTTGGATTTTTTTTTTCTAAATTGTAATTTGGAAACCTCTGAAATTGCTAGCATAAGTACTTACATATTTGAGTAAATTTACTGTTCTGTAGATCTGTTACCTTAAAATGGATTTGAATACTAAAATATATATTTCTTAAACTACTACTAATAAAAGTTGACCTGAAAGAGCAAAGAAGCTTTCAGAATAGGGCTTAATCTGATGTTAACTGTATCTAGATGTTTTTGAAATGTACTATTCTAAAATGAGTTTAGAATGTGGTAAAAGAATAGAAAAGGAATAATTTACTCATCAATCTTTTTATTAAAAATGTATCACGTGACTTTACAGGTATCAAACATCACTGTTCTAACAAAGACAAAGCAATAGAACAGGAGACTTTACCTGGAGAAGTAATACTTACGGTGTGTGTTAAAAAATATGAATAGGATTTAGTTAGAAAACCAAGTGGAATTGGAAATAGAAGTGTTCCAGTAAAAGGACAGAGTGCTCAAAGGCCAGAGGCAGGAGAGATGAAAACTTCCAAGGAGTTGCAAAAAGCCTTTGATGGATGAAGAGATGGAGCACAAGTGTGGATAATTTTTTTTTTAATGAGTATATTATTCAAGGCATTGAATAATAAGAATTTGTTATTTTATTCTCTGAAGAATCAACGTGGTTGAAATATTTTAAAGACATTAAGTGAAATAAAGTGTGAGATAATCAATACATATCAATGATTACATGACATTTGTGTGCTCAGTCACTCAGTTGTGTCTGACTCTTTGCTTCCCCATGGACTATATATAGCCTGCCAGTCTCCTCTGTCCATGGACTTTTCCAAACAAGAATACTGGAGAAAGTTGCAATTTCCTACTCCATGGGATCTTCCCAACCCAAGGATCAAGCCCACATCTCATGCATCTCTTACATTGGCAGACAAATTATTTATCACTGTGCCACTTGGGACACCCAATATAACATTTAGATCAACATATTCATATTTGAGTTCATGAAGGTCTATGCATTTATTTATGAAATGATTGCAGAGTAACTAGTGAAGTAGACCTTATCTATGAAAGAAGAAAAAAAAAAGTATTTGTATTATGCATGTAATTTATGTCCCAAGGAAACAGATTAAAAGTCATATGATATTAAGAATTTTTGAGTAGGGAACTTTCAATGGTGGAGGAATAAGAAGATATCCTCCTTCCCCACAAATACATTAAAAATTCATCTGCATATGGAACAGCTCTCACAGAACTTCTGAACACCAGCAGATGTCCGCAGACTTCCAAAATAGCAAAAGATAAAGGTAATGTAAGGCAAAAAATAAAGATTAAAGAAAAGAGACAGAGGTTTTAGGACAGGGATCTGTGCCCAAGGGAAGGAATCACGAAGGAGGAAAAGCTTCCACATACTTGGAAACCCCCTCATAGGTGGGGTCAAGTTGCGTTTAAGAACCTCAGAGGGAAACACGGGATCAGGTGCTTGGAAGGCAAAAACAGAGATAATTCACCCCAGAGATTGTTGTTGAATATCACTTTCCACTAAAAAGTGGCTCACATGCCTGCTCACACAGCAAAGAGTAGGGGTTGGGTCCCAAGGTTCAGGCTCAGGGGTCAGACCCCAAGAAGAGGACCTGGGTTGCCTTCTATGAGGATACTCTGAGGGGACTAGTATGACACAGCTGAGGAAGTCCAGGGAAAAGACTGGGCATCCCAGAAAGGCAAGAGATCATTATCCCAAGGACACTCTAACGCCATGCATTGGTAGACAGTGGTGGTATGCCTGGCAGTAATTGCCAAAACCAGCAAAACTGATGGAGTGCCAGAAGCAGAATTAGACATGGCTGCAGTCTGTGATCCCAGGGGAGGAAATGTAAGCCACTGAGTGAGTGAAAGTCCTTCAGTTTTGTCCCATTTTCAGCGATGCCATGGACTATATAGTCTGTGGAATTCTCCAGGCCAGTACACTGGGATGGGTAGCCGGCTCCCTTCTCCAGGGGATCTTCCCACCCCAGGGCTCGAACCCAGGTCTGCTACATTGCAGGCAGTTTATTTACCAACTGAGCTGTCAGGGAAACCACTAGCCACTGCCAAAGCCAGGGAGAGTGTCTGAGGCAGCAGATAAAACACTGCTGTGGTCCTGACCCCACAGGTGGCAGCTGCCACCAGGCTGTGAGCAGATACAGATTACTGCCCACACCTTGGTGGGAGCATAAGCAGCTTAGTTCCTCCAAAGGACCCAAGAACCAGGACCAATTCCTTTGAGAGAGAGCACAAACCTCCTCAGACTTTAACAACATCTGGTGGGTCTCTACTGCCACAGGCACTCCCTGGTAAATCTCAGTTGTGGCCACTGGATCTCTCCCTCTGCCCAGGCTCATAGAGCAAGAGAGACCTAATAAGAGTCAACCTTTGCCATCTGTCTTCTGGGTGGGGAACACACACTAGGAGGACAGCCTACAAGCAGAGCTGGTCCTAAACCAAAGCATAACACCAGGGGCTGTGTGACCAAAGAAGAGGAAGGGAATTAGCTCCTGCAACTACAGGTGTAGCAGACTAAATCCACACAATTAGCTGGCGACTGTGAACCTTAGAGGTGAGTGTGGACTTTGGGAGCAAGTACAAGGTGAGATAAGGCCAGATCTGAGTCTGAGCTGGCATCAAACTGCCCACCTCAGGTCCAGAGACCTTCATAGGAATACTGGAGGACTTTCTGTGTAGGCAGATTGACTGGAACACACTGTGTGGAGTGGAAAACAGAGGAAACATGGGGACACTCCTCTTAATACCACTCTATATAAAATTGTCTTTTTATTTTCTTCTTAATATTCATCTAATATTATTTTCTATATTATTTCCTTAATTTTTATACTAGTTTTCCTTTGTTAAACATCTTTTTTAAATAAATTAATTTATTTTCCTATTTTTACAGTACCCTTTAGTTATATTGCTTTTTTTTTTTTTCATGTTTTGATTTTGTATTCTTGCTAGTCTAGTTTTTACTATTCATTTTCACTTATAGGTTTCTTTATTGACTGTATTGCTGTCTTTTTTTTTTTTCCCCCATTCCTGTTTTTGTCCTTTCTTTCTTTCTTTTTTTTTTTTTTCTGTCTCACTTCTTTTTTTTTTTTGTTAGGGTATGAGTTTCTTTGGGTGCTCTGGGCTATTAAGTGTTGCTTTCACTAACAATCTTGGAGCTTTGGTTTTTGTTCTGCATAGACTGTGAGCTCTTGGTGCTACAGTAAGAGATCAGGCCTAAACACCTGAGATCAGAGAACCAAGTCCAGGACTTTGGACCACCAGAGAACTCCTAAATTCATAGAACATGAATTGGTGAAGCTCTCCCAAAGGCCTCCATCTCAACACTAAGACCAAGCCTCAGTCAAAGGATAGCAAGCTCCAGCACCAGACACCCAATGCCAAACAACAAAACAAGAACACAGCTCTGCACATTAGCAGACAGACTGCTCAAAGATATAGAAAAACGACCCCCCCCCAAAAAAAAAAAAAACAAAAAACCTGCTGGGCATGGAACTATCTTTCAGAGACACAAAATCCAGCTCCATCCACCAGAAAACAGGCACAAGTGCCCCCAGCCAGAAAACTTTAATACGGGACTGGTCCAACTCCACTCACAGGGGGCACATTCACAATTTAGAGGAACTACAACCTTCCAGCCTACAGAAAGAAGACCCCCAAACACAGTAAATTAAACAAAAGGAAAAGACAGAGAAATATGCAGCAGATAAAGGAACATGGTAAAAATACACAAGACCAAACAAATGTGGAAATAGACACTCTACCTGAAAAAGAAAGAATTCAGAGTAATGACAGTCAACATGATCGAGCATTTTGAAAATGAAATGGAGGCACAGATAGACTGGAGACACAGATCGAGAAGATTCAAGGAATTTTTAACAAGAAATGTTTAATGTCTAACTTAGATGAAGTGAAAAATAGACAATCTACAATGAACAGCCCCAAAACTGGGATTAAAAACATACTAGAGGAGACCAATAGCAGAACAAGTGAGGCAGAAGAGCAGAAAGATCATGAGAAAATATTTGAAAAGATTGCAATCAAAAACTTTGCTAAAATGGGAGAGGAAATAGCCATCAAGGCCAGGAAGCCCAGACAGTCTCATATAGGATAAATCCAAGGAGAGACATTCCAAGACACATATTAATCAAGCTATAAAAAAATAAATATAAAGAACACATATTAAAAGCAACAAATAACATACAAGGGGATCCCCATGAGACTAACAGCTGATCTTTCACCAGAAACACTGAAAGTCTGAAGGGACTGGCAGAATATACTTGAAGTGATGAAAGGAAGAAATCTAGAACCAAGATTACTCTATCCAACAAGGATGTCATTCAGATGCAAAGGAGAAAACAAAAGTTTTACAGACAAGTAAAAAGTAAGAGAATTCAGCAACACCAAACCAGATTTACAACAAATAGTAAAGGAACTGCTCTAGATAGGAAACACAAGAGAAAGAAAGAACCTCAAAAAAAAAAAAACAAAAAACTCAAAACAATGAAATGCATGATAATAGGATCATACATATCAATAACAACCTTACATGTAAATGGATTAAATGCTCAGAACAAAAGACACAGATCCACTGAATGTAAAAAAAAAAAAAAAAAAAAAAAAAAGACCCCTCTATATACTGTCTACAAGAGACCCACCTCATACCTAGAGACATATGCGGACTGAAAGTAAGGGGCTGGAAAAAGATAATCCATGCACGTGGAAATCAAAAGACAGTGGGAATAGCAATACTGAAATCAGATAAAATAGATTTTGAAATACAGACCATTAGAAAAGATAAGGAGAACACTACATGATGATCAAGGAGATGATATAAACATTATGAATGTATTTGTACCCAACATAAGAACAGCTCAATACATAAGGCAAATGCTAACAACAAATAAAGGGGGAATCAATTAATACACTAATAGTGGGGGACTTTAACACTCCACTCACAGCAATAGACAGATCATCCTGATAGAAAATTATTAAGGAAACATGAGTTCTCAGTGACATTGGGCCAGTTGGACCTAATTGATATCTACAGGGAATTTCATCCAAGATGGTACAGATGATCCTATATGCAGGGCAGCAAAGGAAATGCAGATATAAAGGACAAACTTTTGGACACAGTTGAAAAAAGAGTTGTTCAGTCGGTCAGTCCAACTTTTTGTGACCCCCATGGACTGCAGCATGCCAAGCTTCCCTGTCTGTCACTATCTCCCAGAGTTTGCTCAAACTCATGTCCGTTGTGTTGATGATGCCACCCAACCACCTCATCCTCTGTCACCCACTTCTCTTCCTGCCCTCAGTGTTTCCCAGCATCAGGGTCTTTTCCAGTGATTCAGCTCTTTGCATTAGATGGCCATATCAGAGATTAATCTTCAGCATCAGGCCTTCCAATGAGTGCTGCTGCTGCTAAGTTGCTTCAGTTGAGTCTGACTCTGTGCGACCCCATAGATGGCAGCCCACCAGGCTTCCCTGCCCCTGGGATTCTCAAGGCAAGAACACTGGAGTGGGTTGCCATTTCCTTCTCTATTCAAATGAGTATTCAGGGTTAATTTCCTTTAGGATTGACTGGCTTGATGTCCTTGCTGTCCAAGGGACCCTCAGAAGTCTTCTCTAGCACAACAATTTGAAAGGGTCAATTCTTCAGGGTTCAGCCTTCTTAATGGTCCAACTCTCACATCTATCTATGCATGACTACTGGAAATACCGAGGGAGGGAAAAATGAGAGAATGATATTGAAACATATACACTGCCATATGTGAAATAGATAGTGAGTGGGAAGTTGCTGTATGATGTAGAGAGCTCATACTTGGAGCTCTTTGACAACCTAGAGGGATAGAATGCAGTGGGAGGTGGGAAGGAGGTTCAAGAGGGATAGGACATATGTATATCTAGGACTGATGCATGTTGAAATATGGTAGATACTAATACAATATTGTAAAGCAGTCATCCTCAAGTTAAAAATAAAAAAGTTCATTTATTAAAAAGTATGCCCATGCCCCTCAGGAAAGATCTTTGGTGTACAGCTGCCAGGAATTATAAAAGAGTATAATTCTTTCAATTGGTCTTCCCCCCCCTTTAATTCCTTTGAACTTTACATTTGCAAAATCTATCTTTTATGTACCTGTTTTATAGATATAAAAAAAAATTGGGAACACCTTACACTTACACCTTACACTCATTGTACAAATGAATACAAACACTTGCTGGTATTATAAAAATTCCATATGCTTTGTATATCCATATTCATATCTTTAGGGCTTCCCTGGTGGCTCAGAGGTTAAAGCGTCTGCCTGCAATGTGGGAGATCAGAGTTCGATCCCTGAGTCGGGAAGATCCCCTGGAGAAGGAAATGGCAACCCACTCCAGTATTCTTGCCTGGAGAATCCCATGGAGGCAGGAGCCTGGTAAGGTACAGTCCACGGGGTCGCAGAGTTGGACACGACTGAGTGACTTCACTTTCACTTCATTCATATCTTTAGAGCTATATTCATATATCCAAATGTTTAATATAAATGTAATTCCTTCTGATTAAAATTTCTATGGGAACTTGAAGAGATGTATGTTGTGCAGCTATGTTGGGACATAATCAGTGATATTGTTATTATAAGATGTAAGCTTGAAGTGGTTGGATATTTAAGTCATTAAACTCACCTTGCTCTCATTCCATACTCACAAACGACTTTGGCTGTGATTTGATTGCCCATGTGCTTTGGCTATGGAGACTCCCAGATGGTGCTAGCAGCAAAGAATCTGCCTACTAATGCAGAAGACATAAGAGATGCGGGTTCAATCCCTTGGTTGGGAGAATACCTTGGAGGAAGGCATGGCAGTCCACCCCAACATTCTTGCCTGGAGAATTCCATGGACAGTGGAGTCTGGAAGGCTATAGTCCATAGGATCACAGAGTAGAACATGACTGAAGAGACATAGCATGAACATGCAAGCTCATGTACTTTGACTAAAGGAAGAAAAAGTAGTTGATTATAGACACACATGATAGTTCAGTCCTGTGTTTCAGTTATCAGTAGATCCAATTAGGGTCCTGATAAGGATAAACATCTCAGCCTTCACAAAATCTCTGGACCATTCCACTTGACTTCTCTGCAATAAATCTTCCATAACCTCAGTGAACATTTTCTTAGAGGGCATCTTCCTTGTGTGATTTATATGTACAAATATGGAAAGGGAGAGAAGACAAGTGTATACAGTATAAGGTTCTATATGTTTAACAAATTCTATGTATTTAATGAGTGTTTATGACATGAAATTATCCAGTATAATGTAGAGATATAGCATATCTGTAATTATGATGAGAAAACAGTTCAAGATAGCCTTAATTGCATACTATTATTTCATGTTCAAGTGGTGATTCACTAAAGCTATAATTAAAAGGAATTTAATTTCAAAAATGCCATGTACAAAAATTTATGCATAAAAATTATGTGAATCTGTACATATAGCTGATATTATTGATTTGTGAAGATCAAGGAAACTGTCCACACAGTTATATGTCCTCTCAAAAAATGTTGAATCAGTGATTTGTTCTCTATATCTGTGAGTCTGCTTCTTTTTGTTATATTTACTAGTTTCTGATTTTTTTTTTTTTTTTAGATTACACATAAGTGATATCATACAGTATTTGGCTTTCTCTGAGGGGGAGGGACAGCATAGAGTTGGGGGAGTGGGAGGTACAAATTAAGTTATGTAAGATTAGCTCAAAGATGTACTATACAACATGGAGAATATTATCAATATTTGTAATAACTAATTAAAAGGAAACCTTTAAGAATTTTATAAAATATAAAAAGCATAAGACAATAAATTATATCACTTACATGTGTAATCTAAAACATGATACAAATGAACTTATTAACAAAAGAAAAATAGACTCACAGACACATAAATGAAATATATAGTTACCAAAGAGAAAAGATTGGGGGGTAGGGATAAATAGTTTGATGTTAGCAAATACAACCACTACATATAAAATAAACAATAAGGATTCATTGTATAGCACAGGGAACTATATTCAATATCTTATAATAAACTATACAGGGGAAGGATATGAAAAATAATGTAAATGTAAAAATGTAAATTGAGAAAAATAATCTAAAAATGTTGAATCAATCTAAACAAGAATTATTCAATTGGATTAGGAGGACCTTGTGGCCTTTTCAAAATATATACAGCCACCAATTGCTTCACCTGCTTCACTTGACACAACCTCCTCATCTCAAGAGGATCTCCTGAGATCTAGGGATTTTCACATATGGAAAAGGCCAGGGAGCTTCTTAACTTGGGAAATATTCCCTTAGACACTCAAAGACATTGTTCCTGTATGGCAACCTATTGATTTAATAATCAAATAGTAAGCATTCAATCACTTATTTTCTATATAATGAATTAACTTAAAATTTCCTGGTGGCTCAGGAAGTAAAGAATCGGTGTCAGTGCATGAGACCCAGGTGTAATCCAGGGTCAGGAAGATCCCCTGGATAAGGGCATGACAACCCACTTCAGTATTCTTGTCTGGAGAATTCCATGGACAGAGGAGCCTGGGGGACTACAGTCCATGGGGTCGCAAGAGTCAGACACAACAGAATGATTAACACTTTCACTTTTGCTTTTCAAAGTCTGGTAACTGGAAAGAAAACTCTCTTCCTTTTCTGTTTTTATTACAGAAGAAATTACAGAGAATACACTTGGTAGCAGGTAAGAAACAAAATCTCAAAGTTGCAAGAATAGTCTTCTGCCAACTTTATTCTAGCTACTGCTCTAGAAGATACTAGTTGAGACACTCCCACTATGTTAGTTCTTTTTTTTTTTTTAATGCATTTATTTTTTAATATAAGGATAATTGCTTTACAAAATTTTGTTGTTTTCTGTCAAACCTTAACATGAATCAGCCATAGTTATACACATGTCCCCTCCCTCTTGAAACTCCCTCCCATCTCCCTCTACGTCTGACCCCTCTAGTTTGGTGCAGAGCCCTTGTTTGAGTTCTCTGAGACATACAACAAATTCCCATTGTCTATCTATTTTACGAGAGCAATTCTCCTGGGTTCCCTTACCATACTGCTTTCTGCCTGGACAACCTTTCCCAATAAAATATCTTGCTTTATCAGCACATGTGTCTCCTCATACAATTCATTTCCGAGTGTTAGACAAGAGCCCAGTTTCGGGTCCTGGAAGGGGTCCCCCTTCCTGCAAAAAATGGTGACTGTGCCAGGAATTTTTCTTCACTGCAACTGATATCCTGACCTCTTGGGGGTATTCAGGGACCAGCTTGCCAGCCAATGGACCAAACCCAGTGGCCACAACTGGGACCCTTATGTTCCTGTTCGCTTCCTGATGCATAGTGCCCCGACTGGGTAAGGAAAAAGAGATTTTATTGACCTTTCTCCCCTTCCCTCTCACTTTCCTCTCCTTAACCCTTCCTATTCTACCCCTTTTATCTAGTCCCCCGGTCCTGGACTCAGGAATCTGGTCAAAAGGCCTCAGCCTGAGCTTAGGATTGGAGACTGATCACCTTCTCTTGGCAGAGAAATATAATTTTGGTTCTGTTCTGGTCTCGTCCTGTTTCTGGTAGGGCCAAATTCTAGTCCTCCCTTTTCTGGAGGGACAGGGTAAAGTCCCATTATGCCTGGGTATCTGCAGGTGGCAGGAGACGTCTGTAAGGCCACCCCTTTTGCCCACCTCTCCCACCTCCTCCCCCTCTTCTTTCAACCTGGCTTCCTTTCCTCCCTTTGAAATCTTTGAAGACCTGGGATATTTTCAATTACTCTGTTACTACTTGGATCTGAAGTTCTGTGTCTCTTTAGGAGGTTTTGTGAGAGACTGTAATCTTGTGTTTAAGGGAGTGTCTAAAGAGGACTGCCAGGTCTATGTGTGTGTTTTATACTCTGGCTTCTGTATCGTGATTTTTGATGACCATTTTGCTTTGTTTGGCCACCATTTGCTTTAGACCTGCCACAATTTTGCTAGAACTTGATTGTCTCCCTGTGCCTTGAGACCAGGGCTCTCAGGAACACTTATTGAGACCATCTCTAACTCTTGGGACTGAGGGGGGGGGAGGAAAAAGCCTTTACAATTTTATTTATTCTAATCGATGTTTATAAACTAGTGCATTTTATATTGTAATATCTAATTCATGACTAAGCTCAGAAAGTGAAGCTAAACCTTGCTTTGTGTCTGTCTGAATAAGTCTCCAGATGTCTTTGTCTCTGGATAATATTTTTGAGATTTATTTGTAAATGATCTCTATTTAATTGGTTTAAAGAAAAGTAAGTGTGTATAAATCAAATAGTTCCAAATTAAACAATTGGGAAATATTCATAATTAAATACCTGATATTACTGTTTGTTTGTTGATCTAACTAATATAGACATGTCTTAAAGTAATTAACATTAAAAAGCAACATATTTTCAGGAAAAGGAAATAGGAACCCACTCCAGTATTGTTGTCTGGGGAATCTCATGGACAGAGAAGCCTGATGAGTTACAGTCTATGGGGGTCACAAAGAATAAGACATGACTGAAGTGACTTAGCAGCACCTATTTTACAAATGATACTGTTTCCATGTTACTCTCTTCATACATCTCACCCTCTCCTCCTTCTCCCAGTGTCCCTACATCTGATCTCTATGTCTGTTTCTCCATTGCTGCCCTGTAAATAGGTTCTTCGGTATCATCTTTCGAGATACCATATGTATGTGTTCAGTTCAGTTTAGTCACTGAGTAGTATCCGACTCTTTGTGACCCCTTGAACCCCAGCATGCCAGGCTACCCTGTCCATCACCATCTCCTGGAGTCTACCCCAAACCATGTGCATTGTGTTGGTGATGCCATCCAACCATCTCATTCTCCACTGTCCCCTTCTCCTCCTGCCCTTAATCTTTCCCAGTATCAGGGTCCTTTCAAATGAGTCAGCTCTTTGCATCAGGTGGCCGAAGTATTGGAGTTTAAGCTTCAACGTCAGTCCTCCCAATGAACACCCAGGACTGGCCTCCTTTAGGATGGACTGGTTGGATCTCCTTGGAAGTCCAAGGAACTCTCAAGAGTTTTCTCCAACAACACAGTTCAAAAGCATCAATTCTTTGGCACTCATACATGATCCCTGGAAAAACCATACCCTTGACTAGACAGACCTTTGTTGACAAAGTAATGTCTCTGCTTTCCTTCCAAGGAGTAAACGGCTTTTAATTTCATGGCTACAATCACCAGCTGCAGTGATTTTGGAACCTAGAAAAATAAAGTCAGCCACTGTTTTCACTGTTTCCCATCTATTTGCCATGAAGTGATGGGACCCAATGCCATGATCTCAGTTTTCTTAATGTTGAGCTTTAAGCCAACTTTTTCACTCTCGTCTTTCACTTTCATTAAGATCTGCATATTTGAGGTTATTGATATTTCTCCTGGCAATCTTGATTCCAACTTGTGCTTCCTCCAGCCCAGCATTTCTCATATGAGTTAGTATATGATATTTGTCTTTCTCTTTCTGACTTCACTCTGTATAATAGGTTCTAGGTTCATCCACCTCATTAGAATTGGTTCATATATCTTCCATTTTTTTGTCTAAGTAACTTTACATTATGCAAATGTATCACAACTTCTCTATCCATTCATCTGTTGATGGACATCTAGGTTGCTACCATGTTCTAACTATTGTAAACAGTGCTGCAATGAACATTGGGGTACATGTGTCTTTTTTAATTTTGCTTTCCTCAAGGTATATGCCTAAGAGTGGGATTGCTGGGTCATATGGTGGTTTTATTCCTACTTTTTTTTAAAGGAATTGCCATACCATCTTCCACAGTGGCTGTATCAATTTTTATTAACTAATTTATTTTAATTGGAGGTTATTTACATGTCCATCAGCAGTGCAAGAGAGTTACCTATTCTCCACACACTCTACAGCATTTATTGTTTGTATACTTTTTGACAGCGATGGGCACACCAGAGCGCTGGCGGCTGCGACGGGCACACCAAAGTGCAGGCGGCTGCAATGGGCGTGCCAAAGTGTGGCCGAGAGGAGCCACCCCACGTCCGAGGTCAGGGGCAGAAGCTGGGAGGACCCCATGCCCAAAGGGTGGCGGCCAAGAGGAGTTACCCCACGTCCGAGGTCAGGGAGGGCGGCCAACAGGAGATACCCAGCATCCGAGGTCAGGGGCAGTGATGAGAGGAGACACCAAGCGTCCGAGGTCAGGGTCGGCGACGAAAGGAGATACCCAGTATCCAAGGTCGGGGCGGTGACGAGAGGAGATACCCCATGTCCGAGGTCAGGGGCGGCGATGAGAGGAGTTACACCATGTCCGAGGTCAGGGGCGGTGACGAGAGGAGTTACCCCGAGTCCAAGGTCAGGGGCAGTGGGCGGGAGGAGCTACCCCACGCCCCTAGACCTGAGGCCAGGGGTGACGGGTGGAGGAGCTACCCCACGCCACTAAGCCCGAGGCAAAGGGTGGCGGCGGGGAGGAACAACCCCATGACCAAGGCCAGGGGTGGTGGCCAGGAGGACCAACCTCATGTCCAAGGAGCCGTGGCTGCACGGGCGCAGGAGGGCCTAGAGGAGCTATCCCACATTGAAGGTCAGGAAGGGCGGTGGTGAGGAGATACCCTTCTTCCTAGGTAAGGAGCAATGGCTGTGCTTTGCTGGAGCAGCCGTGAAGAGATACCCCATGCCCAAGGTAAGAGAAACCCAAGTAAGACCGTAGGTGTTGCAAGAGGGCATCAGAGGGCAAACACACTGAAACCATAATCACAGAAAACTAGTCAATCTAATCACACGAGGACCATAGCCTTGTCTAACTCAATGAAACTAAGCCGTGCCCATGGGGCAACCCAAGACAGGCGGGTCATGGTGGAGAGATTTGACAGAATGTGCTCCACTGGAAAGGGAATGGCAAACCACTTCAGTATTCTTTCCTTGAGAACCCCATGAACAGTATGAAAAGGCAAAATGATAGGATACTGAAAGAGAAACTCCCCAGGTCAGTAGGTGCCCAATATGTTACTGGAGATCAGTGGAGAAATAACTCCAGAAAGAATGAAGGGATGGATCCAAAGCAAAAACAATACCCAGCTGTGGATGTGACTGGTGATAGAAGCAAGGTCCGATGCTGTAAAGAGCAATATTGCATAGGAACATGGAATGTCAGGTCCATGAATCAAGGCAAATTGGAAGTGGTCAAACAAGAGATGGCAAGAGTGAATGTCGACTTTCTAGGAGTAGCAAACTGAAATGGACTGGAATGGGTGATTTTAACTCAGATAACCATTATATCTACTACTGTGGGAAGGAATCCCTCAGAAGAAATGGAGTTGCCGTCATGGTCAACAAAAGATCCAGAAATGCAGTACTTGGATGCAATCTCAAAAACAACAAAATGATTTCTGTTTGTTTCCAAGGCAAACCATTCAATATCACAGTAATCCAAGTCTATGCCCCAACCAGTAATGCTGAAGAAGCTGAAGTTGAACAGTTCTATGAAGACCTACAATACCTTTTAGAACTAACACCCCAAAAAGATGTCCTTTTCATTATAGGGGACTGGAATGCAAAAGTAGGAAGTCAAGAAACACCTGGAGTAACAGGCAAATTTGGCCATGGATTATGGAATGAAGCAGGGCAAAGACTAATAGAGTTTTGCCAAGAAAACACACTGGTCATAGCAAACACCCTCTTCCAACAACACAAGAGAAGACTCTATACATGGACATCACCAGATGGTCAACACAGAAATCAGATTGATTATATTCTTTGCAGCCAAAATTGAGAAGCTCTATACAGTCAACAAAAACAAGACTGGGAGCTGACTGTGGCTCAGATCATGAACTCCTTATTGGCAAATTCATACTTAAATTGAAGAAAATAAAGAAAACCACTAGACCATTCAGGTATGACCTAAATCAAATCCCTTATGATTATACAGTGGAAGTGAGAAATAGATTTAAGGGCCTAGACTTGATAGATAGAGTGCCTGATGAACTATGGAATGAGGTTCATGACATTGTACAGGAGACAGGGATCAAGACAATTCCCATAGAAAAGAAATGCAAAAAAGCTAAATGGCTGCCTGGGGAGGCTTTACAAATAGCTGTGAAAAGAAGAGAAGCGAAAAGCAAAGGAGAAAAAGAAAGATATAAACATCTGAATGCAGAGTTCCAAAGAATAGCAAGAAGAGATAAGAAAGCCCTCTTCAGCGATCCGTGCAAAGAAATAGAGGAAAACAATAGAATGGAAAGACTAGGGATCTCTTCAAGAAAATCAGAGATACCAAAGGAACATTTCATGCAAAGATGGGCTCGATAAAGGACATAATTGGTATGGACCTAAAAGGAGCAGAAGATATTAAGAAGAGACAGCAAGAATTCACAGAAGAACTGTACAAAAAAGATCTTCATGACCCAGATAATCACGATGTTGTGATCACTGACCTAGAGCCAAACATCCTGGAATGTGAAATCAAGTGGGCCTTAGAAAGCATCACTACGAAAAAAGCTAGTGGAGGTGATGGAATTCCAGTTGAGCTATTCCAAATCCTGAAAGATGATGCTGTGAAAGTGCTGCACTCAATATGCCAGCAAATTTGGAAAACTCAGCAGTGGCCACAGGATTGGAAAATATCAGTTTTCATTCCAATCCCAAAGAAAGGCAATGCCAAAGAATGCTCAAACTATAACACAATTGCACTCATCTCAAATGCTAGAAAAGTAATGCTTAAAATTCTCCAGCCAGGCTTCAGCAGTATGTGAACCGTGAACTTCATGATGTTCAAGCTGGTTTTAGAAAAGGCAGAGGAACCAGAGATCAAATTGGCAACATCCGCTGGATCATGGAAAAAGCAAGAGAGTTCCAGAAAAACATCTATTTCTGCTTTATTGACTATGCCAAAGCCTTTGACTGTGTGGATCACAATAAACTGTGGAAAATTCTGAAAGAGAGATGGGAATAGCAGACCACCTGACCTGCCTCTTGAGAAATTTGTATGCAGGTCAGGAAGCAACAGTTAGAACTGGAAATGGAACAACAGACTGGTTGCAAATAGGAACAGGAGTATGTCAAGGCTGTGTATTGTCACCCTGTTTATTTAACTTCTATGCAGAGTACATCATGATAAACTCTGGACTGGAAGAAACACAAGCTGGAATCAAGATTGCCAGGAGAAATCTCAATAACCTCAGATATGCAGATGACACCACCCTTATGGCAGAAAGTGAAGAGGAACTAAAAGCCTCTTGATGAAAGTGAAAGTGGAGAGTGAAAAAGTTGGCTTTAAGCTCAACATTCAGAAAACAAAGATCATGGCAACCAGTCCCATCTCTTCATGTGAAATAGATGGGGAAACAGTGGAAACAGTGTCAGACTTTATTTTTCTGGGCTCCAAAATCACTTCAGATGGTGACTGCAGCCATGACATTAAAATACGCTTACTCCTTGGAAGGAAAGTTATGACCAACCTAGATAGCACATTCAAAAGCAGAGACATTACTTTGCCAACAAAGGTTCATCTAGTCAAGGCTATGGTTTTTCCTGTGGTCATGTATGGATGTGAGTGTTGGACTGTGATGAAGGCTGAGCACTGAAGAATTGATGCTTTTGAAATGTGGTGTTGGAGAAGACTCTTGAGAATCCCTTGGACTGCAAGGAGATCCATCCAGTCCATTCTGAAGGAGATCAGCCCTGGGTGTTCTTTGGAAGGAATGATGCTAAAGCTGAAACTCCAGTACTTTGGCCACCTCATGTGAAGAGTTGACTCATTGGAAAAGACTCTGATGCTGGAAGTGATTGCGGGCAGGAGGAGAAGGGGACGACATAGGATGAGATTGCTGGATTGCATCACTGACTCAATGGACGTGAGTCTGAGTAAACTCTGGGAGTTGGTGATGGACAGGGAGGCCTGGCGTGCTGCGATTCATGGGGTCGCAAAAGTCGGACACAACTGAGCAACTGATCTGATCTGATCTGATACTTTTTGTTGATGACCATTCTGACCAGTATAATGTGATATCTCATTGTAGTTTTGATTTACATTTCTCTAATAATGATCAACATTGAGCATCTTTTCACTTATTTGTTAGTCATCTACGTGTCTTCTTTGGAGAAATGTGTTTAGGTTTTTTCCCCACTTTTTTATTGGTTCTTTGTTTTTATGTTGTTACGTTGTATGAGCTGCTTGTGTATTTTGGAAACTAATCTTTTATCACTTGTTTCATTTGCTATGGTTTTCTCTCATTCTAAGTTTGATCTTTTCACCTTATTTATAGTTTCCTTTACTGTGCAAAAGCTTTTAAGTTTAATTAGATCCCACTTGTTTACTTTCATTTTTATTTGCATTACTCTAGGAGGTAGGTCATAGCAAATCTTTTTTGACTTATGTCATCAAAGGTTTCATCTATGTTTTCCTCTAAGAGTTTTATAGCTTCTGGTTTTATATTTAGGCCTTTTTTTTTTTTAATTTATTTTGAATTTATTATTGTGTATAGTGTTAGGAAGTGTTTTAATTTCATTCCCTTTTATGTAGCTGTCCTATTTTCCTAGCACCATTTACTGAAGAAGCTGTTCTAGTCCCATTCTATTTTCTTACCTCTTCTGCCAAAAATAAGGTGCATGGGCCTTCCCTGATAGCTCAGTTGGTAAAGAATCTACCTGCAATGCAGGAGACCCTGGTTCGATGTCACAGTGGAAATGACAAATAGATTCAAGGATTAGATCTAATAGACAGAGTGCCTGAAGAACTATGAAGGAGATTCCTGACATTGTGCAGGAGGCAGTGATCAAGACCATCCCCAAGAAAAAGAAATTCAAAAAAGTAAAATGGTTGTCTGAGGAGGGCTTATAAATAGCTGAAAAGAAGAGAAACTAAAGGCAAAGGAGAAAAAGAAAGATATACCAATTCAAATAGAGAGTTCCAAAGAATAACAAGAAGAGAAAAGAAAGTCTTCCTTACTGATCAATGCAAAGAAATATAGGGGAAAAAAAAATAGAATGGGACAGACTAGAGATCTCTTCAGGAAAATTAGAGATACCAAGAGAATATTTCATGAAAAGATGAGCACAATAAAACAGAAATGGTATGGACCTAACAGAAGCAGATGATATTAAGAAGGGGTGGCAAGAATACACAGAAGAACTATACAAAAAAAGGTCTTCACGACCAAGATAACCATGATGGTGTGATCACTTGCCTAGGGCCGACATCCTGGAATGTGAAGTCAAGTGGGCCTTAGAAAGCATCACTACAAACAAAACTAGTGGAGGTGATAGAATTCCAGTTAAGCTATTTCAAGTAGCTATTTCAAATCCTAATAGGTGATGCTCTTAAAGTGCTGAACTCAATATGCCAGCAAATGTGGAAAACTCAGCAGTGGACACAGGACTGGAAAAGGTCAGTTTTCATTCCAATCCCAAATAAAGGCAATTCCAAAGAATGCTCAAACTACCGCACAATTGCACTCATCTCACACGCTAATAAAGTAATGCTCAAAATTCTCCAAGCCAGGCTTCAACAATACGTGAACCATGAACTTCCAGATGTTCAAGCTGCATTTAGAAAAGGCAGAGGAAGCAGAAATCAAATTGCTAACATCCATTGGATCATCAAAAAAGCAAGATAATACCAGAAAAACATGTAATTTTCCCTTATTGATTAAACCAAACTTTTGACTATGTAGATCACAACAAACTGTGGACAATTCTTAAAGAGATGGGAGTATCAGATGACCTCACCTGCCTCCTGAGAAATCTGTATACAGATCAAGAAGCAACAGTTAGAACCAGACATGGGGCAACAGACTGGTTCCAAATTGGGAAAGGAGTACGTCAAGGTTATATATTATCACCCTGCTTATTTAACTTAAATGTAGAGTACATCATGCGATATGCCCAGTTGGATGAAACACAAACTGGAATCAAGATTGCTGGGAGAAATATCAGTAACTTCAAGTATACAGATGACACCACCCTTATGGCAGAAAATTAAGAATTAAAAAGCCTCTTAATGAAAGTGAAAGAAGAGAGTGAAAAATATGGCTTTAAAATCAACATTCAAAAAGCAAAGATCATGGCATCTAGTCTCATCACTTCATGACAAATAGATGGGGAATAATGGGAACAGTGAGAGACTTTATTTTTTTGATCTCCAAAATCATTACAGATGGTGACTGTAGCCATGAAATTAAAACACATTTGTCCCTTGGAATAAAAGATATGCCCAACCACGACAGCATATTAAAAAGCAGAGATATTATTTTGCCAACAAAGGTCCATCTAGTCAAAGCTATGGTTTTTCCAGTAGTCATATATTGATGTAAGAGTTGTACTATAAAGAAAGCTGAACACTAAAGAATTGATGCTTTTGAACTGTGGTTTTGGAGAAGACTCTTGTGTGTCCCTTGGACTGCCAGGAGATCAAGCCAGTCAACCCTAAAGGAAATCAGTCCTGAATACTCATTGGAAGGATTGATGTTGAAGCTGAAACTCCAACACTTTGGGAACCTGATGCAAAGAATTGACTCATTGGAAAAGATTCTGATGCTGGTATGGATTGAAGGCAGGAGGAGAAGGGGACGACAGAAATTGAGATTGTTGGATGGTATCACCAACTCGAAGGACATAATATGTGTTAGGTTCGGGAGTTGGTGATGGACAGGGAGGCCTGGCGTGCTGTAATCTACGAGCTTGGAAATAGTCGGACACAACTGAGCGACTGAACTGAAGTGAACTAAAGGTTTTATCTACAAACTGAAGTTTTGTGTACAGAGTCGAACACGACTGAGTGACAAACACACACACACACAATTTATGTTTAACACTGTATAACTTTAAGGTATACAATATGATGATTTGATATACATATATATTGTGAAATCATTACCAATGATAAAGATAGTTACATCCATTACCTCACATGGTCACTTTTTTTTCTTTTTTTTTTTTGTGGTAAGAACATTTAAGATTTAATGTAGCAATTTTTTGGAGAATGCAATAGCACCCCACTCCAGTACTCTTACCTGCAAAATACCATGGACGGAGGAGCCTGGTAGGCTGCAGTCCATGGGGTTGCTAAGAGTCGGACACTACTGAGGGATTTCACTTTCACTTTTCAGTTTCATGCATTGGAGAAGGAAATGGCAACCCACTCAAGTGTTCTTGCCTGGAGAATCCCAGGGATGGGGGAGCCTGATGGGCTGCCATCTTTGGGGTCGCACAGAGTCAGACATAACTTAAGTAATTTAGCAGCAGCAGAAGTGTAGGGTGAGATTTGCAGTGAATTGTTTGTTTGTTTCCCCCTCTGATGGGCAAGGGCTGAATGATGTGGTAATCCTGTATGTTGATTATAGTATTTATATTTTTGTCTTTTTTTTTTTTTTTTTCTTTCTTGATGTGTCCTGAACAGTATTCTACTGGGATTTGGGTGATGCCAGGACTTGTATACAAGTGGTTGTGTTTCTGGGAGCTCTCACTAATTGATATTAACTAGGGTTAGAAGTTCTCTGGTAGTCTAGGGTGTTGGAGTCAGCAGTCTCACTCCAAAGGCTCAGGGCTTGATCTCTGGCCAGGAATCAAAATTCCACACGTGGTGTTTTATGGCATCAGTTCAGTTAAGTTCAGTCGATCAGTCATTTCTGACTCTTTGCGACCCCATGAATTAAAGCATGCCAGGCCTCCCTATCCATCACCAACTCCCTGAGTTCACTCAAGCTCGTGTCCATCGAGTTGGTGATGTTATCCAGCCATCTCATCCTCTGTCGTCCCCTTCTCCTCCTGCCCCCAATCCCTCCCAGCATCAGTCTTTTCCAATGAGTCAACTCTTCGAATGAGGTGGCCAAAGTACTGGAGTTTCAGCTTTAGCATCATTCCTTCCAAAGAACACCAAGGACTGATCTCCTTTAGAATGGACTGGTTGGATCTCCTTGCAGTCCAAGGGACTCTCAAGAGTCTTCTCCAACAACACAGTTCCAAAGCATCAATTCTTTGGCGCTCAGCTTTCTTCACTGTCCAACTCTCACATCCATACCTGACCACTGGAAAAACCATAACCTTGACTACATGGACCTTTGTTGGCAAAGTAATGTCTCTGCTTTTGAATATGCTATCTAGGTTGGTCATAACTTTTCTTCATCAAATATGATTAAAACAAGTAGTCAGAAATGAGAAACCAAAGATGAACCTCGGACAAAGGGCAGTTAGAAAATCAGGGAAATAATAATTAAAATATTGGAATATGCACATATGCACATATAATCATAAGCAAAATCAAAACAGTGCAACAAAAATAAACTACAGTAAACTGAGCCAGTGAACAAAGGAAACCAAAAATGATATCCACCAGTTAAGAACAAAATTACCTAAAGCACAAACTAGAATACAAAACTAAAGCAAGGTGCCAACTGGGGAGTAAAACATTGAAAACAAAGCTACCAATAATGTCAGATAAAGGAAAGACAGACAAGGAAGAAAGGAAGAATAGTAATGTAAAGCTAAATTGAGGTAGGTAAATAAGACTTACATATATTAAAGATTAACTGCAAGGGGAAAAGAACAGTAGGACAAGCAAATAAAGGAATAAATGTATAAAAATAATAATAAATTTAAAATTTAAAAAAATAAATAAATAAAATAAAAAAAGGAAAACTCCACAGAACATCAAAAGACCAATGAAGAAGCAGAGGTTTATGACAGCAATAGAAAATGTGATTAAAAAACAGCTCAAAAGCCTAATTTGAGTTCATAGTGCTAATAAAACTGACAATTACAATGGAGGAAATTAAAGAAAAAAGAAAAAAAATCCAAAAGAAACTACACAATAAGTCAAAATATAAGAATAATAATTGTTTTCCCGAGTCTCTGCTGTCAGCATCCTTTCCCTCACTGTGAGTCACAGTCCTACCTCCCTAGGATGCTCTTCAACACTGTGCTGATCTCTGGTCCTGCTGTAGGGGAAGCTCAGGCTCTAATCTGGTCCTGCTCCTGTATGTTCTTGCCTCTAATATCCACAGCTATCAGAACTAATATATTTTCTTTTGTGGGAGCTCTCAATGTCATTTTACATATGCCATAAACACAGAGTCTACCTAGTTGATCATGTGGATTTAATCTGTAACTTGTACAGCTGATGGGAAGGTTCTGAATCTTCTTCACTTGTTACACTGCCCCTGGGTTTCAACTGTGGTTTCATTTCCCCTCTGCATGTGGGTCATCCACTGGGGTTTACTCCTGAGGCTCTCCTGGTGGATTTAGGTTTGCACTAGTGAGGGCCAAGTGTGGAGGTAATGAAGCTACTTGGGTTGAAGGAGTTCTGAAACCAGGCAGCACCAGGTAGTCAGGGAAGTTTGTGGCTAGGGCAGCAGGAAATATAGTGGTCAAAACGGTATGGAAACCCACTCCAGTATTCTCGCCTGGAGAACCCCACTGACAGAGAAGCCTGTCAGAAGCCTGTCAGGCCACAGCCCACAGTGTCACAAAGATTTGGACAAGACCAAAGTATTCCTGCATGCATAGGTGCAAGACTTTTTTTGGCTGTGGCAGCTCTGTACCAGTAAGAGTTGAGCCCCTTGGTCACAGGGACTCTGATGGTGCCAAGTGTGTAGGGACACAGACTTCCTCAGCACAGGAGTATTTTTTTGAGCCTCTGGAAGTTGGTGATAAGAAGGCCTCTTTGGCCAGTCTTTATCTGTAGCCCTCCGTGCCACCCTCCCCCCCCCCCCCAATTCAGCCACTTAGAGGGCTCCCTTGCCTGTGGTCCTTCCCTGTTGTTTAGCATGTCAGGCACATAAAGGGCCCCACTTAGCTGGGGCTTTACTCTGTAGTTCAGCACATCAGATACTTAAAGGGGCACCCTGGTTCAGGTCCTACTCTATTGCTCCACATATCAGGTTCTTGATGGGCCACCCTCTCTATTGTTTCAGCTGCTGATGCTGGCGTGTGGGGAGGTGATGGCTCCACCCCCTACACATGACAGCAGTATCGCCTTCTTCCACGTCTGCCTGGCTTTCCTTTGCAGTCATTTCCCACCACAATCTTCTCCCTCACGTCCCCCTGGTCCATCTGTCTGCAGTCAACAGCAGCTCTCGCCCTGGGATTGCTCCACAATCCCCAGCTGCTGAACCTTCTAGGGGACCTGCATCCCTGTCTTGGGTACATATGACTACAGCAAGGATTGCATGATTCTCATTCCATTTAGGATGCCACAGATCGGCTGCTTCACTCTAAGCCTTACATGTTTCTCCTCTGACCCAGACAATTGCCCCGATGTGGGGATCAGACCCTTGCTTCAGTTCCCCCACCTGCCAAGGGCAGGTCCAATCCTACTAACACTCCTGTTTTCCCCCCAGTCCCTTCATCCTACTGAATTTTGCAATGTTTTATATATTCTTTTCTGGTAGTCAGGTACTCCTGTCTGCTCTCAGCTGGTGTTCTGCAAGCACTTCTGTGTCTGAAGGTGTATTCCTGATGTATCCGTGGAGAGAGATGTACTCCGTGTCCACCTGTTCTTCTGCCACCTTGCCCCTCTGTATTAGTTCTTATTCACCCGTTATTCTTTCCATCCATCTAGCTAGTCTCCTACATTTTTTCACCTTCTCTTTCTTGCTTAATTGCACTCTGATAGTTGCTGCCCTCTAGCTAAGATTATACTATGCACCTGATGCTTACTTCTCTAAGACAACACTCCCTAACACTCCTTTCATTTTTGCGTATTCTTTACTCCAGAAAGAAGGTCACGGGACGATAACCTCGAGGACAACCATTACCTGTTCTGGACCCACCTGATGCCAGTCTTAATGACCTCAATGCCCCCAGGAGGAAAGAAGAATACACCACCACACCAGCCCCATCCTTACCTACAGCCCTATTTTCCACACTGAAACTATAAGAGCCCTTTCTATTTCCTAAAAAGGGGAGCACAGTCTTGGAGGCATTAGCCCGCTATGCTCCGCTTTGCCTGGCAAAGTAATAAAACGACTTACTATCTTCTACTCCTCCAAAGCTCTTTCTCCACATTTCTACTTAGCACCATTGAACAGGGGCCAGATTTTCGGCAATACTATCTTAATTTAAGGAAGCATAAAAAGATATCCCAAAAGTACACAACTAATTTGTGAAAAAGATAGATTTTCTATTGTCATTTTCCAACTTGTCATTCAAACATGGCTTAAATTTAGATCAAATTAATCACTTTACCATAAGTAAGGTGAGAATTCTAACTGCTATATTTCTCTCATTCTCTCACAGAACCTGGTGATTATTTTGAATTATTCAAAATTTTGACTTTGGTGACAAATATTCTACTTTTGTTGTATTAAACCTCATTTGCTTCTAAAATAAAATATTTTTTAGAAGCAACATCTATTTCTCAAGTTTCACAAGTTTTAATCCCCCCCCCCCCCCCCCCCGAAATATCCTGATTAATGATATCCTTAGTTAAACAAGGTTCATTTTAGGCAGACAAAGAAAGTTGATGCTTTCAACTTGTTAGATAAGCAATCTGGAAGATCTGCTAAAATATCACTAAATGATCTTTTAGTCTAGCTTCTGATATTTTTTCTTCTTTCTTCATTTGATGATGCTATTTATGTGGCCATATTCTTTCTTTTCTAGCTCTACATTTTCCTGTCCCACTAGAGTAAGTCATGGGATGTATGTTTTCTTCTTATTTTTCTAAAAGCATTAACTGCCTTAAGCCAAATATGATCAGTGTAAAATTTATCTGACAAATGCTTGGTGAAATCCACCAAATGATTTTCACATCACAGATTAAAAAAAAAAAAAAAAAAAAAGCCTTGAGAGGCAAATCTACAGATTTTGAAACAGCACTTTAAAAATTGGCAGAATAATCTTCTGTATGGCCCAAAGCAAGATGTAAATTAAGAAGCAATACACTTTGAGTCTAATGGAGCATGTACTTATAAATTCATGGATCCATTCAACTCATGTAAATAGCTTACACGTTGTACCTCCCAAGAATAATTTCCCAACATTAAAGAATTTGAAATTATAAATATTAAGACAGAAAATTTTCTGTGCATTTCTTTTAGAATAATTTTGGAGAGATTAGAAAGGAGAATAATTCTTATTTGTTAATTTGCATTCTAATTGTATATTTTATAGGTTGAATGTCAAAAGAATTGAAAAAGCTTTGGGCAAAATCTGCAGGAGGGATGTGTCTATTGTCACTTGAAAATAGATGTTTGCTAGCCTGTTAGCAAGGCAGCAATGTGTTCATGAGCCAGCAGGCATTTAGCATTTGGACAACAACATGACCCTTTAGTGTTCAAAGTGTTAGAACATGGATTTATTAATTAGACAACGATCGAAATCCTTAGAAAACTAAAAATAAACTATTGCTGCTGCTAAGTCGCTTCAGTCATGTCCGACTCTATGCGACCCCATAGATGGCAGCCCACCAGGCTCCCCCGTCCCTGGGATTCTCCAGGCAAGAATACTGGAGTGGGTTGCCATTTCCTACTCCATAAAATAAACTATCAATAGTGACTAACTGGGGGGGGGGGGGGGGCGTTTCTTGTTTAAGAGGATTTTTTAAATTTCTCCAGATATGTTACTAACTTCAAGCTTTAAAAGGTCATCCAGGTCAGATCAGTCATATTATCTGTACATAAATGCATGTGGTATAATTTGAAAAAAGAAGAAAAAAATTTGAGTCAATATTGCATAGAAGACCAAGGAAAACTTAACCTAGAAAATAAAATAATGGTTTCAAAGATAGGTTGCCAAATATTTAATGGACACTTATGATGCAAATCTAAAAGAGTAGTATTTTTTTAATTTTATTATTATTTATTTATTTTTTTACTGATCATCATTACCTGTAGCATCTTTGTTCAATGACCAGGGATTGAATTTACACCTCCTTTAATGGAAGCACCTTAATCTTAACCAGTGGAACACAAGGAAATTCCCAGGGAGCATTAAATATATTTGAAATGTTGCACAATGTAGCAAAAAACATTTGTATGTTGATTGTATATTGTAACAAGAAAGCTTTCATAAGAACTGCTGCTGCTGCTGCTAAGTCGCTTCAGTCCTGTCCGACTCTGTGTGACCCCATAGACGGCAGCCCACCAGGCTCCCCTGTCCCTGGGATTCTCCAGGCAAGAACACTGGAATGGGTTGCCATTTCATTTTCCAATGCATGAAAGTGAAAAGTGAAAGTGAAGTCGCTCAGTCGTGTCCGACTCTTAGCGACCTCATGGACTGCAGCCTACCAGGCTCCTCCGTCCGTGGGATTTTCCAGGCAAGAGTACTGGAGTGGGGTGCCATTGCCTTCTCCATTCATAAGAACAGTTAACTCAAAAGAACAAAAGCAGATTTTCTGACATGATCACCAAAACAGAAATATTTGAGTTTGCAGGAACCAAGGATAAATGCCAGAAAGCTAAAAATGACAGCTTTTTAAAAAATGGGATAAAAATGATTTTAGACAGCATCAGGCTGCTAAACCCCTAATAGTAATTATAATAAAGGGAAAACTCTAGAAGAGCAAGTTAAAGTACTGTTTTGGATAAATTTTCAGAAAATGTATAAAATGTGATGACATCATATTTAAGAACTAGTCTTCAAGATGTATCAGAACTTTTAGCAGTAGATACAACAAAGAGAAAATAGTGGAGAAATTGGAGAAATAACAAATATCAGAAAATAGAAGCCAGTGTCAAAAATTAAAGTATTTTGTTAATTTCCAAGATATTAAGCATGGTTATATGTTTCCATATAATTGTTTCCAAACCAGTCCAAGTCTTCATGACTAATTTTACAAACCAAAGTCTCAAGTTCCTTGGAAATATGGGTACATGTGGGCAGAATAATAGCCACAATAGTTCAAGGAAAATTCATTTGTTTCCTGGAGGAATTAAAATTACTTGAGTAAACAGGCAGATATAAGCAAGGGATTTTAAAACACTGAAATGAATTTAGTATTAAAAATTTCATATCTGGTTGGATTAAATCTGCTATTGTTTTCCTGAGTGTTTTTGCCCATGAGAAATATTGGACTGTAGTTCTCCTTTTTTTGCAAGGTCTTTATCTAGTTTTAGCAGAGAAATGATCTCATGAAATGAACTAGGAAGCATTCCCTCTACTTCTGTTTTCTGAAAGGGACAGGAGAGAAAGTCTATAATTTATTTTTTGGATATTCAATGGAATATATGAGTGAAACCATCTAGGCTGGGTGTTTTCTTTTTTGTAAAGTTATTAGTAATTCAACTTGCTTAATAGACATAATCCTATTTATTATCCTTTTGTGAGTTTTGGTAGTATGTGTTATTTAAGGAATAGGCCCAGTACTTTGTCGTTTATCGTTTTAGTTACTGAGTCATGCCCAACTCTTTTTGCAACTCCATGGACTATAGCCCACCAGGATCCTCTGTCCATGGAATTGCAGGGCAAAATACCAGAGTGGATTGCCATTTCTTTATCCAGGGCATGTTTCCAAACCAAGGATCAAACTCACATGTCCTGTATTGGCAGGCAGATTCCTTATGATCCACCAGGAAGTCAGGCTCATTACATATAAGACAACAAAAATGGAAACAGAGTCGTTCATACTTTCCTCTTCGTACTGTTCATGGGATACTTATGGTAAGAAAACTAGAGTAGTTTGCCATTTCCTCCTCCAATGGACCAAGTTTTGTAAGCACTTTCCACTATGGCCCATGCATCTTGGTCAGCCTCTGCATGGCATGGCTGATGGCTTCATTGAGATATGCAAACCCCTTAAGAGTGACGAGGCTCTGAGAGACTACACTAAAGCTTTTCATGGTGTGGATCAAAGCAAACTGTGGGAAAGTCTTAAAGAAATGAAAATACCAGACCACCTTATATGTCTCCTGAGAAACTTGTAGGTGAATTAATAAGCAACACTTAGACTCTTACATGGAATAACCAACTGGTTCAAAATTGTGAAAGGAGTACAACAAATTTGCATATTGTCACCCTATTTATTTAACTTTTATACAGAGGACATCATATGAAATGTTGAGCTAGATGAATCACAAGCTGGAATCAAGATGGCCAGGAGTAATATCAATGACCTCAGATATTCAAATGATACGACTGTAGTGGCAGAAAGAGAAAAGGAACTAAAGAGCCTCTTAATGAGGGTAAAGAGGAGAGTGAAAAAACTGGTTTGAGAATCAACATTCAAAAAACTAAGATCATGGCGTCTTGTCCCATCACTTCATGGCAAATAGAAGGGGAAAGTGGAAATAGTGCCAGATTTTATTTTCTTGGGCTCTGAAATCCCTGTGGACATTGACTGCAGCCATGAAATCAAAAGACACTTGTTCCTTGGAAACAGGCAGAAAGCTACAACAAACCTAGATAGCATATTAAAAAGCAGAAACATCACTTTCCTGACAAAGGTCCGTGTAGTCAAAGCTATGGTTTTTCCAGTACTCATGTATGGATGTGAGAGTTGAACTATAAAGAAATCTGCATGCCAAGGAATTGATGCTTTCGAATTATGGTGCTTGAGAATCCCTTGGACTGTAAGGAGATCAAACAACTCAATCCTAAAGGAAATCAACCCTGAATATTCACTGGAAGGACTAATGCTGAAGCTGAAGCTGAAGCTCCAATATTTTGGCCATCTGATGTGAAGACTCATTGGAAAAGACACTGATGCTGGGTAAGATTGAAGAGAAGACAGTGGCAGAGAATGAGACAGTTAGATAGCATCATTAACTCAACGGACATGAATCTGAGCAAACTTCAGGAGATAGTGAAGGACAGGGAAGCCTGGCTCGGTATAGTCCATAGGGTTGCAAAATGTTGGACATGAGTTAGCAACTGAACATACTTTCCTTTATTATCAATTTAATGGCTTGTAAGGCTGAAAAAGCTGATGTTGAGTGGTTCTATGAAAACCTACAAGATCTTCTAGAACTAATACCAAAAAAAAAAAAAAAAAAGTCCTTTTCATTATAGGGGACTGGATGCAAAAGTAGGAAGTCAAGAAACGCTTGGAGTAACAGGCAAATTTGGCCTTGGAGTATAGAATGAAGCAGGGCAAAGTCTAACAGAGTTCTGCCAAGTGAACGCATTGGTCATAACAAACACCTTCTTCCAACAACACAAGAGAAGACTCTACACATGGACATCACCAGATGGTCAACACTGAAATCAGATTGATTATATTCTTTGCAGCAAAAGATGGAGAAGCTCTATACAGTTAGCAAAAACAAGACCAGGAATGGACTGTGGTCAGATCATGAACTCCTTATTGCCAAATTCAGACTTAAATGGAAGAAAGTGGGGAAAGCCACTAGACCATTCAGGTATGACCTAAATCAAATCCCTTATGACTATATAGTTGAAGTGAGAAATAGATTTAAGGGACTAGATCTGATAGACAGAATGCCTGATGAACTATGGATGGAGGTTCCTGACGTTGTACAGGAGGCAGGGAGCAAGAACATCCCCAAGAAAAAAGAAATGCAAGAAAGCAAAATGGCTGTCTGAGGGGCATTACAAATAGCTGTAAAAAGAAGAGAAGTGAAAAGCAAAGGAGAAAAGGAAAGATATATCCATTTGAATGCAGACTTCCAAAGAATAGCAAGGAGAGATAAGAAAGGCTTCCTCAGTGATCTATGCAAAGAAATAGAGGAAAACAATAGAACGGGAAAGACTAGAGATCTCTTCAAGAAAATTAGAGATACAAACGGAACATTTCATGCAAAGATGGGCTCAATAAAGGACAGAAATGGTATGGACCTAACAGAAGCAGAAGATATTAAGAAGAGGTGGCAAGAATACACAGAAGAGCTATAAAAACAAAACAAAACAACTTTATGAACTAGATAATCATGATTGTGTGATCACTCACCTAGATCCAGACATCCTGGAATGTGAAGTCACGTGGGGCTTAAGAAGCATCACTATGAACAAAGCTAGTGCAGGTGATGAAATTCCAGTTGAGCTATTTCAAATCCTAAAACATGATGCTGTGAAAGTGCTGCATTCAATATGCCAACGAACTTAGAAACCTCAGCTATGGCCACAGGACTGGAAAAGGTCAGTTTTCATTCTAATTCCGAAGAAATGCAATGCCAAAGAATGCTAAAACTACTGCACAATTACACTCATCTCACACGCTAGTAAAGTAAGCCTCAAAATTCTTCAAGCCAGGATTCAGCAATATGTAAATCGTGAACTTGCAGATGTTCAAGCTGGTTTTAGAAAATAAAGAGGAAGCAGAGATCAAATTGCCAACATCTTCTGGATCATAGAAAAAGCAAGAGAGTTCCAGAAAAAACATCTATTTCTGCTTTATTGACTATGTCAAAGCCTTTGACTATGTGGATCACCATAAACTCTGGAAAATTCTGAAAGAGATGGGAATACCAGACCACCCAACCTGCCTTTTTAGAAACCTGTTTGCCGGCCAGGAAGCAACAGTTAGAATTGGACATGGAACAACAGACTGGTTCCAAATAGGAAAAGGAGTACATCAAGGCTGTATATTGTCACCCTGTTTATTTAATGCATATGCAGAGTACATTGAGAAATGCTGGGCTGGAGGAAGCATAAGCTAGAATCAAGATTGCCAGTAGAAATATCAATAACCTCAGATATGCAGATGACACCACCCTTATGGCAGAAATTGAAGAAGTAAAGAGCCTGTTGATGAAAGTGAAAGAGGAGAGTGAAAAAGTTGGCTTAAAGCTCAACATTTAGAAAACTAAGATCATGGCACCCAGTCCCATCACTTCATGGCAAATAGATGGGGAAACAGTAGAAACAATGGCTGACTTTATTTTTCTGGGCTCCAAAATCACTGCAGAAGGTGATTGCAGCCATGAAATTAAAAGACGCTTGCTCCTTGGAAGGAAAGTTTTGACCAACCTAGACAGTATATTAATAAACAGAGACATTACTTTCCCAACAAAGGTCCGCCTAGTCAAGGCAATGTTTTTTCCAGTAATCATGTATGGATGTGAGAGTTGGACTGTAAAGAAAGCTGAGCACAGAAGAATTGATGCTTTTGAACTGTGTTGTTGGAGAAGACTCCTAAGAGTCCCTTCGACTGCAAGGAGATCCAACCAGTCCATCCTAAAGGAGATCAGTCCTGGGTGTTCATTGGAGAGACTGATGTTGAAGCTTAAACTCCAATACTTTGGCCACCTGATTCGAAGAGCTGACTCATTTGACAAGACCCTGATGCTGAGAAAGACTGAGAGCAGGAAGAGAAGGGGATGACAGAGGATAGGATGGTTGGATGACATCACGGACACAATGAACATGGGTTTGGGTGGATTCCGGGAGTTGGTGATGGACAGTGAGACCTGGCATGCTGTCGCAAAGAGGTGTCACAAAGAGGCGGATATGACTGAGTGACTGAGCTGAACTGAAGGCCAACATTAATGACTCCTTCATTTCTGGTTATATGTGCCTTCTCTTTTTCCTTGGTTAGCCAGCCAGAGGTTAATCAATTTTATTTATCTTTCAAAGTTTAAACATTTTTTTTTCATTTTTTTTCTCTATCCTTTTTGATAAATTGTGGTTTAACTTTCATTTAGTCTGAAATACTTTAAAATTTCTTTTGAGATTTATTCTTATATTTAGGTATTATTATAAGTTTGTTTTTTAATGACCAACTATTTGAGGTTTTTCCAGCTATCTTTTTGTAATTTAGAGTATTAAATGCATATATTAGAAATCCTCAACAAAATATTAATAAATCAGATAAAATGTATAAATTTAAATATAGTACAAAATAATTGGAATTTATTAAAGGTCTGAAAGTCTGGTCCAATATTAAAAGCTAAATCAGTGTAGCACCTACTGCATTAACAGGCATGCAGAGAAACTCAGTCACTAATTGATGGTGAGAAAGTAAAATGTCACAACTACTTTGGAAGACAGTTTAGCAGTTTCATACAAAATTATAAACACACTCCAGCAATTCCACACATAGGTATTTATACTACTGATTTGTAATTACCAAAGTCTAGATACAAGTAATATGCCCTTCAGTTGATGAATAAATAAACAAACTGTGTGGTGCATTCACACAGCAATTCTATTCAATGATTTAAAAAAAAAAAAAGCTATCAAGTCATGAGAAGATAAGGGTAAATTTTAAAAGCATATTTCTAAGTGAGAGAAACTGGTGTGAATAGGTTATATACTGTATAGTTTCTATTACACAGAACTCTGGAAATGCGAAACTGTACAGATAATAAATATAATCGGTGTTTCTTTTTTTTTTTTTTTTTCGGGGTTTCAGGATTGAAAGAGTAAATTTGAGTAGGTGAAGTAAATAAGAACTTTCTAGGACTGTAAAATTTTTCTGTATGATACTGTAAAGAAGGATACATGACACTATTCACTTGTCTAAATGCACAGAGCTTCAAAGCACAAATATGGAACTTAATGAAATGATTCCTAGAAAAATTTTTCAGTGGGGCAGGATTCCAGGATAGAATGTAGAATGTGCAGTTGTAATTAATACAACCAAGCCTCTTGATGAAAGTGAAAGAGGAGATTGAAAATGTTGGCTTAAAGGTGAACATTCAGAAAACTAAGCCCATGGCATCTGGTCCCATTACTTCATGTCAATTAGATCGGGAAACAGTAGAAACAGTGTCAGACTTTATTTTCTTGGGCTCCAAAATCACTACAGATGGTGATTGCAGCCATGAAATTAAAAGACGCTTACTCCTTGGAAGGAAAGTTATGACTAACCTAGATAGCATATTCAAAAGCAGAGACATTACTTTGCCAACAAAGGTCCATCTAGTCAAGGCTATGGTTTGTCCAGTGGTCAAGTATGGATGTAAGAGTTGGACTATAAAGAAAGATGAGCACCGAAAACTGATGCTTTTGAACTGTGGTGTTGGAGAAGACTCTTGAGAGTGCCTTGGACTGCAAGGAGATCCAACCAGTCCATCTTAAAGGAGATCAGTCCTGGGTGTTCATTGGAAGGACTGATGCTGAGGCTGAAACTCCAATACTTTGGCAACCTGATGCGAAGAGTTGATTCATTGGAAAAGACTCTGATGCTGGGAGGGATTGGAGACAGAAGGAGCAGGGGACAACAGAGGATGAGATGGCTAGATGGCATCACCGACTCAATGGACGTGAGTTTGAGTAAACTCTGGGAGTTGGTGATGGACAGGTAGGCATGGTGTGCTGCGATTCATGGGGTCGCAAAGAGTCAGGCACGACTGAGCGACTGAACTGAACTGAACTGTTACACAAAATCATGAAACAACTCCATGGAAGGTGATGGGAGAAAAAATTGCTGGCCTAATTTAACTTTGGAAGTGATCGAAATCCAGAGGATTAAAGCACAAGAATTGTAAGACTAAAATAAATTTTATGAAACTTTGTTCTCTAGTTGATAAAGTTCTTTTTTAGAGACATGGGTTAACAATTCTAAAACTACAGTGTGTGTACATTAACACTAAACAATTAATTACTGTGGGGTGTCAAGTTTCTTACCACTGAGTTAAGGTTACAAGGGGAAGAGTGTAGATTAATCCATTTTCTAAGGGCTTAGATTTGGAGTTATTAGTATGAATTCAAGTTTAGCTTAATATGAATACAAGTCGTTACATACAGAAATATTTATAGGTATGCATATATACATAAGGCAGTATACATAGTTTTTTGTTTCTCAAATGAGAAGATCTGGATTCAATAATATCCTGGGAGTAATGAGCACACCAAGAGCCTAATATTGGCTTCTGATACCATTCTCAAATTAATGGAACCAGAGGTGCTTAAAGTAATGACTGGGACATAAAATATTCAAATTAGTCAGATCATCTTAAGGTGTCAGAGAGTGAAAAAAGGTTCAACTAAAAATAGCAATTTTTGAAAGGTTACTGCTGCAAGCCATGTGTGATGCTGGAATTTTGACCTCTGGAGAAGATTCCGATCCAGGTTCAGAGATGAGGCTTAACTATTTGTTACTTTTTGTGTAGCAAAGTTTTATTAAAGTATAACAGAGACAGGGTAAGCTTCTGCCATAGACATCAGAAGGGGACAGAAAGAGTGGCTGCTTGCTAGCTTTTAGCAAGGTGTTTTATGTCTATTAGTGAGCTGCCAGGGCTTCCCTGATAGCTCAGTTGGTAACCAATTCACCTGCAATGCAGCAGACCCCAGTTCGAATCCTGGGTTGGGAAGATCCACTGGAGAAGGGATAGGCTACCCATTCCAGTATTCTTGGGCTTCTCTTGTGGCTAAGCTGGTAAAGAATCCGCCTGCAATGTGGAAGACCTGGGTTTGATCCCTGAGTTGGGGAGATCCCCTGGAGAAGAGATAGGCTACCCACTCCGGAATTCTGTCCTGGAGAATTCCATGGACAGTCCATTGGCTTGCAAAGTGTCGGGCACGACTGAGAGCAGCTTTCACTTTCACTTTCAAACAGATAAGAGAGATACCTCAAGGCTGAGGGAGTTTCACCCACATTTTTTTAAATTTAATTTTCTTTTTTAACTTTACAATATTGTATTGCTTTTGCCATATATTAACATGAATGCACCACAGGTATATACGTGTTCCCCATCCTGAACCCTCCTCCCTCCTCCCTCCCCATACCATCCCTCTGGGTCGTCCCAGTGCACCAGCCCCAAGCATCCAGTATCGTGCATCCAGCCTGGACTGGTGACTCGTTTCATATATGATATTATACATGTTTCAATGCCATTCTCCCAAATCATCCCACCCTCGCCTTCTCCCAGAGTCCAAAAGACTGTTCTATACATCAGTGTCTCTTTTGCTGTCTCGTATACAGGGTTATTGTTACCATCTTTCTAAATTCCATATATATGCATTAGTATGCTGTATTGGTATTTTTCTTTCTGGCTTACTTCACTCTGTATATTAGGCTCCAGTTTCATCCACCTCATTAGAACTGATTCAAGTGTATTCTTTTTAATGGCTTGTACCACAGCTTTCTTATCCATTCATCTGCTGATGGACATCTAGGTTGCTTCTATGTCCTGGCTATTATAAACAGTACTGCGATGAACATTGGGGTACACGTGTCTCTTTCAGTTCTGGTTTCCTCGGTGTATATGCCCAGCAGTGGGATTGCTGGGTCATATGGCAGTTCTACTTCCAGTTTTTTAAGGAATCTCCACACTGTTCTCCATAGTGGCTATACTGGTTTGCATTCCCACCAACAATGTAAAAGGGTTCCCTTTTCTCCACACCCTCTCCAGCATTTATTGCTTGTAGACTTTTGGATCGCAGCCATTCTGACTGGTGTGAAATGGAACCTCATAGTGGTTTTGATTTGCATTTCTCTGATAATGAGTGATGTTGAGCATCTTTTCATGTGTTTGTTAGCCATCTGTATGTCTTCTTTGAAGAAATGTCTATTTAGTTCTTTGGCCCATTTTTGATTGGGTCATTTATTTTTTCTGGAATTGAGCTGTAGGAGTTGCTTGTATATTTTTGAGATTAGTTGTTTGTCAGTTGCTTCATTTGCTATTATTTTCCCCCATTCTGAAGGCTGTCTTTTCACCTTGCTTATAGTTTCCTTTGTTGTGCAGAAGTTTTTAAGTTTAATTAGGTCGCATTTGTTTATTTTTGCTTTAATTTCCAATATTCTGGGAGGTGGGTCATAGAAGATCCTGCTGTGATTTAAGTCGGAGAGTGTTTTGCCTATGTTCTCCTCTAGGAGTTTTATAGTTTCTAGTCTTACGTTTAGATCTTTAATCCATTTTGAGTTTATTTTTGTGTATGATGTTAGAAAGTGTTCTAGTTTCATTCTTTTACAAGTGGTTGACCAGTTTTTCCAGCACCATTTGTTAAAGAGATTGTCTTTAATCCATTGTATATTCTTGCCTCCTTTTTCAAAGATAAGGTGTCCATAGGTGCGTGGATTTAACTCTGGGCTTTCTATTTTGTTCCACTGATGTATTGTTCTGTTTTTGTACCAGTACCATACTGTCTTGATGATTGTGGCTTTGTAGTAGAGCCTGAAGTCAGGTAGGTTGATTCCTCCAGTTCCATTCTTCTTTCTCAAGATTGCTTTGGTTATTCGAGGTTTTTTGTATTTCCATACAATTTTTAAATTATTTGTTCTAGCTCTGTGAAGAATGCTGTTGGTAGCTTGATAGGGATTGCATTGAATCTATAGATTGCTTTGGGTAGTATACTCATTTTCACTATATTGATTCTTCCAATCCATGAACATGGTATATTTCTCCATCTATTAGTGTCCTCTTTGATTTCTTTCACCAGTGTTTTATAGTTTTCTATATATAGGTCTTTAGTTTCTTTAGGTAGATATATTCCTAAGTATTTTATTCTTTTCGTTGCAATGGTGAATGAAATTGTTTCCTTAATTTCTCTTTCTATTTTCTCATTATTAGTGTATAGTAATGCAAGGGATTTCTGTGTGTTTATTCCATATCCTGCAACTTTACTATATTCATGGATTAGTTCTAGTAATTTTCTGGTGGAGTCTTTAGGGTTTTCAATGTAAAGGATCATGTCATCTGCAAACAGTGAGAGTTTTATTTCTTCTTTTCTAATTTGGATTCCTTTTATTTCTTTTTCTGCTCTGGTTGCTGTGGCCAAAACTTCCAAAACTATGTGGAATAGTAATGGTGAAAGTAGGCACCCTTGTCTTGTTCCTGACTTTAGGTGAATGCTTTCAATCTTTCACCATTGAGGATATTGTTTACTGTGGGTTTGTCATATATAGCTTTTATTATGTTGAGGTATGTTCCTTCTATTCCTGCTTTCTGGAGAGCTTTTTTTTTTTTTTTTTTTTAATCATAAATGGATGTTAAATTTTGTCAAAGGCTTTCTCTGCATCTATTGAGATAATCATATGGTTTTTATTTTTCAATTTGTTAATGTGGTGTATTACATTGATTGATTTGCAGATATTGAAGAATCCTTGCATCCCTGTGGTAAAGCCCACTTGGTCATGGTGTATGATCTTTTTGATATGTTGTTGGATTCTGATTGCTAGAATTCTGTTAAAGATTTTTGCATCTGTGTTCATCAGTGATATTTTTGAGATAGGATGGCATCAGGTGTGCCATCCCCCAGCCATAAAACAATTCATATGAATACTGATTTGTTTAGCCATTATCAGCCCAAGGTTTGAGGGAAAAAAAAACAAAAATAGTCTTAAGCAGAACCCGTTTTGTCAACAAAGAAGGGGGGAAGAAAAGAAAACCTGCCACTTGCAGTTTATTTCCTCCTGCTGCTTGGGGACTTCCAGACTTCCTATCTGTTACCCCCTCACTTACATAATGAGTGCATGTCAAAGTCACACAGGAATGAACTGAAAGCCTTCTAATAGCCAATAATTTGAGCAACTAAATGCAGAATTAACTAACTATAATACAATGTGTTAAACGAATATCCAAAAATTGATAGTTATATAAATGAGTGAATGGTGGAGAAAAGAAAATATCGTGAGTAAAAAAAGTTAAAATAATTATTGAAGGACATTTAATAGAGTACTTTACCAGTAGTTGTCAAAAAGTAAAATTAATAAATAGTATAGGCAGTCAAAGAAATTATCACAGACAAGAGAAATCCAGGGAAACATGATGAATAAATGCAACATGAGTAAATACATCCTGAATAGGATCCTAGAACAGGAAAAAGATAGCAGCTGGAAACTAAGAAAATCTGAATAAATGATGGATTTGATTACTACTACTGCTAGTACTGCTGCTTCTGTTAGTACTACTACTAGAGAAATTAGCATCAATAATGGTTCATTAATTGTAACAAATGGGTCAGTTTAATGTAAGATATGAATAATAGGGGAATTCAGCAGCAGTTTACATAGACACTCACAATCAATCTGTAATATAAAAATATTTGATATTAAAGTTTATAAAATAAATGTAAATTGTAGACTAACGATAAACTATTATAAATTAGGCATATTCTAAATAAAGATTAAAAATATATGAATATGTATGTATATAGGTATAGGGAGAGTATATACTTTAGTGTGATTACCAACAATCTTTTGTTTAAAAACAGTGCTTGTTACTTAAAAAACGCTTCTGAGCAGGAAACATAACATCAAGAAAATGCAAAGGCAACATCTGGAATGAAAAAATTGCAAACCATATATCTGAAAAAAATAGAAAAAATTTATACAACTCATTGACAAAATGTAATGACTACAAATTGAATAGAGGAATCACATGGACATTTTTCCAATGAAGATATCAAATTGGCCAATATATATATATATATATATATATATGAAAATGTGCACAATATCACTAATCATGATATGCAGTGCATGTCAGGGAAATGCATTACAGAACCAAATGAGCTATTCACACCTATTTTAACGGCTATCATCAAAAATCTAGGAAATAAGTATTGGTGATGGTGTGGAGAAAAAGGATTCTTTGTGCACTGTGGGTGGGAACGTAAATTGGTACAGCTACAATAGAGAACATTAAAAACAGAGTCCCTTGGACAGCAAGGAGATCAAACCTGTCAATCCTAAAGGAAGTCAATCCTGAATATTCTTTGGAAGGACTGATGCTGAACTGCCAATACTTTGGCCACCTGATGCGAAGAGCCAAATCATTGGAAAAGACCCTGATGCTGGGAAAGATTGAGGGCAGGAGGAGGAGGGGCAACAGAGGATGTAATGATTGGATGGCATCATAGACATAGTGGCCATGATTTTGAGCAAGCTCTGGTAGTTAGTGAGGGATGGGGAAGCCTAGAGTGCTGCAGTTTATGGGTAGCAAAGTTTTGGACACAAGTGAGAAACTGAACAACAACAAATAAGTTTTTCATGTATTACTTGATTAAACATATGTTTTCTTTAAAAACAAAACAAATAAGCAAACAAATAAACAAAAAATAGAAGTACTATATGATCTAGCAATTCCACTTCTGGGTATATATGAAAAGAATGTGAAAACTGGATAACAAAGAGATATTTGTATGTTCATTTTTATTTCAGCATTATTCACAATAGCAAGATAAAGAAGCAACCTAAATGTAAATCTGTGGATGATTAAATAATGATGTTTTATATTCATATATATATGAATATTATATATATATATATATATATATATATATATATATAAAGAGAGAGAGAGAAATATAATAGGATATTATTCAGCCATGAGGGATAAGGATACTCTCCCATTTGTGACAATATGGATAAATTCATGAATTGATATTTATATAAATAAATGATTGGTGGAGAAGAGAAAATTGATATTATACTATACTCAGTGAGTAAGTCAGAGAAAGACAAAGACAAAACCTGTATAATATAATTTATAGGTAAAATCCTAAAAAGCTGAATACATAGAAACAGAGACTTAAAAAGTAATTACCATCCTGAACCCTCCTTCCTCCTCCCTCCCCCTTCCATCCCTCTGGGTCGTTCCAGTGCACCAGCCCCAAGCATCCAGTATCATGCATCGAACCTGGACTGGCAACTCGTTTCATACATGATATTTTACATGTTTCAAGGAACACATGTATACCTGTGGCGGATTCATTTTGATATTTGGCAAAACTAATACAATTATGTAAAGTTTAAAAATAAAATAAAATTGAAGAACAACAACAACAAAAAAAAGTAATTACCAGGTGCTTGGGGATGTGGGAAATGGGGTTGAGTTAGTCATAGAGTACAAATTTCTAGCTATAAGATTAATAAATTCTTGAGACCTAATGTATAGCATAGTTATCAAGTTAGTAATACTGTTTTACACTGTTAAACTTGCTAAGAAAGCACATTGTAAATTTTCCTATGACAATCAAGAAATGGTGATTATATGAGGTTATGCATGTGTCAGGAGTTAACATTATGGTGTTGATCATTTTTAATATATAGTCATATCAAGCCAAGTGTACACATAGTATTCCTTAAACTTATATAGTATTATGTGTCAGTTATGTTTCACTAAAGATGAGAAAAGTAATTCTAATCATCTGCTCTTTTTTTAAAATTTTAATTTATCAGTTAGATCTGGCTTACAGTTAATCTTCTGAGAACAGAAGATTGCCCTGCTTTCCTAAAATGATTTAAGAGTATTTAAGCTAGTTTTAGAAAAACTTGACACTTCAGAACTGAGGGTGAAGTTTGACACTTTAGAACTGAGGGTGAAGCTGCCCATATCCATGTGATCAATCTCTCTCCATAACACATAGCATCTCTGAACTTAAAAAAAAAAAAAAAAAAGAAAGAAAGAAAACAAAAAGAAAAGTACTAATACAAGGATGTCATGCTTAATATTCTTCTGACCCCTCTGTGCTCCAAAATGGATAATTGTTTTAGGGATAATAATTTTGAAATTTGATTCACAAATAGCTTTATTATTTTTAATAATCACTATATTTCTAATAATATATTTATCTAATGATATATTTATTATTACATATAAATGTATTTATTTTACATTTTTATGAAATATAAAATAAAAATATGAATTTTAAATTGATGTTAATTCCAATACTAAAAGACCATTCCTTCTTTCTATCTTAAAAGAAGTTTTAAAAAGAACTTAAAAAAAAGTTTTACTTTATAAACACATTGCTACCTTGTCCTTGTTTCAAAGACGTCTTAAATTACCTGACCATAAAAATTTAAGATTTTTAGGACTTAATGTTTTATTTTCATGAATATATTTATATACATTTACATACATTTTATGTTATATTTGTATATGACATATATAGGATTCTTATATGTCATTTTTATGTTATATAGTGATTAACTTATGCATGATTCCTTAGGAGTTTTCAAGATGCAAACTACTAAATGAGACAGCACAGAATTTATTACATACACTTTGACTGCCCTGAATGCATTATCACAATTTATGAACAAATTTGTATTTTTATCTAGTGATAGCTTTAAAATGTAGACACCATCTTTGGCTTTTGCATTAATAATTTGTCTACTGAAGTCCTACAACTCTGAGTAATGTGGTTTTGTTTCTAAACAAAGTCTTTTGCTTCTTTTATGTCACTAATTCACACTCAGTCAAGCTTTTCAAATGCAAAATTCCTGTTATAGTAAAGCCTCATTAGACTAAACAGAACAAAAGACAAATATGCATTTAACCACCTCGCATATTGTTTTTGTTTAGTTGCTAATTCCTGTCCAACTTCTTTTGTGACCCTATGGACTATAGCCTGTCAGACTCCTCTGTCCATTGGATTTCCCAGAAAGAATTCTGGGGTGGCTTCCCATTTTCTTTATCTCCCTGACCCAGGGATCAAACCTGTTTCTCCTACATTGGCAGGTGGATTCTTTACCACTGAGCCACCAGGGAAGACCAGCACATTGTATGCATTCTTGTTAAGTTGCTTCAGTCGAGTTCAACTCTTTTAGACCCTATGGACTGTATTCTGCCAGGTTCTTCTGTCCATGGAATTCTTAAGGCAAAAATACTGGAGTGGATTGTTGTACCCTCCTCCATGTATGTGATCTTCCACATTCAGGAACTGAACAAATATCTCCTGCATCACAGGAAGATTCTTTCCCACTGAACTACCAGGAAAGCCCCACGACTTTGCATCTTCAGTCTTAAAGGGACAGAGTTTTAACATTTCTCAGTTCAGTTCAGTCACTCAGTCATCTCCGACTCTTTGCGAACCCATGAATCACAGCATGCCAGGCCTCACTGTCCATCACCAACCGCCGGAGCCCACTCAGACTCACGTCCATTGAGTCACTGATGCCATCCAGCCATCTCATCCTCTGTCATCCCCTTCTCCTCCTGCCCCAGATCCCTCCCAGCATCACAGTCTTTTCCAATGAGTCAACTCTTCGCATGAGGTGGCCAAAGTACTGGAGTTTCAGCTTTAGCATCATTCCTACCAAAGAAATCCCAGGGCTGATCTCCTTCAGAATGGACTGGTTGGATCTCCTTGCAGTCCAAGAGACTCTAAAGAGTCTTCTCCAATACCACAGTTCAAAAGCATCAATTCTTCAGCACTCAGCCTTCTTCTCAGTCCAACTCTCACATCCATACATGACCGCAGGAAAAACCATAGCCTTGACTAGATGGACGCTTGTTGGCAAAGTAATGTCTCTGCTTGTGAATATGCCATCTAGGTTGATCATAACTTTCCTTCCAAGGAGTAAGTGTCTTTTAATTTCATGGCTGCAGTCACCATCTGTAGTGATTTTGGAGCCCAGAAAAATAGTCTGACACTGTTTCCACTGTTTCCCCATCTATTTCTCATGAAGTGATGGGACCAGATGCCATGATTGTTTTCTGAATGTTGAGCTTTGAGCCAACTTTTTCACTCTCCTCTTTCACTTTCGTGAGTTCCTCTTCACTTTCTGCCATAAGGATGGTGTCTTCTGCATACCTGAGGCCATTGATATTTCTCCCAGCAATCTTGATTCCAGCTTGTGTTTCTTCCAGTCCAGAGTTTCTCATGATGTACTTTGCATAAAAGTTAAATAAGCAGGGTGACAATATACAGACTTGACGTACTCCTGTCCCTATTTCGAACCAGTCTGCTGTTCCATGTCCAGTTCTACCTTTTGCTTCCTGACCTGAATACAGATTTCTCAAGAGTCAGGTCAGGTGGTCTGGTATTCCCATCTCTTTCAGAATTTTCCACAGTTTATTGTGATCCACACAGTCAAAGGCTTTGGCATAGTCAATAAAGCAGAAATAGATGTTTTTCTGGAACTCTCTTGCTTTTTTCATGATCCACTGGGTGTTAGCAATTTGATCTCTGGTTCCTCTGCCTTTCCTTAAACCAGCTTGAACATCAGGAAGTTCATGTTTCATGTATTGTTGAAGCCTGGCTTGGAGAATTTTGGGTATTACTTTACTAGCGTATGAGATGAGTGCAATTGTGCGGTAGTTTGAGCATTCTTTGGAATTGCCTTTCTTTGGGATTGGAAAGAAAACTGACCTTTTCCAGTCCTGTGGCCACTGCTGAGTTTTCCAAATTTGCTGGCATATTGAGTGCAGCACTTTCACAGCATCATCTTCCAGTATTTGAAAGAGCTCAACTGGAATTCCATCACCTCCAGCTGTATTCGTACTGATGCTTTCTAAGGCCCACTTTACTTCACATTCCAGGATGTCTGGCTCTAGGTCAGTGATCACACCATCGTGATTATCTGGGTCGTGAAGAATTTTTTTGTACAGTTCTTCTGTGTATTCTTGCCACCTCCTCTTAATATCTTCTGCTTCTGTTAGGTCCATACCATTTCTGTCCTTTATCGAGCCCATCTTTGCATGAAATGTTCCCTTGGTATCTCTAATTTTTTTGAAGAGATCTCTAGTCTTTCCCATTCTGTTGTATTCCTCTATTTCTTTGCACTGACCACTGAGGAAGGCTTTCTTATCTCTTCTTGCTATTCTTTGGAACTCTGCATTCAGATGCTTATATCTTTCCCTTTCTCCTTTGCTTTTTGCTTCTCTTCTTTTCACAGGTATTTGTAAGGCCTCCTTTAACATTTATAGCACTGCTTTATTTAACTGATATAATCATGGGGGTTCAGAAACTCATGACAGTATCAATATAAAATTAGGGAACATTTTTCTTGGAGGAGGATTTCTTCTAACTGGAGTGTTATGGTTGTTTTTCAGTCACTCAGTCATGTCCAACTCTTTGTGATCCCTTGAATTCTAGTCTACACTGTCTTTCACCATCTCCTGGAGCTTGCTCAAAATCATGGCAACTCGGTGATGCCATCCAAATATCTCATCCTCTGTCATCCACTTCTCCTCCTGCCTTCAATCATTTCTAGCATCAGAGTCTTTTCCAATGAGACAGCCCTTCACATCAGGTGGCTAAAGTATTGGAGCATCAGCTTCTGCATCAGTCCTTCCAATGAATATTCAGGATTTATTTCATTTAGAAGTGAATGGTTTGATCTCCTTGCAGTCCAAGGGACTCTCAAGAATCTTTTCCAAACCAAATTTCAAAAGCATCAGTTCCTCACTGCTCAGCCTTCTTTATGGTCCAACTCTCACATCTGTACATGAGTATTGGAAAAACCATAGCTTTGACTAGATGGACTTTTGTCAGCAAAGTAATTTCTGCTTTTTAATATGCAGTCTAGATTGGTCATAGCTTTTCTTCCAAAGAACAGTCGTCTGTTAATTTCATGGCTGCAGTCATCATCTGCCGTGATTTCGGAGCCCAAGAATAAAAAGTCTGTTACTATTTCCATTGTTTCCCTATCTTTTTGCCATGAAGTAATGGGACTGGATGCCACGATCTTAGTTTTCTAAATGTTGAGCTTTAAGCCAACTTTTTCACTCCCCTCTTTCACTTTCATCAAGAGACTCTTTAGTTCTTCACTTTCTGTCCTAAGGATGGGGTCATCTGCATCTCTGAGGTTATTGATATTTCTCCTGGCAATGTTGATCCAGGTTTTTGCTTCATCCAGCCTGGCATTTCACATGATGTGCTCTGCATATAAGTTAATAAGCAGTGTGACAATATACAGCCTTGATATCTTTCCCAGTTTGGAACCAGTCCATTGTTCCATGTCCAGTTCTAACTATTGCTTCTTGACCTTCAGACAGTTTTCTAAGGAGGCAGGTAAGATGGTCTGATATTCACATCTCTTTAAAAATTTTTCACAGTGTGTTATGATCCACACAATCAAAGGCTTTAGCATAGTCAATGAAGCAGAAGTAGATAGATGGAGAAGTATAGGCTCTGCTTATTAAAAGAAAGCAAATAATTTTCACAACCTAAGAATATTTTTTCCTTAAACTTAAGCATCCAAACTATAGATAAAATTGAGTAGAATTATGTGAACAAAAAAAAAAAAAAAAGATTAAGCTCTCCTGCATTTTGTTTTTACATATGTATTTTTAGAACTGCTTTTAAAATTTAAACACCTATGGTCAAGTAGAAGCTATGGAAAATGAAATTAAAGTATACAATAAGGTGTATTTAACACGTTAGAAGTGAAGAGAAGTTGACTAAATTAAAAGTGAATATGTGTGTTCAGGTTGATAGAAAGTCATAAATTAAAAAAAAAAGTAAATAAATAACAAAAATAATCTGGAAATAATTATAATTCCCAGCTAAACTTATATAGGTGTGATTATAATAGTGTTTAATAGATCATACCATGTACAATTTTTTTTTTCATATTTTATTGTTGTTTAGTCACTACATTTGTCCAACTGTTTTGTGACCAATTGAACTGTAGCCCAACCGTCTCCTCTGTTCATGGGATTTCCCAAGCAAGAATGCTGGAGTGGGTTGCCATTTCCTTCTCCAGGGAATCTTCCCAATCCATGCATCAAACCCATGTCTCCTGTATTGGCAGGAGGATTCTTTACCACTGAGCCACGAGGCTCAAAAAATATAATCTTTTATTCATTACTATATTTTATATACTCTTTAAAGGATGATACTTAATATTTTCCTATCAGATTATAATATAACTATTGACTCTGCATTTGCTTAACCAAATTTTCATCATTGGACACTGACACTGTTTTAATTTGTGGAAATATATCTATGTATAGGTGTCTGCTCATAGCTCAGTTGGTAAATCATCTGCCTGCAATGCAGGAGACCTGGGTTCGATTCCTGAGTTGGCAAGATCCCCTGGAGAAGGAAATGGCAACTCACTCTAGTATTCTTGCCTGGAGAATCCCATGGATAGAGGAGCCTGACAGGCTATAGTTCATGGGATTCCAAGAGTCAGACATGACTTAGCAACTAAAACGCCACCACCACCACATGAATATCTTCATGATGGGATTCTCTCAGCACGTAAAGGCTCAGCATATAAAGAATGCACCTGCAATGCAGGAGGTACAGGAAACATGGGTTTAATCCCTGGATTGGGAAGATCCCCTGGAAAAGGAAATGGCAACCATTCCAGTATTATTGCTTGAAAAAATCCATGTATATAGGAGCCTAGCAAGCTATAGTCCAATGGATTGCAAAGAATTGGACTCGACTGTGCTCAGCACTTAGGTGTCTTATGAGTTTGTGAAAATAAAATACTTGATGGAGATAGGCTGAGATTAAAGAATTCCCTGTATTTGAGGGATATTTTGTGAGATAATTTGTAACTTATATTTATACTCTTATTGAGTTGGTCAAAAAGTTCATTCAGGTATGAAAATCCCAGATGAACTTTTTGGCCAATCCAATAAATGTATATCTATATACTACTATACACTATTGATGGGCGGATTCATTTTGATATTTGGCAAAACTAATACAATTATGTAAAGTTTAAAAATAAAATAAAATTAAAAAAAAAGAAAAAAATTCTATGCATCTACAAAAGTATATGTATATGTGCATGTATTTATATATGCATAGGTATTATATTCATATACATATTAACCTGTATATTATCTACAAACAAAATATAATTTTAATTCACATTGAATTCAGTTCAGTCATTCAGTCGTATCCGAATCTTTGTGACCCCATGAATTGCAGCACGCCAGGCCTCCCTGACCATCACCACCTACCAGAGCTCACTCAAACTCATGTCCATTGAGTCTGCACTGCCATCCAGCCATCTCATCCTCTGTCGGCTCCTTCTGCTCCTGCCCCCAATTCCTCCCAGCATCAGAGTCTTTTCCAATGAGTCAACTCTTCACATGAGGTGGCCAACATATATGAGTTCCAGCTTTAGCATCAGTTCTAACAATGAACATCCAGTACTGATCTTCCTTAGAATGGACTGGTTGGATCTCCTTGCAGTCCAAGGGACTCTTAAGAGTCTTCTCCAACACCACAGTTGAAAAGCATCAAGTCTTCAGTCCTCAGCTTTCTTCACAGTCCAACTCTCACATCCATACACGACCACTAAAAACTATAGCCTTGACTAGACGAACCTTTGTTGGCAAAGTAATGTCTCTGCTTCTGAACATGCTATCTAGGTTGGTCATAACCCCCCTTCCAAGGAGTAAACGTCTTTTAATTTTATGGCTGCAATCACCATCTGCAGTGATTTTGGAACCCAAAAAATAAAGTTTGACACTGTTTCTACTGTTTCCCATGAAGTGATGGGACCAGATATCATGATCTTAGTTTTCTGAATGTTGAGCTTTAAGCCAATTTTTTCACTCTACTCTTTCACTTTCATTAAGAGGCTTTTGAGTTCCTCTTCACTTTCTGCCATGAGAATGGTGTCATCTGCATATCTGTGGTTATGATATTTCTCCCGGCAATCTTGATTCCAGCTTGTGCTTCTTCCAGTCCAGTGTTTCTCATAATGTACTCTGCATATAAGTTAAATAAGCAGGGTGACAATGTATATCCTTGATGTACTCCTTTTCCTATTTGGAACCAGTCTGGTTTTCCATGTCCAGTACTAACTGTTGCTTCCTGACCTGCATACAAATTTCTCAAGAGGTAGGTCAGGTGGTCTGGTATTCCCATCTCTTTTAGAATTTTCCACAGTTTATTGTGATCCACACAGTCAAAGACTTTGGCATAGTCAATAAAGCAGAAATAGATGTTTTTCTGGAACTCTCTTGCTTTTTTGATCATCTAGCAGATGTTGGTAATTTGATCTCTGGTTCCTCTGCCTTTTCTAAAACCATCTTGAACATCAAGAAATTCACGGTTCTCATATTGCTGAAGGCTGGATTGAAAATTTTGAGCAGTACTTTAGTGGTGTCTCAGATGATAAAGCATGTGCCTGCAATGCAGGAGACCCAGGTTTGATTCCTGGGTCTGGAAGATCCCCTGGAGAAGAAATGGCAATCCACTCCAGCACTCTTGCCTGGAAATCCCATGGACGGAGGAGCCTGATAAGTTATAGTCCATGGGGTCGCAAAGAGTTGGATATGATTTCACTTTCACTTTTACTTTACTAGTGTATGAGATGAGTGCAATTATGTGGTAGTAAAACTAGTCAATCTAATCATACTAGGACCACAGCCTTGTTTAATTCAATGAAACTAAGCCATGCCCGTGGGGCAACACAAGATGAGTGGGTCATGGTGGAGACATCTGACAGAATGTGGCCTACTGGAGAAGGGAATGACAAACTACTTCAGTATTCTTGTGTTGAGAACCCCATGAACAGTATGAAAAGGCAAAATGATAGGATACTGAAAGAGGAACTCCCCAGGTCAGTAGGTGCCCAATATGCTACTGGAGATCAGTGGAGAAATAACTCCAGAAGAATGAAGGGATGGAGCCAAAGCAAAAACAATACCCAGCTGTGGATGTGACTGGTGATAGAAGCAAGGTCCAATGCTGTAAAGAGCAATATTGCATAGGAACCTGGAATGTCAGGTCCAGGAATCAAGGCAAATTGGAAGTGGTCAAACAGGAGATGGCAAGAGTGAATGTCAACATTCTAGGAATCCAGGCAAGAGTACTGGAGTGGGGTGCCATTGCCTTCTCCATTCTAGGGATCAGCGAACTAAAATGGACTGGAATGGGTGAATTTAACTCAGATGACCATTGTACCTACTACTGTGGGGAGGAATCCCTCAGAAGAAATGCAGTAGCCTTCATGGTAAAAAAAAAAAAAAAAAAAGAGTTCAAAATGCAGTACTTGGATGCAATCTCAAAAAATGACAGAATGATCTCTGTTCGTTTCCAAGGCAAACCATTCAATATCACAGTAATTCAAGTCTGTACCCCAACTAGTAATGCTGAAGAAGCTGAAGTTGAATGGTTTTATGAAGATCTACAAGATCTTTTAGAACTAACACCCAAAAAGATGTCCTTTTCATTATAGGGGACTGGAATGCAAAAGTAGGAAGTCAAGAAACACCTAGAATAACAGGCAAATTTGGCCTTGGAATACGGAATGAAACAGGGCAAAGAATAATAGAGTTTTACCAAGAAAATGTACTGGTCATAGCAAACACCCTCTTCCAACAACAGAAGAGAAGACTCTACACATGGACATCACCAGAGAGTCAACAACGAAATCAGATTGATTATATTCTTTGCAGCCAAAGATGGAGAAACTCTAAACAGTCAACAAAAACAAGACTGGGAGCTGACTGTGGCTCAGATCATGAACTTCTTATTGCCAAATTCAGACTTAAATTGAAGAAAGTAAGGAAAACCGCTAGACCATTCAGGTATGACCTAATGAAATCCCTTATGATTATACAGTGGAAGTGAGAAATAGATTTAAGGGCCCAGATCTGATAGATAGAATGCCTGATGAACTATGGAATGAGGTTCATGACATTGTACAGAAGACAGGGATCAAGACCATCCCCATGGAAAAGAAAGGCAAGAAAGCAAAATGGCTGTCTGGGGAGGCCTTACAAATAGCTGTGAAAAGAAGAGAAGCAAAAAGCAAAGGAAAAAAGGAAAGATATAAGCATCTGAATGCAGAGTTCCAACGAATAGCAAGGAGAGATAAGAAAGGCTTCCTCAGCGATCAATGCAAAGAAATAGAGGAATACAACAGAATGGGAAAGACTAGCAATCTCTTCAAAAAATAGAGATACCAAGGGAACATTTCATGCAAAGATGGGTTCAAAAAATGACAGAAATGGTATGGACCTAACAGAAGCAGAAGATATTAAGAAGAGATGGCAAGAATACATAGGAGAACTGTACAAAAAAGATCTTCACGACCCAGATAATCATGATGGTGTGATCACTGACCTAGAGCCAGATATCCTGGAATGTGAAGTCAAGTGGGCCTTAGAAAGCATCAGTATGAACACAGCTAGTGGAGGTGATGGAATTCCAGTTGAGCTCTTTCAAATCCTGAAAGATGATGCTGTGAAAGTGCTGCACTCAATATGCCAGCAAATTTGGAAAACTCAGCAGTGGCCACAGGACTGGAAAAGGTCAGTTTTCATTCCAATCCCAAAGAAAGGCAATGCCAAAGAATGCTCAAACTACCGCACAATTGCACTCATCTCACACACTAGTAAAGTAATGCTCAAAATTCTCCAAGCCAGGCTTCAGCAATATGTGAACCATGAACTTCCTGATGTTCAAGCTGGTTTAAGGAAAGGCAGAAGAACCAGAGATCAAATTGCCAACATCCACTGGATCATGGAAAAAGCAAGAGATTTACAGAAAAACATCTATTTCTGCTTTATTGCCTATGCCAAAGTCTTTGTGTGGATCACAATAAACTGTGGAAAATTCTGAAAGAGTTGGAAACACCAGACCACCTGACCTGCCTCTTGAGAAATTTGTATGCAGGTCAGGAAGCAACAGTTAGAACTGGACATGGAACAACAGACTGGTTTGAAATAGAAACAGGAGTACGTCAAGACTATATATTGTCACCGTGCTTATTTAACTTATATGCACAGTACATCATGAGAAACGTTGGACTGGAAGAAACACAAGCTGGAATCAAGATTGCCGGGAAAAATATCAATAACCTCAGATATGCAGATGACACCACCCTTATGGCAGAAAGTGAAGAGGAACTCAAAAGCCTCTTGATGAAAGTAAAAGTGGAGAGTGAAAAAGTTGGCTTAAAGCTCAACATTCAGAAAACAAAGATCATGGCATCTAGTCCCATCACTTCATGGGAAATAGAAGGGGAAACAGTGGAAACAGTGTCAGACTTTATTTTTCTGGGCTCCAAAATCACTGTAGATTGTGACTGCAGCCATGAAATTAAAAGACATTTACTCCTTGGAAGGAAAGTTATGACCAACCTAGATAGCATATTCAAAAGCAGAGACATTACTTTGCCAACAAAAGTTCATCTAGTCAAGGCTATGGTTTTCCCTGTGATCATATATGGATGTGAGAGTTGGACTGTGAAGAAGGCTGAGCACTGAAGAATTGATTCTTTTGATCTGTGGTGTTGGAGAAGACTCTTGTGAGTCCCTTGGACTGCAAGGAGAGCCACCCATTCCATACTGAAGGAGATTAGCCCTGGGATTACTTGGGAAGGACTGATGCTAAAGCTGAAACTCCAGTACTTTGGCCACCTCATGCGAAGAGTTGACTCATTGGAAAAAACTCTGATGCTGGGAGGGATTGGGGGCAGGAGGAGAAGGGGACGACAGAAGATGAGATGGCTGGATACCATTACCGACTTGATGGACGTGAGTCTGAGTGTGCTCCGGGGGTTGATGATGGACAGGGAGGCCTGGTGTGCTGTGATTCATGGGGTCGCAAAGAGTCAGACATGACTGAGTGACTGAAATGAACTTGAGCATTCTTGGTATTGCCTTTCTTTGGGATTGGAAAGAAAACTAACCTTTTCCAATCCTGTGGCCACTGCTTAGTTTTCCAAATTTGCTGGCATATTAGGTGCAGCAGTTTCACAGCATCATCTTTCAGGATTTGAAATAGCTTATCTGGAATTCCATCACCTCCACTAGCTTTCTTCGTAATGATGCTGTCTAAGGCCCACTTGACTTCTCATTCCAGGATGTCTAGCTCTAGGTGAGTGATCATACCATCGTAATTATCTTGGTAGTGAAGATCTCTTTCATAGAGTTCTTCTGTACAATTCTTCTGTATTCTTGCCACCTCTTCTTAATATCTTCTACTTTTGTTAGGTCCATACCATCTGTCCTTTATCGAGCCCTTCTTTGCATAAAATGTTCCCTTGGTATCTCTAATTTTCTTGAAGAGATCTCTATTCTTTCTCATTCTGTTGTTTCCCTCTATTTCTTTGCATTGATAATTCACATTAGTAGTGTGTAAAAATCCTCATGTATTTATACTTACTGATCCTGATTATTAATGTCTTTCTTACCTTTAATAAATGATGATATTGTAAGCAGGGTATTATATTTCCATTTTTTCTTTCTCTAAATATTGTCTAAATTTATCGTCACCACTAATATTTTGTAAATAATCTCTCTAGTCACATATGATGAAGAAGGCAATGGCACCCCACTCCAGTACTCTTGCTTGGAAAATCCCATGGACGGAGAAGCCTGGTAGGCTGCAGTCCATGGGGTCGCTGAGGGTCGGACACGACTGAGCGACTTCACTTTCACTTTTCACTTTCATGCAGGGGAGAAGGAAATGGCAACCCACTCCAGTGTTCTTGCCTGGAGAATCCCAGGGACAGGGGAGCCTGGTGGGCTGCATTCTCCGGGGTCACACACAGTTGGACACGACTGAAGTGACTTAGCAGCAGCAGCAGTCGCATATGATATAATTTTGTCTTTTTGAGATATTTTCATTCACTTGTTTGTAAAAAATATTTTTATAGAATAGGAAAAAGAAATCTGTGCTTTTGATTACAAGATAATTCAATTCTAGCAATTTTATTTCAATATTTAAGACCAGATAGAAACAAACAAAATACTTTTGCAAACACAGCTTTATTTCTTCTGGTGTTTAAAAGAGGTCACCCAAATCATTAACTTAGAAATTAAACTCTCAATATAAACAAGTAATAGATCTAAGAAGCAATCGCTTGTTATCCTGAAAACTTTAGAAACTGGAGTAAACTCTAAGGATGCAAATATTTCTGTTAATTATACCAAACGTGATGATGCCAAGCTAGGAAAAAACAGTGTTTTGATGGGTTTGCATTTTTAAGTTAAACTAATACATAATGAAATCAATATAGTAAAGAAATTGATATACAAGTGGCCTTTAAAAATCATTTTGAAATAAAGGATAATTTGGCAACTTCCAGTAAAAGTAAATGGCATGCATTTAAAAAGTGTTCAATGAAGAGTAACTAAGAAGTAAACACACTGCTGCAAAGTAAGTCAATTACCAGATTGGAGAGAAAACACTGGCAATTATCAGAGAAAAAACTTGTAAATAGTTTTTTCTCTGATAAAAGCATGTAATGTTAAGTTCATAGAGACAAAGCATTTTTACAGTTCCTTTTTTTTTTAAATTTATTTATTTTAACTAGAGGCTAATTACTTTAAAATATTGTATTGTTTTCCCATACATCAACATGAATCCACCATGGGTGTACATGTGTTCCCAATCCTGAACCCCCCTCCCACTTTCCTCCCCATACCATCCCTCTGGGTCATCCTCAGTGCACCAGCCCCAAGCACCAAGCATCCTGTATCCTGCATCAAACCTGGACTGGCGATTCATTGCTTATATGATATCATACATGTTTCAATGCCATTCTCCCAAATCACCACCGCCCCCCCACCCCCAACACACAGAGTCCAAAAGACTGTTCTATACATCTGTGTCTCTTTTGCTGTCTCGCATACAGGGTTATCATTACCATCTTTCTAAATTCCGTATACATGTGTTAGTATACTGTATTAGTGTTTTTCTTTCTGGCTTACTTCACTGTGTATAATCGAGTGCAAGATTTATCTGAAAGATTTTTTTTTTAATCCTTATTTTTATTTATCTAGGCCATGTGGCACATACGATCTTTGTTCCCTGACTAGGGATCAAACCCTTGGCCCCTTGCATTGGAAGGCTGAGTCTTAACCACTGGGTGGCCAGGCAAGTCCCAAAAACATGTTTCACTCCCCAACCCCACCCTAACCTGCTACACCATAAGACTTGTGGGATCTTAGCTCCCCTACCAGGAATTGAACCCCAGCTCTCATAAATGAGAGCACTAAATCCTAACAGCTGGACTGCCAGGGGGTTTCAATTTGCAAAGGAAAAATGAATTATGTGAAAATATTGTTGTTATTTTTTAAATTTGCTTTGAATTGAAGGATAATTGCTTTACAATATTGTGTTGGTGTCTGCCATACATCAACATCAATCAGGCATAGTTATAGATATGCCCCCTACCTCTTGAACCTCCCTCCCACCTCCCAGCCAATCCCACCCCTCCAGATTGTCACAGATTCCTGGTTTGTGCTCCCTGAGTCATACAGCAAGTTCCCACTGGTTATCTATTTTACATATGGTAGTGTATATGTTTCTATGATACTCTCTCTGTTCATCCCACCCTCTCTTTCCTACCATCCTGTGCTCATAAATCTGTTCTCTATGTCTGCATCTCCATTTTTGCCCTGCAGATAGGTTCATCAGCACCATCTTTTCTAGACTCCAAATTTATGTGTTAATATACAATATTTGTTTTTCTCTTTCTGACTTAGTTCACTTTGTATAATAGGCTCTAGGTTCATTTAACTCATTAGCACTGACTCAAATGCATTCCTTTTTGTGGCTGAGTAATATATGCACCACTGTTTCTTTATCCTTTCACTTGTCAATGGATATCTAGGATTGCTTCCATGTCCTAACTATTGTAAAAGTGCTGCAATGAACATTGGGGTGCATGTGTGTTTTTCAGTTAAGGTTTTCACAGAGTATATGCCCAATAGTGGGATTGGTGGGTCATACGGTAGACTTACTAGTTTTTAAGGAATCTTTATATTGTCTTCCATAGTGGCTGTATCAGTTTACATTCCCACCAAGAGTGCAAGAGGGTTCCCTTTTCTCCACATCATTTCCAGCATTTATTGATTGCAGATTTTTTTATGATGCCCATTCTGACAGATGTGAAGTGGTATCTCATGGTAGTTTTGATTTACATTTATCTAATAATGAGCTATGTTGAGCATCTTTTCAAGTGTTCTTAGCATCTGCATTATTATTATTATTTTTTTGAGAAATGTCTGTTTATATATTTTGCCCACTTTTTGATTGGGTTATTATTATTATTATTTTTAATATTGAGCTGCTTATATATTTTGGAAATTAATCCTTTGTCAGTTGTTTCATTTGCTATTATTTTCTCCCATTATGAAGGGTGTCTTTTCAACTTGTTTATAGTTTCCTGTGCAAAAACGTTTAAGTTGGAGAAACATTCCATATTCCTCAATTGGAAGAATCAATTTTGTGAAAATTACTGTACTACCAAATGCAATCTATAGATTCAATGGGATCCCTATCAGATTACCAAAACATTTTTCACAGAACTAGAACAAAAAATTTTCCAATTTATGTTGGAAACACAAAAGACTCCAAATTGCCAAAGAAATATTGAGAAAGAAGAATGGAGCTCTGGGAACCAACCTTCCTGGCTTCAAACTATGCTACAAAGCTACAGTCATCAAGACACTATGGTACTGACAGAAAAACAGAAATATAGACTCATGGAACAAGATAGAAATTCCAGAGATAAACCCATGCACCTAAGAGCACCTTATCTTTGACGAAGGAGGCAAGAATATACAATGGGGCAAAGGAAGTATCTTCAATAACTGGTGCTGGGAAAGCTGGACAGCTACATGTAAAAGAATGAAATTAGTACACTTCCTATCACCATACACAAAGATAAACTCAAGTGGATTAAAGACCTAAACTTCAGACCAGAAACTATAAAACTCTCAGAGGAAAACATAGTAGGCAGAATACTCCATGACATAAATCACAACAAGAGCCCGTATGATCTACATATTAGAATAATGGAAATAAAAGCAAACATAAGCAAGTAGGACCGAGTTAAACTAAAAATATTATGTTTAATGTATTATATTTTATTAAATCATAGTTGTTTCAGCTAGAGTGAAGGAACAATTTTGAACCCCCTCCATATATATCAGACTTTGAGACAAATTTTCACATTTTGTTTTCAATGCTGTAAAGCAGAATGAGAGGTTACCACACCTTCCTTAACACATACAAGATCATTTTTAGTTTATGACTGATACATACAAAGTAAAACAAAACAAAAAGAGTTACTTTATAATGGCCAAAACAGATTTTCTTCTTTGATAGCAAAGCACAGAAGATACTTCTTTTGAATAGAAGGCTTAGAATAATTTATAATATGTAACTTATTCATCTTTCCAAATTTTGATTAAAGAAATACAGTCCCACTCTAACTCCTTCCCTTAGTCAATTCAGAATAAAATCCTCCCTCATCATCAAATTCAAAATACAAGGCCCAAGCCAGGGAGCAGAGCACACCTGTGTTCTGATTCTCTCATTAACGCTAATGACAGAGTCATGGGCGGGTCTCACCAACCATTGCTGAGTGAAAGGAGGACCCTCATCAGGATTCTCCCTTGTGAAAGCTGAGCTTTGAAAGATATGAAGAGACCATGGAATAAGGCACTGGAGTACACTTTCTTCTGGATTGCCTGTTGTTGCCCAGGTAACTAATAGTCATGATGGCTAATGAAGAACCAAATTACAAGGTAAGGACTCTGCAAGGTAAATATTATCAAGCAGACTGGTAATGGAAGCTAATATTTGAAAAGCAACAAAACAAAAGGTGGCAACAAGTTTCTGGGCTGTCTCCCCCATTACCTCCCTCTTTAAGTACTGCTGCTGCTGCTGCTAAGTCGCTTCAGTCATGTCCTACTCTGTGTGACCCCATAGGGCAGATTAAACAGAGAAATGTGCATCAGATGATTTTAGCAAAGCCTTGGAAAGGATCCCATCTTCTTTATCAGAGAAACTTTAAAAACAAAAATTCTGCCAGCCCAAGTGTGTAAGGAGAACCCTTATTTTCATGTATGTTTTTGGGGGATGAGAGTTTTTTCCTAATTTTTCTCCTTTTTTTTTTTTTTTTAATTTCCTGGACTTATCATGAAGTAAAGCTGAGTTAGGGAATTACACTATTGCTGTGCAGCGGGAGAAGTTGAACACTTCAAATTCTTAAAAAAAAAAAAAAAAAGTCCCTCTGACAGAGAATACTTATTGTTAAAATTGAATACAAAATGGAAATTGTACTTGAGGATTCATTGAGCAAAGACATTTAAACCATGTTAGCAAAACTAAATCTGGTTTATAACATGAACATAAGCAAAACTTAACTTTAGCTCTTTCTTATAAATGCCTGTTATCATTACAAAAGAAAATTAGTCATCTTTCTAAAACTAGCATGATACAATCAATTTAAAACAACCTCCAAACACCTGAAAATCTCTACTGTAATAGCCAATCATTGCAAAGAGTAAATAACTATCTTATTTCATTTATAAATAACCTAGAATTTCATTTCTTGAAGATATTCATACCAGTCTTTTATTTCTAAAGCTTCCAGCTTGCAACTGTTGTTATATGTAAAATGATTTCTTGTTAAATGCTATTTATTAATTTGGTGAATCTAGTTTTGCTATTTCTTGGTCTTGACAGCCCCTGGTGACAGAAGTGGGACCAAAAGAAACATGCCAAGGTCTCAGAGGCCACTGAGAAACCAGATGTCTGTAACCCACAGAGCACACTGAGTTCACGGCTTTCCTACTGACCCTGAAATTTGAGGGTGTGTCTCTCTCTGCATTTTGAGCTGTACGACTTTAGTGTGCATACCTACATTTTGTTAATGAAGTCACCCTATTCTGTTCAAAGTTGATGGGGGAGAGATGTGTGATTCCCTATGCTTTGTAGTATCTGTGGGAAGATTTGGGAGAATGGCATTGAAACATGTAAAATATCATGTATGAAACGAGTTGCCAGTCCAGGTTCGATGCACGATACTGGATGCTTGGGGCTGGTGCACTGGGACAACCCAGAGGATGGTATGGGGAGGGAGGAGGGAGGAGGGTTCAGGATGGGGAACACATGTATACCTGTGGCGGATTCATTTTGATATTTGGCAAAACTAATACAGTTATGTAAAGTCTAAAAATAAAATAAAATTAAAATAAATAAATAAATAAATTAAACATAAGGTTACAGTCTAATAAAAAAAAAATTAAAAAAAAAAACAGGGTTTCTCATAGTTAAAATCTTTTGGGAAATCTAAAGGCAAGGATGGGTTCTCCCTAGACTAAAACTCTTTCTCCACCCCTACAAAAACAAACAAACAAACAAAAAACCTACTTCCTATATGTATGCCCTGTATGGACCAGAGTTTTCCACCTTCCTGGAAAAGGGTGGAATTTTCAATAATTTACAATTAAAATGGCCACACTGGGGAACCTTTAACTTAAATAAGATAGTTCACCTTACGAGGCACCCTTTAAAAAAGAGAAGCCCAAACCACTTAGATACAATGAAATCCATTCTTTGATTTGCATGCCAAAGTTTCTTAAAAACAAGATAAACCTAAAAACAGTTCTAAAAGGATCCTTACAGAATGCAAATAAAAAAAATATTTAGCAAAAATTTTGGCTATCTAAACAGGTAACCTTAACTTAGTATATTGCCAGAAAAACAATTTGGATCCAGTTATTTTATTTTAGCTTTTATTATGGTGAGTAAGTGAGTGAGTGAAGTTGCTTAGTCGTGTCTGACTCTTTGTGACCCCGTGGACTGTAGCCTATCAGGCTCCTCTGTCCATGGGATTCTCCAGGCAAGAATACTGGAGTGGGTTGTCATTTCCTTCTCCAGGGGATCTTCCCAACCCAGGGATTGAACCCAGGTCTCCTGCATTGCAGGCAGACACTTTAACCTCTGAGCCACCAGGGAAGCCTGGTACCTGAGGCCTGACAACAATTTTTAATGGAAGCTACAAATTCTGTTTCTGCATACATATTAATATGTGTGAACGTGTGTATAAAGTATACTATGTATAATTCATATTTTTGAAAGACTTATATTTGATAGGATTAAAGAAAACTAAACTGTTAAGTAAATACTCCTAGAACTTTCATAATATAAAAACTAAGCCAAATATTGTACTGTGACTACATCTGATAATTAGTTCTAAATGCCACAAAGCCCATCTCTAGCTTCTGAGCCAGTCATCAAAGGGCAGACAACATCTCAGAAGGGCTTGTTGAGCCTGCTGTGTACCCCCATCATCACTAACATGGCCCAATGTTACCCAACCTCAACATTTTATCTGAGACTCATACTCTACTAAATGCTTGCCATATTCATCTTTTAAACAACTATTTGTTGAATGTTACCATGTTCCAGCTATTGTGTTGTTTCCTGGAAATAAAATAATACACAAGGTAAAGACTAACTCTCAATTATTTTGAAATCTAACCTCAATATTAAACCTTGGCTGTTTAAGCAGATACGATCTTTTGTTGTATTAGTTAAGATGTTTACTTAAATAATGATCTCATTATTTCCAATTGGAAACTTTAGAACTAGGCTTCAGGGTATGGTTGTTGATTGAATTGCTTTAAAAGCCATCAAGAATTCAAACTTTTCCTATTCTCCCAACACTTCAGTCAGCTTATTTTGAAGTCGCAAGCAGAAAAGTTCTTTGCCCTAACTGTCCTTACCTAGTTTCATTGTTTAGATAACTACCTTCAGACAAAACTGGCCTTTCCCTTTACAAACTGCCAGAGGACACAAGAAATTATGAGCATATGCCAATATTCTATAATTTTTGTTATCATTTGTGTAAATATCATAATCTTCATTGACTGTTCATCTGAAAAAAAAGTAGAACATGCAGCAGCCTAACCAACTTCATGACCAAGTTCTCAGAAGGAATTATCAAGCCCTTATTACCTACAGTTCTACTTTTTCCTCACAAGTAATTCCATATTTTAGAATCTGTTCCTTGTAGTGCCCCAAAGTTAGTACTTTATTTTGAATCCATTGAGATATATTTTATTTTAATTAACAAAATCCCCAGCTGAATGGTCTTACTAGTTGTAGAACCACTCACATAACAGGAGGTTCACATAAAGGGCAGACTTCAAGGTTAGGTAAGGGAGTCTTCAGGGAGCCAGGTTCTGAGCATCTCCTTTCATTTCTATGTACACTTTCAGCTTTATCCTAAGTTTGGTACTCTTTATGATCATGATATGGTTCTATCAGGATATGAGATAAAACTCTTCCCTATTTTCAGCTAGAAAGTGAATCTTACTTAAATTTACTATCAGTGCCAAGAAAGGACAAAATAAGTGACAGAAAATTGAAAATGACAACCTTACTGTTAGATATTAAACATATAATAATTCTATATTCATAGTATAATGGAAACATTTTATAAAGGAATATGTGTTTATGTAATGAATTAGTGTCTAGATTTCAATAATATCCATCCTTCTCCCCCTAATTTACAATATCACTTGAGACATAGATGCATAATTTGGAATTACAATGTTCAAAAGCTCATATTTTTGCTGCTAGTTCTATAATAAGGTAACCACCTGGTCATTACATTAGCTCCTCAATATTAGTAATACCTTGCACCCTATAATTCAGATCTTGGTACACTTTGCATAAGGGACAGTTTGTATCTGAAGAAGACACAACAGTAAGCAAGAATATCTACCCCATAGCTCTTGGGCTCTCAATAGTATGCAAAATTCAGAATTTGCCTACTGACTTGATTCTAGTAATTAGAATCCAGTACAGGACAGGTGATCTCACTTTATGGAAGACAGGAGAACTATATGGATGTGTCAGCCACAGGCCAGTAGAGACAGAAGTGAGAAAGAAAACATGTGAACAGATTCTTTCCCCAGTTTCACCATGTTTAGTTTTCATCCCTAGTGAATAGTAAGTATAGTGCAACTATACTTTCTAATACTCCTGAAGATGCCCTAGGGGAAGGATATTCTAATTCATAGACAGGAAGAAATCAGAGAGGGAGACATCTGCTTTCTACATTCTGCTGTGCAAAATTCTGCCCAATGCTGTCCTTATCACAGTCCCAAGTTGTTGAGTTCATATGTTCCCTACATGATGGAAGTTGTTGGGTCATTATCTAGTTCTGATGGGGCATATAGAATAGAGATCCTTAATCCTCAGTGAGTTGCTCATCTCTTGCCTTTTTGGAGTGTGAATCCCCATAACGGGATTCAGTTCAGACACTCAGTTGTGTCTGACTCTTTACATCTCCATGGACTGCAAGCATACCAGGCCTCCCTGTCCATCACCAACTCTCAGAGTTTACTCAAACTCATGTCCATTGAGTCGATGATGCCATCCAAACATCTCATCCTCTGTTGTCCCCTTCTCCTACCACCTTCAATCCTTACCAGCATCAGGGTCTTTTCAAAAGAGTCACTTCTCACATACAGAGTTGTCAAATGGCATTAAAACATGTATAATATCATACAAGAAATGAATAGCCAGTCCAGGTTCATTGCAGGATATAGTAAGCTTGGGGCTGGTTCACTGGGATGACCCAGAGGGATGATATAAGGAGGGAGGTGGGAGAGGGGTTCAGGATTGGGAACACGTGTACATTCGTGGTGGATGCATGTTGATGTATGGCAAAACCAATATAATATTGTAAAGTAAAAAAAATAAAAATAAAAAATAATTTAAAATTTTTTAAAAAAGAGTCACTTCTTCACATCAGGTGACCAAAGAGTTGGAGTTTCAGCTTCAACATCAGTCCTTCCAATGAACACCCAAGACTGATCTCCTTTAGGATGGACTGGTTGGATCTCCTTGCAGTCCAAGTCACTTCCAAGAGTCTTCTCCAACATCACAGTTCAAAGGCATCAATTCTCTGGCACTCAGCTTTCTTTATAGTTCAACTATCACATCTATACATGACCCCGGGGTGGGGGGGGGGATACAAAACATAGCCTTGACTAGACAGACCTTTGTCAACAAAGCAATGTCTCTGCTTTTTAATATGCTGTCTAGGTTGGTCATAACTTTTCTTCCAAGGAATAAGTGTCTTTTAATTTCACGGCTTCAATCACCATCTGCAGTGGTATTAGAGCCCCCCAAAATTAAGTCTGCTATAGTTTCCACTGTAGCATCTATTTGCCCATCTATTTGCCATAAAGTGATGGGACCAGATGCCATGATCTTGTTTTCTGAATGGTGAGCTTTAAGCCAACTTTTTCACTCTCCTCTTTCACTTTTATTAAGAGGCTCTTTAGTTCTTCTTCACTTTCTGCCATAAGGGTGGTGTCATCTGCATATCTAAGGTTATTGATATTTCTCCTGGAAATCTTGATTCCAGGTTTTGCTTAATCCAGCCCAGAGTTTCTCATGATGTACTCTGCATATAAGTTAAATAAGCAGGGTAGTAATATACAGCCTTGACCTACTCCTTTTCCTATTTGGAACCTGTCTGTTGTTCCATGTCCAGTTCTAACTGTTGCTTCCTGACCTGCATACAGATTTCTCAAGAGGCAGGTCAGGTGGTCTGGTATTTCCATCTCTTTCAGAATTTTCCACAGTTTGTGGTGATCCACACAGTCAGAGGCTTTGACATAGTCAATAAAGTAGAAGTAGATTTTTTTTTTTTTTTCTGAAACTCTCTTGCTTTATTGATGATCCAAAAGATGTTGGCAATTTGATCTCTGGTTCCTCTATCTTTTCTAAATCCAGCTTGCACATCTGGAAATTCATGGTTCACGTATTGTTGAAGCCTGGCTTGGAGAATTTTGAGAATTACTTTACTAGCGTGTGATATGAGTGCAATTGAGCAATAATTTTAGCAGTCTTCGACATTGCCTTTCTTTGGGATTGGAACAAAAACTGACCTTTTCCAGTCCTGTGGCTACAGCTGAGTCTTCCAAACTTGCTGGCATATTAAGTGCAGCACTTTCACAGTATCATCTTTTAGGATTTGAAATAGCTCAACAGGAATTCCATCACCTCCACTAGTTTTGTTCATAGTGATGCCTCCTGAGGCCCACTTGACTTCACTTTCCAGGATGTCTGGCTCTAGGTGAGTGATCACACCATCCTGATTATCTGGGCCATGAAGATATTTTTTTGACAATTCTTCTTTGTATTTTTGCCACCTCTTCTTAATATGTTCTGCTTCTGTTAGAGCCATATTATTTATGTCCTTTATTGAGCCCATTTTTGCATGAAATATTCCTTTGGTATCTTTAATTTTCTTGAAGAGATATCTAGTCTTTTCTAGTCTATTCTTTTCCTCAATTTATTTGCATTATTCACTGAAGAAGGATTTCTTATCTCTCCTTGCTTTTCTTTGGAACACTGCATTCAAATGGGTATATCTTTCCTTTTCTCCTTTGTCTTTTGCTTCTCTTCTTTCCATAGCTATTTGTAAGGCCTCCTCAGACACCATTTTGCTTTTTTGCCCTTTTTTTGGGGGGAGGGGGAATGATCTTGATCCCTGTCTCCTGTGCAATGTCATGAACCTCTATCCATAGTTCATCAGGCACTCTGTCTATCAGATCTAGTCCTATAAATCTATTTTTCACTTCCACTGTATAATCGTAAGGGATTTGATTTAGGTCATACCTGAATGGTCTAGTGGTTTTCCCTACTTTTTCCATTTAAGTCTGAATTTGGCAATAAGGAGTTCATGATCTGAGCCACAGTCAGCTCCTGGACTTGTTTTTGCTGACTGTATAGAGCTTCTCCATCTTTGGCTACAAAAAATATAATCAATCTGATTTCAGTGTTGACCATCTGGTGATGTCCATGTGTAGTGTCTTCTCTTGTGTTGTTGGAAGAGGGTATTTGCTATTACCTGTGCATTCTCTTGGCAAAAGTTTATTATTAGCCTTTGCCCTGATTCATTCTGTACTCCAAGGCAAAATTTGCCTGTTACTCCAAATGATTTTTGGCTTCCTAATTTGCATTTCCGTTCCCCTATAATGAAAAGGAAATCTTTTGGGGGTGTTAGTTCTAGAAAGTCTTTTAGGTCTTCATACAACCATTCAGCTTGTTAGGGCATAGACTTGGATTACCGTGATACTGAATGGTTTGCCTGGATATGAGCAGAAATAATTCTGTCATTTTTGAGGTTGCATCCAAGTACTGCATTTTGGACTTTTTTTTTTTTTTTTTTTTTTTTTTTACTATGTTGGCTACTCCATTTTTTCTAAGGGATTCTTGCCCACAGTAGTAGATATAATGGTCATTTGGTTAAATTCACTCATTCCAGTCGATTTTAGTTTGCTGATTTGTAACATTTTGACGTTCGCTCTTGCCATGTCTTATTTGACCACTTCCAATTTGCCTTGATTCATGGACCTAACATTCCAGGTTCCTATGCAATATTGCTCTTTATAGCTTCAGACCTTGCTTCTACAACCAGTCACATGCACAACTGGGTGCTGTTTTTGCTTTGTCTCCATCTCTTCAGTCTTTCTGGAGTTATTTCTCCACCGATCGCCAGTAACATACTGGACACCTACCGACCTGGGGAGTTCATCTTTCAGTGTCCTATCTTTTTGCCTTTTCATACTGTTCATGGGGTTGTCGAGGCAAGAATACTGAAGTGGTTTGCTATTCCCTTCTCCAGTGGACCACATTTTGTCAGAACTCTCCACCATGATCTGTCCGTCTTAGATGGTAGTACACAGCTTGACTCACAGTTTCATTGAGTTAGACAAGGCTGTGGTTCATGTAATTTTATTGGTCAGTTTTCTGTGATTGTGATTTTCAGTCTGTCTGCCCTCTGATGGAGAAGGATAAGAGGCTTATGGAAGTTTCCTTATGGGAGAGACTGAAGGGGAAACTGTCTTGTACTTATTTTCTGTTGCTGGATGGAGCTGTGTTCCCTCCGTGCTATTTACCTGGGCCAAACTATGGTGGAGGTAATGAAGATAATGGCGACCTCCTTCAAAAGATCCCAAGCAAGGGGATTAGAAGAAATTAAAAACTGGAAGAATAAATCTGTAGTCTGATTACTGCTGTTTATTTTGTAATCACAGTGACCTTTGATGTTCAGATTCAAAAATGAAAAATTTAAGGATTTCTTCATTTGTGGACTAATTTGTTAAGGCACACAACTATGAACCAAGGGGTTATAAGAGGGCAATGGAACAGTTAATGGTGATGTGGACAGAAATTCCCATATGGGATTTGCCTCTATTATAAAAATCGAACATGATATAATGTTAAACTGGATACTATGAAATGATGTATTGCAATAAATAGCAGCTGCTCTTTTGCTTATCCACATCCTGAAGCTGCATAGCCAAATGTTCCCTGTGCTGTCTTTTCATTACAGTGAATTTTCTAATTAACAGACTTATTGAGATAAAATGAACATATCATAAAATTTTCCCTTTCAAATGTATAATTCTGTGTTTTCTGATGTTTACAGAATTGTGCACCCATGACTACTATTAAATTTTAGCATATTTTCTTTCCCCCAAAAGAAAAGTAATGTGCATTAGCAATCACTCCTCATCCCTACCTCCCCTGAGCACTTGGAAATCATTGATTTAATTTCTGGGTCTGTAGATTTTCCGATTCTGGAGAATTAATTTAAATGGATTTATAAAATATATGAGCTTTGGTAATTGAATTCACTCAGTTTACATAATACAGTCAAGATTTTCCACTTGTTGTATAGTCGCTAAATCATGTCCCACCCTTTTTTGACCCCAAGGACTGTAGCCCACTAAGCTCCTCTGTCCATGGGATCTCCCAGGCAAGAATAGTGGAGTGGGTTGCCATTTCTTTCTACAGGGGATTTTCTGACCCAAGGGTCAAATCCACATCTCCTGCATTGATAGATGGTTTCTTTACCACTGGGCCAACAAGGAACCCCATAAACTTTTCATGTTATGGCATTATTAGTGCTACATTCTATTTCATTTCTGCATAAAATTTAATTGTACAGATATGCCATGTTTTGCTTACTTATTCATCAGTTTTTTTGTTAGATACCTGTGTTGATTATGTGGGCTTCCCTGGTGGCTTAGAGGGTAAAGCGTCTACCTGCAATGCAGAAGACCCAGGTTCAATCCCTGGGTCGGGAAGATCCCCTGGAGAAGGAAATGGCAACCCACTCTAGTACTCTTGCCTGGAAAATCCCATGGATGGAGGAGCTTCATAGGCTACAGTCCATGGGGTTGCAAAGAGTCGGACACAACTGAGCGATGTATACAACATGTGTGTTGTATATATGCTATTATGAATAATATTGCTTTGGTCAATTAAGCACAGATTTTTGCATGCCCATATATTTTCATTTCTTTTTGCTATGTTCCTAGGAGTGGAAATGTTGGGTCATATGGTAAATCAATGTCTAGCATTTTGAGGAACAGTCCCAAAGTGGCTGCCTCGCATATAGTCTTACTGGCAATGTATAAGAGTTCAGATTTCTCCACATCTTCATCAGCTCTTGTTTGTTTGTTTTGTCTCTCTTTTTTAAGTTTAGCTATTTTACTGGGATTGAAAGAAATTTGATAGGCTTTCCCCTACTGATTATTAATGTAGAATATATTACCATTTGTCTAATCACTGTTTTTGTACATTACTGGGAGAAATATCTGTTAAATCATTTGCCTACTTTTCAGTTCTTTATCTTTTATCATAATTTTAAGAGTATATGTTCTGAATATCAGTCTCATCAGATATATAATTTGCAAATATTTTCCCATTATATAAGCTATAATTTCACCATTTTATATTTATTATTTATAAATTTGGCTGCACATTGTGTCCTAGCTGTATGCAAACTTAGTTATAGAATATAGGATCTAGTTCCCCGACCAGGGATCAAATCCAGGCCCCCTGTGTTGGGAGCACAGAGCCTGAGTCACTGGACCACCAGGGAAGTCCCTACTTCACTTTTTTTTTTTTTTTTTAAATATCAGTCCTTTGAAATTGAGCATTTTGTAAAAATGATAATGCATTTCCATTTATTTTACCTATGTCACATGGGCTTTTGATGTCATATATAAGAAGTCATCATCTAATTCAAGATTCAAAGGTTGATTTATATGTTGTCTTCTAAGAACTCTACAGCTTTACCTCTTAAATTTCCATATATAAAACTTTAAATTTTTGTATTGTATGATTTAATATATGATTCTAAATGTATCCTTTGTGGCTGATATCTAGTTGTCTCACACTGTTTTAAAAAATTGTTTAATTGTCTTGACATCCTTATAGAATATCAATAGACCATAGATGTGAAGATTTATTTCTGAACTCACAAATCTATTCCATTGTCCTATACATCATTATACCAGCACCACACTGTCATAATTATTGTATTTTAAAATTAGTTTTGAAGAAATGTAAGTCTTCCAATTTAATTTTTCTTCTGCAATATTGTTTTGAACATTCTGAGTCCCTTGCATTTTCAAATGAGTTTAGTGATCAGGTTGCCAGTTTCTGCAAAAAAAGTCATTTGGGGTTTCAAGAGGATTTCACTGAACATTATATCACCTTGGGGAATAATTCCATCTTAATAATGTTAAGTCTTTCAGTCAGTGAACAAGGAATATATTTATTTAGATCTTTAATTTGCTTCCATGATGTTTTATAGTTCTCAGTGTATAGGTTTCAAACTTTGTTAAATTTTTTCCTCAGCATTGTGTTCTTGTTGATACTATTTTAACTGTAATTATTTTCTTAATTCAACTTTGGATTGCTCTTTGCTAATGAAGAGAAATAAAATTGATTTTTGTTTATTGGTGTTAAGCAATATAACCTTGCTGAACTCTTTGATAAGTTCACAGTCTTTTTGTAGATCTCTTGGAAATTTCTACAAAAAAGGATCACACCGTTTCAAAAAAAAGAGAGTTATACATATTTTATTTTTCCAGTCAGAATGTCTTTTATTTCTTTTTCTTTAGTAGTTCCTCTGACTAGAGCCTTGAGAATTAGGTGGAATTAAAGTGATGAGAACAGGCATTAGAGTATTCTTCCTTCTCTTAGTGGCCCAGTGATCAGTGCTTCACTGTTAATTGTGCACTTTTCATATAAATTTTTTAACAGGTTGAGGAAGTTCCATTAGGTCCATAGTGTTTTTGAGTCTTTATTTTTCTTTCTTTCTTTTTTTTTTAATTTAAATTTATTTATTTTAATTGGAGGCTAGCTACTTTACAATATTGTATTGGTTTTGCCATACATCAACATGAATCCGCCACGGGTGTACACGTGTTTCCCCTCCTGGCCCCCCTCCCACCTCCTTCCCCATACCATCCGTCTGGGTCATCCCAGTGCACCAGCCCCAAGCATCCTGTATCCTGCATTGAACCTGGACTGTTGATTCATTTCTTAAATGATATTATACGTGTTTCAATGCCATTCTCCCAAATCATACCCCCCTCCCTCTCCCACAGAGTCCAGACTGTTGTTACACATCTGTGTCTCTTTTGCTGTCTCGCATACAGGGTTTGTTTTATTTAGTTTTTAATCTTGAAAGGTACAGACATCTCTTGATAACCATGAAGGATTTGTTCCAAGATACCAAAATCTATGGGTGCTCGAATCCCTGACACAAAATGGCAAAGTGTTTACATCCAATCTACATACATCCTCCTGTATGCATTAACTCATCTATAGAGTAGTTATAATGCTTAGTATAATAATAATGCATATGTAAATGGTTGTAAATACAATGTAAATATTATGTAGATATTTATTGGCATGCAACAAATTTAAGCTTTGCTCTTTGCCATCCTGTGGAATTATATTTTTTCAAATAGTTTTGATCCATGGTTCATGAAATCTATGGATGCAGAAATTGGATATGGAGGGCTGACAGTTAATTTTTGTCAAATATTCAGTTCAGTTCAGTTCAGTCACTCAGTCGTGTCCGACTCTTTGCAACCCCATGAATTGCAGCATGCCAGGCCTCCCTGTCCATCACCAACTCCCGGAGTTCACCCAGATTCATGGCCATCGAGTCAGTGATGCCATCCAGCCATCTCATCCTCTGTCGTCCCCTTCTCCTCCTGCCCTCAATCCCTCCCAGCATCAGAGTCTTTTCCAATGAGTCAACTCTTCGCATGAGGTGGCCAAAGTACTGGAGTTTCAGCTTCATCATCATTCCCTCCAAAGAAATCCCAGGGCTGATCTCCTTCAGAATGGACTGGTTCGATCTCCTTGCAGTCCAAGGGACTCTCAAGAGTCTTCTCCAACACCACAGTTCAAAAGCATCAATTCTTCAGTGCTCAGCCTTCTTCACAGTCCAACTCTCATATCCATACATGACCACAGTAAAAACCATAGCCTTGACTAGATGGACCTTTGTTGGGAAAGTCATGTCTCTGCTTTTGAATATGCTATCTAGGTTGGTCATAACTTTCCTTCCAAGGAGTAAGCGTCTTTTCATTTCATGGCTGCAGTCACCATCAGCAGTGATTTTGGAGCCCAAAAAAATAAAGTCTGACACTGTTTCCCCATCTATTTCCCATGAAGTGATGGGACCGGATGCCATGATCTTCGTTTTCTGAATGTTGAGCTTTAAGCCAACTTTTTCACTCTCCACTTTCACTTTCATCATATACTTTCTACATATTGAGATGATCATGTGGTTTTGTTCTTAATTCCATAGAAATGGTGATTTTATTTTATTTTTTTTTAATTTTAATTCTGAACCTACCTTGCAAGTACATCCACATCACTGTGGTATTCAATACTGTTTACAGTTTGCTTGGCACAGTGTTCTGATATTAAGATTTTTGCATCCACATTCATAGGTATATTGTTCTGTAGACTTCATAGCATTGTATTTGTCTGATTTTTGTGCTATGGTAATCCTAACTACAAAGTCCCTCTAGTCAAGGCTATGGTTTTTCCAGTGATCATTTAGGGATGTGAGAGTTGAACAGTGAAGAAAGCTGAGCGCCAAAAAATTGATGCTTTTGAGCTATGAGGTTTGAGAAGACTCTTGAGAGTCCCTTGGACTGCAAGGAGATCCAGCCAGTCCATTCTAAAGGATATCAGTGCTGGGTGTTCATTGGAAGGACTGATGCTGAAGCTGAAACTCCAATACTTTGGCCACCTCATGAGAAGAGTTGACTCATTGGAAAAGGCCCTGATGATGGGAGGATTGGGGGCAGGAGAAGGGGACGACAGAGAATGAAATGGCTGGATGGCATCACCGACTCGATGGACATGAGCTTGAGTGAATTCTGGGAGTTGATGATGGACAGGGAGGCCTGGCGTGCTGCGATTCGTGGGGTCGCAAAGAGTCAGACACCACTGAGCGACTGAACTGAACTGAACTGAATCCTAACTTCATAGAATATGTTAGGAACTTTTTTTTCCCCTCTTCCTTTTTTGGAAATTTATGAAAAATTGGTGTTATATTTTCTTTTAAATATATTGTAGAATTCCCCAGTAATCTAGAATTAGGTTTACTTTGGGGGAAGTTTTTGGTTATTAATTCAATATCTTGAGATAAATTCTGATTTTATGTTTCTTCTTGCATCAATATCAGTAATTTTTTTCAAAGGAATTTGCCCATTTTAGCTATGTTTTCTAATTTATTGCAGGCAAATGTTCATAGTGCTTTCTCATATTCATTTTTATATGCCCTCTTTTATTACCCAGTGTTGATTTGAGTCTCCCTTTATTAAAAAAAATGTTTTAATAAGATAAAGTTTTGTTAGTCTTATTTCTACATCTAATAAACCAATTTTGATTTTAATGTCTTTTACTAGTAAGCCCAACATCTGGGGAACTCAAGGACAGTTTTGTTAATTTAATTATTGTGTTTTAGGCTATGCTTTTCTATCTTTTCTATGACTTTTTTTTTTTCTTTTTTGTTAAATCTAGACATGCTAAATAGTGTAATTTAGTAATTTTTGAAGTCACATTCTCCAGTTTATTCTCCAGTTTATTTGCTCTTGCTGCTGTTCGTTGTTTTTATTGCTCCTGCTTCTTGTTTATTTAGCAGCTTTCCTACAGTCTGTAAAGTTTATATTCTGTGTCATCTGTGGGCACTGAAGCCTCGGTTCAGTTGGTTAAATTGTCAGGTCATAACTGGGCAGATGTTTCCTTGTCCTAATCTACTGTTTTCTAGTTTTTGTTTGTAAGGGCTGGGTATGTGTTTGAAGTCTGACTTTAAGACTCTATCATGTAATTTCCATCTTGGCCTTTGTGTTCACTTCCTGCTTGAGCAGAGCCTCAGTAACAGCCAGGGATGAGAGATCCAGGACTTGTCAGGTTATTCCTGGCATACGTAGCCTTGCACATGCCCAAAGATTTTCAGCTTCCCAGGAACATATCTCAGATTTCAACGTTTCATATGCAGATCTCTTTGGCTTTATTGTTGAGTACTCCTCCTCAGTCATCTGTGATGTGAGGAAATTGCTGTTTATTTTATTAATAAGATGTACCCAAGCAAAAGACTGTTTACTCACAGTGAACAAAACCTTAATCAGATCAATTAAGGTGAGCCCAATAACTGGGACTTTCAATGAATTGCCCTACAGGACAAGTGCTGATGACCCCTTGGGACTGGGACTTTGGTGCAGCTCCTAACCTGTTCTGCCTTCTATAAGGATGCTTGGGTGTTGGTTTTCACAGTTACTGTGGTTGTGAGGCTAGTTTTTTTTTTTTTTTTTTTTCTGTTGTTTGGTTTTGAGACTACCAAGATGCTGGTAATGGAATAATGAGAAGAGGACAATTGAAAATGTTGTAACATTTGCTATTTATTTTATAGTTATTTTTCTTTAATAAATGTTTCTCAGATTATTGCAAACCTTTGGCTAATTCCCAGAGTACTGAAAGTTGATTTTGATAGCTTTTGCCAATTTCTCAGTGCTTTTAAAGAGAAGTAGAATTTTGCAGGTCTTCACATGCCTTTCTAGAAGTGCTTCCCAGTGACTAACTTTTAAAACACTTCATAAATAAATATGGTACCTTGAGGACAAGATTTTTGTCTCTTTTCAAAACTAATTTTCCTTGATTCCTAGTGACTGCCACATATATGAGGACTCAATAAATATTAGTTGAACAAATTAATTTATTGACTTTTTTGTTGACAAAATGAAAGTCAATGTGAATTAAATCTCAAGAAAAGTGGATTGAGTGTACATAGTATATTGAAAAGACTACCTCCAGCATTTTTTGGCTGCAACTCTGTGCCAGCTATATGTTTATTGCTTGCTCCACACTATTTAATTTAACCTTCACAACAACCACCTGCAGTTTCACTGAAGTTAGAAATATCCTGTAACCTTCTCAAAGCAATACAGTTAGCAAGTGGTTGAATGAGGAGTGAAACCAATAAACTAAATCTTGAAGTAAATTTGTCTATAAAACATAATATTGCCAATTCCCCAAACATAGAATTTGAGAGCTTTAAAATGTCATGGAAAATATCAGGGAATAGACATATATAAAAAAAATGCAAGTAAATTCCAGAAGTAATAATTTTCTTTTATATTCTTCTTTTTTCTGACCTAAATTCGACCAGTTTGGAATTTAAAAATAATAATTTACCTACACCATAGATTGAAATAACTAGCTTCATTTTTCATCACTCAGGGGAGTCCTGTAAAAATCAGCTGCTTACATGACAGAGAGCATAGTCCTCTCCGGGACAGCAGACAACTTCCCCTCTACTTGGCCTATCCAGGGCTTTCCCCTGCCTCTGTTGACACTCTCAAGACTCTCCTCTGTCCTTTCCTTCTCTCAGTACTGTGGTTTATGCTGCTAATACCTTATGTTATATGATACATATAACAAAATATGATTATGTGATGTCATATAATTTTATTTAATTAATGTGTTTGCTTATATCTGCTCCCTGCTTTAAATTCCAATGACTCTGCATTGTTTGAATCATAGATTCTGAACTATTCCATCATAGGAGACTCCAATAGCCAGTACTAAACAGAATTGTTTCTTCTTCTTCGCTACTTCCATCAAACATCGATTTACTATTATTTGAGGGTATATGCCACTGAAGTTGAAAGTAAAGGTTTTGAGTTTAAATCTAAAATGTTTTGCCTTCAGGTTTCCTTGCTGTCCCTTTTGAGGTGTGTGGACTTGCTTAGTAATGTCACTTTTATGAGTCTAATTTTGTTCATCTATTAGATGGAACAGATTATACCACATTGACAAGATTATCAATAAGACTTACTGGTGTAATAAATATATTTAGCAGAGTGTAAGCTCCACCTGGAGAAGGAAATTGCAACCCACTCCAGTACGCTTGCCTGGGAAATCCCATGGACAGAGGAGCCTGGTGCGCTATAGTCCATGGGGTTGCAAAGAGTTGGACACGACTGAGTGAATAAGCACACAAGCTCCATAAGTTCCTAGTATTTGGTAACTCATAATTGTAAATCCAGTTTTTGGTCTCTCACATGTTTGCTTCAGCTGTGGCAGCTCTACATCTCTTGCTTCATCTTAGAAAGGAAGTTCTAGGATCCTGTGTCTTCTCTCTGTCCCACAAAGTCAGGACTTACACTGAGAGATTCTGGTTTATTTTCTCTAAGTCAATGCCCTGAAGCACCCTGGTTGTACATCTTCTCCCAGGGAAGCAAAGCCCAGCTGGTGCTATCTGTGGCTGTCGGGAGGAGCTCATGCAAGCCTCTGCACAGACTGCCTTTCTGTGGGCACCTGCCTCCCACTGCAGGTAAGCAGGGTGCTGGCTGTACTGATAGCTGGATGTGTGCATCCTCAGATGTGAGGCCCCTTTTTTGCACTGTTCTTGAGGGAGCCCATTAGTAAGTTGTAGGATCTATGACTATTTGTTGAGGTCCACAAACAATTTGCTGTGAGCTTTTGCACTTTTTCTCTGCTCCTGGTTGTCCCCAGACTCTTGCTGATTCCCTTAGTAGTCTAGGTGGGGTGACACAGAATTGGGTCACTGGGGCAAAATCCATAGTACTGGGGAATGTGGGTGGTCACTTTGCTCTTAACTTTCTCAGCGGGGAAGAGTGACGACCAAGAGTACTTTTCTTGGCTTTTGGGGGATGGAGTCTTATAGGTAGAGTGAAACTATCACACAGGTAAAATGAAACTTCTTACCCCTTCAGAGTATCTGTTCTCAAATGGTTTGCTCTTCAAGTGCTGGGATCTCCAGGCTTCCTTGAAGGTAATTCTTGTTCATAGGCAGTTTTTAAAATCAGTGTTTTTAACAGGGGATGAGATGGGGAATGAGGGCTGGATCCTCCAATTCTACCATCTTGATGATGTTAACTCACTGTTCTCTTTTCCTCTCTAAACCAGACATTACTTTATCTCCATCCTTTTTATGCAGCATCTCTTCACCATGAATTTGCCTGTGTTCTGTGGGAATATTTGTCCTTCTAGAGTTTAATGAGAGACTGTATAGTGAGTCCCTGAGAGCTGAGACTTAGTGGATCTTCCTCACTGTGTCCTACAATATCCAGTGCTTATTAGTTACTCAATAAAGTTTAGTTAAATATAATTGCTTCCACTTTGCAAGACAACTATTTCCAGATATCTACTTTGCTTTGGCCTTTTTAAGCTTTTCTGAGATTTTTTTGTTGCAGATTTTATCAGGAGTTGTTCTGTTTCCTGTTTACTCACCCTTGAATTAAAAGAAATAGGTTTAGATATTTTTCTAGTCACAGCTGTTATCATCCCTTTGTATGCACAGTACACAAGCTTTCTGATGGAATAATCCCTTATATGTCAGTCTGTAAAAGTACAGGTATACAGCTTTTAATCAATATTTACTGTCAGATGGCCATTCATTTAGTTTACATTTTGTGAATATATTTGGGCTGTCTTCCTTTGAAGACATCAATTATTTATATTGAAGCATATGAGATAAGCTTTTATTCTTTTTTGTGTCTTGCAATTGTGAATTTAAAATTATTGTTGCTCTCTTGGCCACACTTCTTGACAGGCTCTTTTTCTCATTAACATCATTTTTCCCAAAGCAGCTTACACATTACTGTATATAATGCACAGCTCTTAGCTCCTTTTTCTGCACTGAGCTGAGCTCTTACAGCTCAGTGTAGGGCAGATTTGGATAGACATACTATTAGACTATCTGACTGGGGGTGGAAGTGGACACACATTTAACTTTCTGTTTTTCTTCTCATTAATATTCCCTTTATCATAGTGTCTGCAGTAAGCTAAAATCTATTCCTCGCTGTTTCTCAAGTGCTATAATATTTTGGCCCGTGGGCTTATATTTATAGGAGATGCTTTTATGTTTCATTCAACATCCATGAATATATTAATTAATTGAGATATATTATTAAAAATTCTGCTTTATATCTTCAGGAAAATTATATTGAGAAATTGGAAAAGATTACACAAGGTATAAGTAATATCATAACCATATAAATTTGGACAGCCACTGTGTTTGATAACTTTTAATATTATCTAGTCTAATGGATTACAGATAGCTGGTAAAACATTAAGTTGGGATATGTCAGGTCTGTGTGTGTCAGGTATTTCCAGAAGAGTCTAGTACTTGAATAATGAAACTACATAGAAACTGCCCTCACTAACTCTAGTTAGCACCACCCAATCTATTATGGATCTGAATAGAACACAAGAGTAGAAGGGTGAGTGTGCTCTTTGCTTAAGCTGAAATATCTGTTTTCTCTGGCCCTCTGATGTCAATACACCTCATCCATAAGCCTGCAGACTCAGACTGGGTCTTACCCCACTAACCCCTTAATCCTGAGCCTTGATCTTGAACTGGGGACTCATAGCATTGCATTATTTTTTCTCTCTACCACTGGATTTCCTGGGCTTCCAGCTTACAGATGGTGGGAAGTCTGACCCTCTCTAAGCACAAAAACTCATCCATTATCATACATTTATATATGTACATGTATATGTGTGTGTGTGTGTATATATATATATATATATATATAGCTCTCTGTGTATTCATCTCTATGTATCTATCTTGTAGGTTCTGTTTCTTCTGAAAACACTGACTACTATAACTGAAAATTTCTGTTTTCTTGACAGACTGCAGTTTGTTTAAGCATATATTATAGATATTTGGAAATTTTGTGAGAAACAGGGCAAGATAACTACGATCACAGTGATACAAAGAAATACATAGTTGGTTGTCACCATTACACTTTCTGTTTCCTGTCATCTTTTTGTTTTCTGTGCTTTTATGTATTCTTTCTCCTTTCATTCTCATAAGTCATTTTTCCTCCATTAATCTATTCACTCCAATTGATAACATCAAATTATTAATTGCTGTTAAGTTATGTCTGACTCTTTGCAACCCCATTGACTGTAGCCTTCCAGGCTGCCCTGTCCTTCACTATCTTCTGGAGTTTGCTCAGATTCATGTCTCTTGAGTCAATGATGCCATCAGACAATCTCATTCTCTGTCACCCACTTCTGCTCCTGCACTGAATCTTTCCCAGCATCAGGGTCTTTTCCAATGAGTTGGCTCTTGGCATCAGGTGGCCAAAGTATTGGAGCTTCAGCTTCAGGATCAGTCCTTCCAATGAACATTCAGAGTTGATTTCCTGGTTTGATTAGTTTCACCAGCTTTGACTGGTTTGATCTCCTTGCTGTTCAAGGGACTGTCAAGGGTCTCATTCACCACAACAGTTCAAAAGCATCCATTCTTTAGTGTTCAAACTTCTTTATGGTCCATTTCTTAGATCTGAACCTTACTACTGGAAACATCATAGCTTTGACTATATGGACTGTTGTGGGCAAAGTAATGTCTGTTTTTAATACACTGTCTAGATTTCACTTCAGTAACTCAGTCATGTCTGACTCTGTAATCCCATGGACTACAGCTCGCCAGGTTCATCTGCTGCTGTTGCTGCTGCTGCTAAGTAGCTTCAGTCATATCCTACTCAGTGCGACCCCATAGACGGCAGCCCATCAGGCTCCCCCGTCCCTGGGACTCTCCAGGCAAGAACACTGGAGTGGGTTGCCATTTCCTTCTCCAATGCATGAAAGTAGAAAGTGAAAGTGAAGTCACTCAGTTGTGTCTGACTCTTAGCGACCCCATGGACTGCAGCCCACCAGGCTCCTCTATCCATGGGATTTTCCAAGCAAGAGTACTGGAGTGGGGTACCATTCCCTTCTCTGGCCAATATCCCTTCAGTTCAGTTCAGTTCAGTCTCTCAGTCGTGTCCTACTCTTTGCAACCCCATGAATCGCAGCACGCCAGGCCTCCTTGTCCATCACCAACTCCCAGAGTTCACTCAGACTACCGTCCATTGAGTCAGAGATACCATACGCCTTCTTATCCTCTGTCATCCCCTTCTCTTCCTGCCCCCAATCCCTCCAAGCATCAGAATATTTTCCAATGAGTCAACACTTCACATGAGGTGGCCAAAGTACTGGAGTTTCAGCTTCAGCATAATTCCCTCCAAAGAAATCCTAGGACTGATCCCCCTCAGAATGGACTGATTGGATGTTCTTGCAGTCCAAGGGACTCTCAAGAGTGTTCTCCAACATCACAGTTCAAAAGCATTAATTCTTCGGTGCTCAGCTTTCTTCACAGTCCAACTCTCACATCCATACATGACCACTGGAAAAACCATAGCCTTGACTAGGCGGACCTTTGTTGGCAAAGTCATGTCTCTGATTTTCAATATGCTATCTAATTTGGTCATAACTTTTCTTCCAAGGAGTAAGTGTCTTTTAGTTTCATGGCTGCAGTCACCATCTGCAGTGATTTTGGAGCCTAAAAATATAAAGTCTGACACTGTTTCCCCAGCTATTTCCCATGAAATGATGGGACTAGATGCCATGATCTTATTTTTCTGAATGTTGAGCTTTAAGCAAACTTTTTCACTCTCCTCTTTCACTTCATCAAGAGGCTCTTTAATTCCTCTTCACTTTCTGCCATAAGGGTGGTGTCATCTGCATATCTGAGGTTATTGATATTTCTCCTGGAAATCTTGATTCCAGCTTGTGCTTCTTCCAGCCCAGCATTTATCATGATGTATTCTGCATGTAAATTAAATAAGCAGAGCAAAAATATACAGCCTTGATATACTCCTTTTCCTATTTGGAACCAATCTGTTGTTCCATGTCCATTTCTAACTGTTGCTTCCTGACCTGAATATAGGTTTCTCAAGAGGCAGGCCAGGTGCTCTGGTATTCCCATCTCTTTCAGAATTTTCCAGAGTTTATTGTGTTCCACACAGTCAAAGGCTTTGGTATAGTCAATAAAGCAAAAATAGATGTTTTTCTGGAACTCTCTTTCTTTTTAAATGATCCAGCAGATGTTGTCAATTTGGTCTCTAGTTCCTCTGCCTTTTCCAAAACCAGCTTGAACATCAGGAAGTTCATGTTTCATGTATTGTTGAAGCCCGGCTTGGAGAATTTTGAGCATTACTTTACTAGCATGTGAGATGAGTGCAATTGTGCAAGAGTTTGAGCATTCTTTGACATTGCCTTTCTTTGAGATTGGAATGAAAACTGACTTTTTCCAGTCCTGTGGCCACTGCTGAGTTTTCCAAATTTGCTGGCATATTGGAGTGCAGCACTTTCACAGCATCATCTTCAGGATTTGAAATAGCTCAACTGGAATTCCATCACCTCCACTAGCTTTGTTCATAATGATGCTTTCTAAGGCCCACTTGACTTCACATTCCAAGATGTCTGCCTCTAGGTCAGTGATCACACCATTGTGGTTATTTTCGTCGTGAAGCTCTTTTTTTGTACAGTTCTTTTGTGTACTTTTGCCACCTCTTCTTAATCTTCTGCTTCTGTTAGGTCCATACCATTTCTGTCCTTTATGGAACCCATCTTTACATGAAATGTTCCCTTGGTATCTCTAATTTTTTTGAAGAGATCTCTAGTCTTTCCCATTCTGTTGTTTTCTACTATTTCTTTGCATTGATCACTGAGGAAGGCTTTCTTATCTCTTCTTGCTATTCTTTGGAACTCTGCATTCAGATGCTTATATCTTTCCTTTTCTACTTTGCTTTTCGCTTCTCTTCTTTTCACAGCTATTTGTAAGGCCTCCCCAGACAGCCATTTATCTTTTTTTCATTTCTTTTCCATGGGGATGGTCTTGATCCCTGTCTCCTGTACAGTGTCACAAACCTCAGTCCATAGTTCATCAGGCACTATATCTATCAGATCTAGGCCCTTAAATCTATTTCTCATTTCCACTGTATTATCATAAGGGATTTGATTTAGGTCATACCTGAATGGTCTAGTGGTTTTCCCTACTTTCTTCAATTTAAGTCTGAATTTGGCAATAAGGAGTTCAAGAACTGAGCCACAGTCAGCTCCCGGTCTTGTTTTTGTTGACTGTATAGAGCTTCTCAATTTTGGCTGCCAAGAATATAATCAATCTGATTTTGGTGATGACCATCTGGTGATGTCCATGTGTAGAGTCTTCTCTTGTGTTGTTGGAAGAGGGTGTTTATTATGACCAGTGCATTTTCTTGGCAAAACTCTATTAGTCTTTGCCCTGCTTCATTCCGTATTCCAAGGCCAAATTTGCCTGTTACTCCAGGTGTTTGTTGACTTCCTACTTTTGCTTTCCAGTCCCCTATAATGAAAAGGACATCTTTTTTGGGTATTAGTTCTAAAACGTCTTGTAGGTCTTCATAGAACCGTTTAACTTCAGGTTCCTCAGCATTACTGGTTGGGTCTTAGGCTTGGATTACTGTGATATTCAATGGTTTGACTTGGAAATGAACAGAAATCATTCTGTCGTTTTTGAGATTGCATCCAAGTACTGCATTTCGGACTCTTTTGTTGACCATGATGGTTACTCCATTTCTTCTAAGGGATTCCTGCCTGCAGTAGTAGATATAATGGTCATCTGAGGTAAATTCACCCATTCCAGTCCATTTTAGTTTACTGATTCCTAGAATGTCGATGTTCACTCTTGCCATCTCCTGTGTGACCACTTCCAATTTGCCTTGCTTCATGGACCTAACATTCCTGGTTCCTATGCAATATTGCTCTTTACAGCATTGGACCTTGTTTCTATCACCAGTCACATCCACAACTAGGTATTGTTTTTGCTTTAGCTCCATCCCTTCATTCTTTCTGGAGTTCTTTCTCCACTGATCTCCAGTAGCATATTGGTCACCTACTGACCTGGGGAATTCCTCTTTCAGCATCCTATCTTTTTGCCTTTTTCATACTATTCATGGTGTTCTCAACGCAAGAATACTGAGCACGGGCAGCTGCGACGGCATGCAGAGCACAGGCGAGAGGAGCTGCTCCACGTCCGAGGTCAGGGGTGGTGGCTGGGAGGAGCTACCCCGCCTGGCTGAGAGTGCCCAGCTTCAACAGCACAGGAGCACCTGAGGGGAGCTACCCCCACCCTACCCAAGGGGCGGCGGCCGGGAGGAGTAACCCCATGTCCAAGGAGAGGTGGCTGAGTGGGCACCAGAAGGCCTAGAGGAGCTATTCCACGTTCAAGATCAGGAGGGGAGGCGGTGAGGAGATACCCCTCATCCAAGATAAGGAATAATGGCTGCACTTTCCTGGAGCAACCGTGAAGAGATACCCCGTGTCCAAGGTAAGAGAAACCCAAGTAAGATGGTAGGTGTTGCAAGAGGACATCAGAAGGCAGACACACTGAAACCATAATCACAGAAAACTAGTCAATCTAATCGCACTAGGATCACAGCCTTGTCTAACTCAATGAAACTAAGCCATGCCCTGTGGGGCCACCCAAGACAGGCGGGCATGGTGGAGAGGTCTGACACAATGTGGTCCACTGGAGAAGGTTCCCCTATCCATAACCAATTCCCAGAGCTTGCTCAAGCTCATGTCCTTTGAATCCGTGATGACATCAACCATTTCATCCTCTGTTGTCCCATTCTCCTCCCACCTTCAAACTTTCCCAGCATCAGTGTCTTTTCCAATGAATCAGTTCTTCCCCTCAGGTGGCCAAAGTATTGAAGCTTCAGCATCTCTCCTTCCAATGGATATTCAGGACTGATTAACTTTAGGATTGACTGATTTGATATCCTTACAGTCCAAAGGATTCTCAAGAATCTTCTCCAACACCACAATTCAAAAGCATCAATTCTTTAGCACTCAGCTTTCTTTATAATCCAACTTTCACATCAATACATGATTAATGGAAAACCCACACCTTTGACTAGATGGACCTTTGTTGGCAAAGTCATGTCTCTGCTTTTTAATATGTTGTCTAGGTTGGTCATAAATTTTCTTCCAAGGAGCAAGCGTCTTTTAATTTCATGGCTGCAGTCACCATATGCAGTGATTTTGAAACCCTCAAAAACAAAGTCTGTCACTGCTTCCATTGTTTCCCATCTACTTGCCATGAAGTTATGGGACCAGATGTCATGATCTTAGTTTTCTAAATGTTGAGTTTTAGGTCAACTTTTTCACTCTACCCTTTCACTTTCATCACAAGGCCTGCTGGTGCCAGCCGGCAAAGTTGATCAGGCCCCGAGAACATGCACGGCGGGGCTGAGAAAAGAAACTAAAGCAAGAGAAATCTACAACAAAGATGGGGTCGAGAGGTTCAGACACATCTCCACGAAGGGACACAGTCTGACACCAACTTTATTCAGCATCTCATATTTATACAGAAGAGCGTGAGAAAGACAAGACAGTTAACATTTTTTCTTGATTGACCTATACATCTTACAAACAGTCACAAGAAATCTTGAGAGCATGGGAATGGCACCCTGTTATTATTTCTTACACCAGATAACATTTCCCTGTGCATGAGAAGTTCGCACAGAACTCCAGGTGCCTTTAGTAAATAAGTGCCTAATCTCTGGGGTGGCGGGACAGAGAGCTATGTTTGCAAGCAAACCCTCAAGGACTGTGGCAGCTCCCATAGCTGTGTCCTTTAGATAAAGGACCCCATTCTCACGGGCAGCTCCCCGCAAAGGCCCCTCAGTTTTTCTTCTCTTTCTGCCATTACTGTGGTGTCATCTGCATATTTCAGGTTTTTTATATTTCTCCCAGCAATCTTGAGTCCATCTTGTGTTTCATCCAGTCTGATATTTCACGTAATTTCCCTTGCACATAAGTTAAATAAGCAGGGTGTCACTATACAGCCTTGACCTACTCTTTTCCCAATTTTGAACCAATCCATTGTTCCATGTCTGGTTCTAACTGTTGCTTCTTGACCTGCATACAGGTTTCTCAGGACGTAGGTAAGGTTGTCTGGTATTCCTATCTCTAGAATAATGTTCCAGTTTGTGGTGATCCACACTGTTCTTGCCTGGAGAATCCCAGGGACGGGGGAGCCTGGTGGGCTGCTGTCTAAGGGGTCGCACAGAGTCAGACACGACTGAGGTGACTTAGCAGCAGCAGCACACAGTCAAAGGCTTTAGCATATCCAATGAAGCAGAAATAAGTGTTTCTCTGGCATTCTCTTTCTTTTTCTATGATTCAACAGATGTTGGCAATTTGATCTCTGATTCCTCTGCCTTTTCTAAAAACAGCTTGTACATCCGGAAGTTATTGGTTCACATACTGTTGAAGCCTAGCTTGAAGGATTTTGACTATTACATTGCTAGCATGTGAAATGAGTGCAATTATTATTATGCTTTTAAAGTACTTCTAATTTGAAAACAAAATTTCATGGTGGTAAACTAAATGTCTGGAAATGATTTAGTTAATGAAATAGCACTACTAAACACTTAAATGGGCAAGAAAAAGACTTTGCTGTAATTATACAATTGCTGTTTCAAGTGCAGGTTATTTAGGGACAATGATATAATGTGGGAATAAACATTACTGGGTTATAAAATATTGAATATCCTCAGAACTTGAAGGAATTTAGTGCAATTAAAACTGTAAAATCATATATTATATTAAAATGTCCTTTTCCAAAGACAAATAGAAGAAACTAGAGCATTTGACTTTTCTTTTTAAGTAGAACTCTTAGTTTCAAATAGGAAAATACACCTTAATGCATCTAAGTCAAATCATTTACATTTAGTATATGGGACGTTGGACTGAAGTATAAGTTGAGTGTATGTTTCCAACAGACAGCACATCTATGCTTTGCTCTGAAGTATACAATAGAAATACTAACATTTTCGAAAAGTAAACTAGAAAGTAATGAGAAACTATAACCCTGTTTTTGTAAAAAACCTACTCTTTTACATTGAGAATTTTCTATCAGATATATTAAAAAAAAATTCAAAAATAAAGGACCTAACATATAACATAGATGATTACAATGCCTCACTGTAAAACTGACTTGTTTGAAGACAATCTAATATTGACAGTCATGAGGCATTTAGAATCTTATACAGGGAATTTTATCCCCCCCACATACTTTTTTTTTTTTTTTTTTACAAACTTGTGTAAAATTATAATTTAAGTATTCAGTTAGGCATTTATATTTTGTTAGACATTAACATCACTTTCTATATTATTCATAAAAAAAAAAATACTAGTTATCTACCAGGCTAGAAAGAGACAAAAATGGAATAATTTAACCTACTTTACTGTGTTAATTGTAAACGTGTAACTTAACTATTATATGATAAAAAGTAAATAGATTAATGAAGCCTTAACATTAAGCTGTGCTAATTCAAGGATATAGTATAACCGTATACTTGCTCAAAAATTCTAAAAGTGTTTCATTAGAGGATATATCCAACCTTCCATTACAATACTCCTTTGTATCTTTGAGGGAGACATAATACAGTATGTCCCCTACATACAAGCAAATTCTGTTCCAAGAGCACATTTGTAAGCCCTTTTTTAAATAAGTCTAACCAAGTTATGCAACTAACATAGCACTATAATACTGTTATCTATAAGTAATAAGTTTATAATACTTTTCACACAAATAATGCAAAAAAGAAATAGACACAAGAAATAAATTTTAATCTGACAGTATAATACCTTGAAAAAAGTACAGCCCTGCATTACAACAGCTGGCCTATAGGGACTGGCATCAAGGGAACACACACGAAGAGTTACTGACTGGAGGAGGGAGATGAGCTGGGAGATGGCAGAGTTGAAGGACCATCAGAAATAGGAGATGAAGGGAAAGCTGCAATTTCACTCATGCCTGACATTGACGGCACAGGTTCTGATTCCTTGCTGGATTAAATTCTATCTCCTCTCTTGAAAAAGAAATCCAGTGATGTCTGGGTAGTAGCTCATTTTTTCTCATTATAGATTACATGATAGCACCAGATTACATTCTGAACAGCTTCTGCACTCTCTGTATACCATTCTTTGTTTGGATCTTATGCCTCAAAAACTAACAGTGCTTTCTCAAATAAAGAAAATTCCCTTTCCATTTCCTGTGTCACAAATCTCTTTGATTTAAAATTACTTCTTTTTCTTGTCTATTTCATCCTTTCTCTGGGCCTGCATATCCATCAAGTGTTCATTAGTAAGTGCCCCATGTTGCACAGCAAGGACTTCAATGAATTTTCCCAGCAGGTCTAACTGTAGCTTCTTACTAAGTCACTAAGTTGCTGAAGACCTATTTGGACTCCTCACCCATGTCTTCAGCTCACAAAAATTATGAGTAAACTGCAGGCACAGGCTCCTCCAATCCCCATTCATGATGACAGCCATAATCTTACTCACGTTTGCATTTTGGAAGGTTTTCAACTTGAAGGTTGTTAATAGGGGACTTTCTCTATTGTTCAATAGACACAGCATTTATTCTACTATCTCACTGCTTAAGTGCTTAGGATTTCATTTAAGCTTTTTTGAAAGCAAAAACATCTCTGAACAGCACTGATAAAAAGAATCTAATGAATGTGAGAGTTAAAGAACTTAAGATACAAATTCCTAAACCTTAGAGTCAGTTTATACACATTAGGAACAAAATCGTACTTCAGAGTAGATTTTAGGCTTTAACTATGTAGGCAATGGGGCAGTGCAAATTGAAGTACTTATTCTAGGATGATGGAGAAGGCAATGGCACCCCACTCCAGTACTCTTGCCTGGAAAATCCCATGGATGGAGGATCCTGGTGGGCTGCAATCCATGGGGTCGCTAAGAGTCAGACATGACTGAGTGACTTTACTTTCACTTTTCACTTTCATGCATTGGAGATGGAAATGGCAACCCACTCCACTGTTCTTGCCTGGAGAACCCCAGGGACGGGGGAGCCTGGTGGGCTGCCATCTATGTGGTCACACAGTGTTGGACACGACTGAAGTGACTTAGCAGTAGCAGTATTCTAGGATGAGGGGGACTAAGAGATGTAAGTAGTCAAATACAATATTGAGAAACTCAACATACATTTTAAAAATAAATGTCATTTTGACTTCCAAGTTATTTGAATAATTTCATCATTTAATTTTATTTTTTATTTTTTCTATTTGCTATACCTGCTAAAATATGAACCTTTTAACAAGAGGTGCACAATCAATGTAGTGGAAGGATTGTCTTCAAAAATGAAACTGGAACACATTTGTGTGAAACTTGGCATCCCAAAATATACACCATATAGGACAAATGTAAATTTAGGGAGAACCAAAACAGCACTTTATATCTACTAATCATGTAAAAGCATCTGGCAGAAGAGGAGGTAACCTCTTATTAAATCATTAGCCATGAGAAACTTCTACAAAACACCTGGTTCATGCAAGAAGGAATGAGAACATTATATATAGCAGACAACCTCACACAAAAATAAGAAATCTATTTTCATTGACTATTTCATCTTGTTTCATATAATGGAGAAAATAATCTTTGGTGATATGATTTTATTTGATGTTTTCTTCTAAATTATAGAATTTTGGAAAACAAAGTAATCAAGGTAATCAATTTAACTTATCTTGTATATATTTTACTAGATTTGCCTTTCTAATTTTTTGTATGATTTCATGCTATATAAATTTATTAACATAAAAATCAAGTCTAGGGAGTAGTACATTGGATTTAGATACAGAAACATCCACAGGCCATTCTGACAGTAAAATATTTCTTCTCAGTACTCACTTTTACTCAGCTATCAGAAACATCAATTCTCAGAAGTGTCCTATGTTCTCAAAGACTAGATAGGTCTTTAAGAGAGAGGTGATTATGATTTAAGGCATACAAAAACCTCAGTCTTGAGAGTTAGCTAAGTATGAGTTCAGTTAAATTCAGTCCAGTTCAGTCACTCAGTCGTGTCTGACTCTACCCGACCCCATTCACTGCAGCATGCCAGGCTTCTCTGTCCATCAACAACTCCTGAAGCTTACTCAAACTCATGTTCATTGAGTTGGTGATGCCATCCAATCATCTCATCCTCTGTTGTCCCCTTCTTCTCCCACCTTCGATCTTTCCCAGCATCAGGGTCTTTTATCATGAGTCAGTGCTTTCCATCAGGTGGCCAAAGTATTGGAGTTTCAGCTTCAGTTTTAGGCCTACCAATGAATATTCGGGACTGATTTCCTTTAGGTCAGACTAGTTGGATCTCCTTGCAGTCCAAGGGACTCTCAAGAGTCTTATCCAAAGACACAGTTCAAAAGCATCAATTCTACAGCACTCTGCTTTCTTTATAGTCCAACTCTCACATTCATACATGACAACTGGAAAATCCATAGCTTTGACTAGATGGAACTTTGTTGGTAAAGTAATATCTTTGCTTTTTAATATGCTGTCCAGGTTCATCATAACTTCTCTTCCAAGGAGCAAGCATCTTTTAATTTCATAGCTGCAGTCACCATCTGCAGTGATTTTGGAGCCCCAAAAGATAAAGTCTGTCACTGTTTCTACTGTTTCTCCATCTACTTGCAGCGAAGTAATGGAACCAGAAGCCATAATCTTAGTTTTCTGAATGTTGAGTTTTAAGCCAACATTTTCACTCCCCCGTTTCACTTTCATCAAGAGACTTTTTAGTTCTTCTTTGCTTTCTGTCATAAGTGTGATGTCATCTGCATATCTGAGTTTATTTCTCTTGGCAATCTTGACTCCAGCTTGTGTTTCATCCAGCCAGCCATTTTTCATTATGTACTCTGCATATTAATTACATAAGCAAGGTGGCAATAGACAGCCTTGATGTACTCCTTTCCTGATTTGAAACCAGTCTGTTGTTCTATGTCCAGTTCTAACCACTGCTTCTTGACCTGCATACAGATTTCTCAGGAGGCAGGTAAGGTCATCTGGTATTCCCATCTCTTGAAGAATTTTCCACAGTTTGTTTCTATCCATGGGGTTTCAAAGGCTTTGGCATCATCAATAAAGGAGAATTAGATATTTTTCTGGTATTCTCTTGTTTTATTCTGATGATCTAGAAGATGATAGCAATTTCGTCTCTAATTCCTCTACCTTTCCTAAATCCAGCTTGAACATCCTGAATTTCACAGTTCACGTACTGTTGAAGTCTGGCTTGGAGAATTTTAAGCATTGCTTTACTTGCATATGAGATGAGTGCAATTGTGCCATAGTTTCAGCATTCTTTGGCATTGCCTTTCTTTGGGATTGGAATGAAAACTGACCTTTTCCAGTCCTGTGGAGACTGCTGAATTTTCCAAATTTGCTGGCATATTGAGTGCAGCACTTTGATAGCATCATCTTTTAGGATTTGAAAAAGCTCAACTAGAATTCCATCACCTCCACTAGCTTTGTTTTTAGTGATACTTCCTAAGGCCTCCTTGACTACACATTCCAAGAGGTCTGGCTCTAGGTGAGTGATCACACCATCGTGATTATCTGGGTAATGAAGATCTTTTTTGTATAGTGCTTCTGTGTATGCTTGTCACCGCTTCTTAATATCTACTGCTTTTTTAGGTCCATGCCATTTCTTTCCTTATTATGCCCATCTTTGCCTGAAATGTTCCCTTGGTGTCTCTAATTTTCTTAAAGAGATCTCTAGTCTTTCCCATTCTATTGTTTTCCTCTATTTCATTGCATTGATCACTTTGCTGTCCTGCTTAAATTTCCAAAGCTCTAGAGTTTAATTCCAGTGAAACTAGTTTTCTCATCATACCCTTGGGAGTTTATGGGTATTTGGCACTTGGATATTTGACATCCTTACTTGATAAGCTATAATATGGCTCTTTTTACTTGAATTTTAATATCCATAGCAGCTTTGATTTTGCCTTATTTAATTTTGCTTCAATCTCTGGTATTTATGTTTTCTCTTATATTATGGATCTTGTTCCTAATACTATGAGATCATGGCATCTGGTCTCATCACTTCATGGGAAATAGATGGGGAAACAGTGGAAAAAGTGTCAGACTTTATTCTCTGGGCTCCAAAATCACTGCAGATGGTGACTGCAGCCATGAAATTAAAAGACGCTTACTCCTTGGAAGAAAAGTTATGACCAACCTAGATAGCATATTCAAAAGCAGAGACATTACTTTGCCAACAAAGGTCCATCTAGTCAAGGCTATGGTTTTTCCTATGGTAATGTATGGATGTTACAGTTGGACTGTGAAGAAGGCTGAGCTCCGAGGAATTGATGCTTTTGAACTGTGGTGTTGGAGAAGACTCTTGAGAGTCCCTTGGACTGCAAGGAGATCCACCCAGTCCATTCTGAAGGAGATCAGCCCTGTGATTTCTTTGGAAGGAATGATGCTAAAGCTGAAACTCCAGTACTTTGGCCACCTCATGCAAAGAGTTGACTCATTGGAAAAGACTCTGATGCTGGGAGTGATTGGGGGCAGGAGAAGAAGGGGACGACAGAGGATGAGATGACTGGATGGCATCACTGGACGTGAGTCTGAGTGAACTCAGGGAGTTGGTTGTTGGACAGGGAGGCCTGGTGTGCTGCAATTCATGGGGTCTCAAAGAGTCGGACACGACTGAGTGACTGATCTGATCTGATCTGATCTGATCCTAATACTGTAGGTTAGGTTTTCTGGTAAAGCGGAAACTCTAGTAGAATTAAATGTGTTGCTTTTAATAATGGTGCTTTATTTCACTGTCAGATGACTGACGATACGTGAAAAAGGAACAAAAAATAATGCAACATGATTCTTGATCATTAGTAGAACTTTGAATATGTACTCATAAATAACTCACTATGATGAAGCTTGACTCCTGTATAGGATTGTTGGATATAGCAAAAAATTTCAGTATATTCTGTTAACCTATGTTCCAAAAATGCATTCACATATTTACTCATACTAAAGTAGTATTCTTTGTTTATCTGAAATGCACATTTAACTGAGAACCTTGCACCTTATGTGGCACCTTCAGTAATATACATTATCTATGCTAAAAATAGAAGAATTTATTTTTATTTTTGTAGAATTTTATTTTTATTTATTTTTATAAATTTATGATTTATTATTTTATAAGAATTTATTTTTATAAGAATAGTAAACTTAGATATGGGTTTGTACAAAAAAAAGTTTTGTTTAGCATGATTATAAAATAGTGAGTGCTATTTATAGTGAATAATTTATTTTACAGAAATGTTTTTAAAATTATAGTACATTTTTAGTTGAAATTATCTAAACCTTTTTCTCTAAATAAGCTCTTAAAATAATCATGTAATTTATTTTGACTGATTTTTGCTATTGTAACGTGTTCTGCCTGTCATTATTACTCTGTCATTTTAAGCTGTTTTCAAATTTTTTTTCATAAGAGCTTCCTACTTTTAATTAACTTTGTTTCAATGTATTTTTCTTAATTTATTTTGAATTTTCAGTTGCTTGCTTCTTATCTATTTTTCCTGAAGAGTAGTCACAAATCAACCATATGTTATACTTAAGATAGATTAATACTTTATTGATTGACCACATTAAGGAAGATTTTAATGACATCTTGATAATGTACAATGTTGAATCAGTGACTGCATTTGTCAGTACAAAATTCAATGTAAATATCCTGTGGTAGATGCATGAGAGGCATTTAGTTTCACAAGTATAATTATTAATATATATATATATATATATATATAACAGAACTCTATATATGTTGTTTTCAAAGGGATGGGATAGCTTAAAATCAAGTTTATATTTAAATTAAAATGCAGAAAAATATGGAGTAAAGTGGACACATTTCAAAACATGAAATATAATAAAAATTTACTGTGGAACATTTTCAGGATAGAATGCATATTTGTTCATGAACCATTCAGATTTCAAGAACTTATATATTCAAGGCAAAGTTGTATAAAATGTCAGCAAAAGTCATTGATGTATCAAAGTCACTACACCACCACCACGACCTAGCTCAGCCATGTCCGGCTCTTTAAGACTCCCATGGACAGAAGTCTGCCATACTCCTGTGTCCATGAGATTTTCCAGGCAAGAATACTGGAGTGAGTTGCCATTTCCTACCCAGGGTATCTTCCTGATTCAGGAATTAAATCTGTCTCTTGCATCTCCAGCATTGGAAGATGGATTCTTAACCAACTACACCAACTGCAAAGCCCATAGTCAGTGTAATTATAAGTAATGTCCTTACAGTAATGACTATAAGTGCTTAGTGTGAATTAGGAGTTGGACTTAGCACTTTACCACCATTTCTATGTTTTAGTTTTATTATACTGCTGTGAAACAATATGCCTCCTGTTTTTCGGAAGAATAAACATTAATTTCTTTAAAATCTATTTTTCAACTTAGGAAAAAAGCTAAAATATATATTAAACAAAACTATATTTAAATGTTTTTGAACAACAGTTAATATTTCAGGTACAATTTTTACTATTATCACTCCTTGTTTGTTTGTTTGTTTGTTTTTAATTTTCCTGGAATACCAACTCTTATTAATCCTTTGAAGGGAAATAGAATACTGTGTTTAGGAGATCTGTCTTCTAACACAATTAAACCCACATTTCAACCCTCGTCTGCTAAATGCTAACTGATCTTGGACAATTTACTGTCATGCTTCATTTCTCACATAAGTTTGGATTAACAGTGCTTGAATCATGGGGCTGTTGCAAAGATGAAATAAGATGATATATGAGATACACTTAGTAGCTGGCTTATAGTAATTACTCAATAACTGATGGTAATTATAATTATTTACTTTACCTATCATGAGCCAATTTTTCCAGGTCATGTTTTGTCTCCCTTGTCAACAGCCTTTTGTTTCATTTATATTCCGTTGAAATTGTCTCTCTGCTCTTTCCTCAGTGTTTATCTCAACCTGTTATAAGCGGCCTTTTTGCCTTCCTACAGTCTTAGTTTGTCTATTTTTAATGCTTCTAATCAGCTAAACAAACAGACCATTCTATTACTAGGGGATTTCTTTAATCCAAGACTCATTTTTCTTTGTCTCATTACATAGGCAGGGAAACAAAATGATTGGATCATGTGTTTGACAGTGTAAAAAAAAAAAAATGGGGATTACATTTTCCTCATATGAAAAATATAATTCTCAGTGTTTATCCTTTTAAAAGAGGAAGGGTTGGGACAGATGGGAAATAGGGGGTGGCGGGGGGGACTTACTAAAATTCTCATTCATACAAGGAAGTACCTGGGTTAATTAACACATAATGTGCCATTATATAGAAACCTTAAAGTTTATTCAGTTTTTAACTTGATAAATTAAAAAATAATCTTTAGACTAACTCAAGAGAATCAATGCTCTCTGCAATCCATTTTTCCTAAAACAATTATAAGAATTCAAAAATTGACATCACTAAATTTTTTTGAAAACTGTAACTATTCAATATTTCTCAATAAATTTTATCTTAAGAATTTACCTAAAATTATGCAAGAATATGATGACATATTAGACATAAATATAAAATGTATATATTACTGTTTATGTTCAGAAAGTTGTACAAATATAAGAACCAATAGGAGGCATATTAAAATAGCAACCCTTATATCTGGTAATTTTATTTCTCTTTTAGATATATATAATGCATTGATACCTCCTAACTTTTCTAAAACAAATATGCAATTTTTAAACATTTAGATTATATATTTTGTTTTTTTAAATTTTATTACTGCTTTTTGTTCTTATATATTGGCTCTGGAGGCCTTTGTTGTTGCACATGGGCTTTCTCTAATTGTGGTGAGAGAGTGCTTCTCTCTAGTCACAGTACAGGGGATTCTCATTGCTGTGGCTTCTCTTGTTGTGCAGCACGGGTTCTAGGCATGTGGACTTCAGTAGTTGCAGCATGTGGACTCAATAGCTGTGGCACATGGACTTAGTTGCTCCACAGCATGTAGACTCTTCCAGGGCCGGGGTGGGACACGGTGTTCCCTGTATTGCAAGGCAGACTCTTAATCACTGAGGCACCAGGGAAGCCCTGTGCAGTATTAAAATCAGAAATAGGTAACACTATCAAAAAAAAAAAAAAAAGGAAAGAAAGAAAGAAAATATAGCACAAAGATTAAAAAGATAAATAGAATTAATTATAAGATCATTTCTAAAAAATAATTTTAAAGAGTTAAATTGTTTTTAAAAGAGGAATTAAAAGAAAAATAAATAGTGAGTGTGAAAACAATTCTAAGTTAAGCCTGAAGTGAATGTATCTAACATTATTACTGCTTAGTGTACACTTTTACTTTTTTTCAAAGATAAGGTTAGAAATTAGGTGGAAGAAATGTCAACACACTGAAGGTTGCAAGCTTGTTTTAAAAGGTTGATTAAAGTCCCATCCTTTTTTTCCACTTCCCTTACTTTCAAAATCACTCACCAGGTAGAAGGATAAATTGATTGAGCTTGAGTAAAAGTTATATATTCAAACAAGCAGTAGAAAGTACACATTGATTTTTGAATTATTACTCATTATGTATCTATTATATACATGCTGAAAGAATCTGTTTAATGGCCATGTGCTGTCCATAAGGGGGTTGTACCTTATGTAAAAATTGCCATAATTTTCCAAAATTACTTCCTTTCAGAATTCTTGATACCTTTGTTTGAAACAAATTTGAGAAAACCATGTGTTATCTTCCAGAAGCTAATACATGAATGTCATGAAAGAAGCTATGTCAGGAATGACGGAAATGAGACTGAGGACCTTTGTGTTTCCAGCCCATGCTGTACTTTGGCAGAACTCCATATTAAAACTGTGGCCTAGTCACTGAGTTGCTAAGGATACATAGCTTTCCCTACTAACAAATGATATGTGTTTCATAATATAATCATATATATTAAGTGATTACTTTCCAATCCAAATTCCTGGTTAACAACCTATGAAAGCCTGCATTAATTTTTCCCCTTTGTATTAAAACACCTGATGATATTCCTCCTGGGGGAGACTATTCTGGGTTACTTCACAATCTGTGATTCTGTGTCTTAATTTTAAGAATGCAAAATAAACTGCCTTTTTGCCTCTTTAAAGGTCATATGTTTTCATAGTACCTTTATTAAAGAAGCATTTATTTCACAGTATATTGTATTAATGCCCTTACTTCTTAAAATTGGTGCTTTCAAATTTGAAGAAACATGGCTATTCATGTAATAAATTCCCTATGAGAAAAATGTTAGGCAATGCATCAGTATCACTGTGCCTTTTAATTTATAGATTTTTCCCGAAAGAAACTGCCTCTTGCTTTGTAATTTTTACCTTACTATATAATAATAAATAACATATATTTCAATGTTCTTAGTGTTTTATCTTATTCCTATCATATATGTTTTTTGTATATGACAATTTAACACAATCTAATTTTAGAAAAATAATGTGTGCATTTTCCATGTAAAAACACATATCATTGAACAAAGATAAACCAGCACTTTGTTTTTGTTTTTGTTTTTTTTTTTTAATGTGAATTAATTCTGAAAATGCATTCTTTTCTGGGAATAATCATTGATGTAAAATATTTTAAAGCTTTTGGTTTCCAATGCTAAAAAAAAAAGTCAATTAGTGCAATCATTTCCCCTTAAGTATAATCTCATTTTAAAACGTGTTTTGGGGAATCAGTTGTTTCTATGGTAACTAGAAATTCAAGTGAAATTATAACCTGCTGAAGCAGGATCCATTTGCTCAATCCCATGAAATGGATTTAGAAAAAATACTTCTTAGAAGGCGTGAAGGTATTGGTTTTCTCAAGTAAATTATTGGGGAAAATGCATCTCTTCTTTGTGTTTACTGTGTTATTTTTCATTATTTCAACCAAATTCCAATATAATGTATATTGGTTTAACTAAGAGAACAGGACTTAGAATTTTCTCACTGATGAAGTACATAAAAAATAATACAATCACAGTTTGTAGTTGGGGTTATTGTTGTCACTAAGTCGTGTCTGATTCCTTTGCGACCCCATGGACTCTAGCCTGCCAGGCTCCTCTGTCCATGGAATTTCCCAGGCAAGAATACTGGAGTGGATTGCAATTTCCTTCTCCAGGGGATCTCCCTGACCCAGGGATCAAACTCAGGTCTCCTGCATTGTTGGGCAGATTCTTTACAACTGGAAGACAATTTTTATCTTTACCCCAGCTTCCTTTGGAGTTCTAAACTTTTTCAGCTATACACAAAGGACTCATCACAGATTCAAGAAAGCAGTACAATTTTAACAGTTAAACATGCATACAGTCTACTCAAATGCATAGCATCTTAAATATTTAGAGAACAAAATTAAGCTTAAGTGAGGTTTTCTCTTCTCACTTGAATATAGTAGATTGAATCACCTTTGAGATTCAGGTTTAATGAATGGTTATAACATTGTGAGAGGAGGAAAGATGCCTTACCAGACTGACCTTGGATGAAGAGATGCATAGGCAAAGTCAATCATGTGTCCTGACTTCAGCACAGTGTCCTGGGTCCTGGACATCCTATATTCTGAACTATTGGAATAGCATTTTTTTTTTAACCTTATTATATACAGGTGAATGTATAGTAAGCAGAGAAAACATATAGGGAGAGCACTGGACATTCTTTCTGCATAGTGACTTCTTCAGTTTACTTAAATTTCTATTCATAAGCTTTCAAGCATAAGTTAAGGAACACCCTCAATTCAAATTTTTTATGAGAATTAAATTGATTCAAGATATTTAGCAGGTTGTTATTGATCATTAGTTCTCTATTACAAAACTGTTTCTTCAAACAGACTACTTTTGATTTTAAAGATTCTATTGTAATGCTAAATAAAATTTAATTTGAAAGAATTACTATTCATTAGATGTTTTTCTTTTCTCTACTTGGAAAGAGGTTTACACTAGCTTGTTAATTATTAAATTAGATGTAGTGTTAGAAATATAGTGTGTATATTAGTGTTTGTAAAAAAATTTTATGAACTCTAAAGGCATAGAGATTTTAGTTGACACTTTTTTTACAGTAAAGTAAAATATGAGTCAAATGTATATATTTTTATTTTATATATAAATATGGAATTATGAATACAATGCTCATATTTAAGTATTAAATAATTAAATACTTAAGTACTTAGGCATTTAATAATTAAAACTTATTTTTATGGTATTAGCACATATATATGGAATCTACAAAAAGGGAATAGATGAACTTATTTGCAGGGCAAATGTAGTGAACAGTCTTGAGGACACAGCAGGTAGGGGGAGAGAGTGAGACAAGAGAGTAGCATATTGACATATTTGCACTGGCATAAACAAAATAGATAGCTAATGGGAAGCAACTATATATCAGAGGGGGCTCATTTTGGTGATCTGGGATGACCTAGAGTGGTGCGATGGGGGATTGGAAGAGGCTTAAGAAGAAGGGGATATGTGTCTACATATGGCTGATGCACATTTTTGTATAAAAGAAGCTAATACAACATTGTGAAGCAACATAGTTCAGTTCATTCTTTCAGTAGTGTCTGACTCTTTGTGACTCCATAGAAGCCAGGCCTCCCTGTCCATCACCAAAGCCTGGAGCACGCTCAAACTCATTTCCAAGGAGTCAGTGATGCCATCCAACCATCTCATCCTCTGTTGTCCCCTTCTCTTCCTGCTCTCAATCTTTTCCAGCATCAGGGTCTTTTCTAAGGAGTCAGTCCTTCGCATCAAGTGGCCAAAATATTGGAACTTCAGCTTCAGCATCATTCCTTCTAATGAATATTCAGGATTGATTTTCTTTCAGTTCAGTTCAGTTCAGTCGCTCAGTCGGTCCAACTCTGCGACCCCACTGAACCACAGCACGCCAGGCCTCCCTGTCCATCACCAACTCCCGGAGTTCACATAAACTCACGTCCATCAAGTCAGTGATGTCATCCAGCCATCTCATCCTCTGTCGTCCCCTTCTCCTCCTGCCCCCAATACCTCCCAGCATCAAAGTCTTTTCCAATGAGTCAACTCTTCACATGAGGTGGCCAAAGTCCTGCAGTTTCAGATTGAATAATTTGCAGTCTAATTGCAGTCCATGGGACTCTCAAGAGTCTTCCCCAACACCACAATTCAAAAGCATCAATTTTTCAGTGCTCAGCCTTCTTTATGGCCCAACTCTCACATCTATACATAAGTACTGGAAAAACCATAGATTTGACTATACGGACCTTGGTCAGCAAAGTAATGTCTCTGCTTTTTAATATGCTGTCTAGGTTTTTCATAGCTTTTCTTCCAAAGAGAAACCATCTTTTACTTTCATGGCTGCAGTCACCATCTGAAGTGATTATAGAGCCCAAGAAAATAGTCTGTCACTGTTCCCATTGTTTCTCCATCTATTTGCCATGAAGTGATGGGATTGGATGCCATGATCTTCATTTTATGAATGTTGAGTTTCAAGCCAGCTTTTTCACTCTCCTCTTTCACTTCATAAAGAGGCTTTTTAGTTCTTATTCACTTTCTGCCATAGGGTGGTGTCATCTGCATATCTGAGGTTTTTGATATTTCTCCTGGCAATCTTTATTTCAGCTTCTGTTTCATCCAGCCTGGTATTTTTCATGATGTACTCTGCATACAAGTTAAATAAGGAGGATGACAATATACAATCTTGACGTACTGTTGCTTCTTGACCTGCATACAGATTTCTCAGGAGGTGAGTAAGGTGATGTGGTATTCCCATCACTTGAAGAAATTTCCACAGTCTGTTGTGATTCACAGAGTTAAAGGCTCTAGCATAGTCAATGCAGCAGAAGTAGATTTTTTTTTCTGAAATTATCTTGCTTTTTTCTGATATAACTGATATTGGCAACTTGATATCTGGTACCTGTGCCTTTTCTAAATCCAGCTTGAACCTCTGGAAGTCCTCAGTTCACTTACTGTTAAAGCGTACCTTGGAGAATTTTTAACATTACTTTACTAGCGTGTGAGATGAGTGAAATAGTTTGAGTAGTAGCACTCAAACTTTGCAGTAGTTTGAGCATTCTTTGGTATTGCTTTTCTTTAGATTTGGAATGAAATCTGATCTTATCCAGTCCTGTGGCCACTGCTGAGTTTTCCAAATTTGCTAGCATATTGAGTGCAGCACTTTACAGCATCATCTTTTAGCATTTGAAATGATTAAGCTGGAATTCCATGACTTCTACTAGCTTTGTTCATAGTGTTGCTTCCTAAGGCCCACGTGACTTCACAGTCTAAGATGTCTGGCTCTAGGTGAGTGAGCATCGTGGTTATCTGGTCATGAAGATCTTTTTTGTATTGCTCATCTGTGTGTACTTGCCACTTCTTCCTAATATCGTCTGCTTCTATTAGATCCATCTAATTTCTGTCCTTTATTATGCCCATCTGTGAATGATATGTTCCCTGGTATCTCTAATTTTCTTAAAGAGATCTCTAGTCTTTCCATTCTATTTTTTTTCCACTAGCTCTTTGCATTGATCATTTAGGAAGGCTTTCCTCTCTCTCCTTGCAATTATACTCCAATAAAAAGAATTAAAATTTAATTTTAAGAGCTCATCCTCTAGTGTTCTCCTTCATTGAAATGGCATATAGTCCTCACACCACACATACAACCCCAACTATGTAGAAGCAATTGTGCCCTCGTTCTGTCTGTTAAGACAACTAAAAGATTAAAGGGAGTGGGTAAAGCCAAACCCCAGACAACATGTGTTATTGAAAACCTATCTCACTTCACTGTCTTGAAGATTTTCATGACTTTAGCTTGTTTGCATGTCCTCTTAAGATACTTTTTAAAATTTCTTACCTTATCTATGAGAGCTACTTATGCAACCAATCTTCCTCTCACACTGCCAATGTGAGTGAAAACTATGTTCTAGTGTTCCAGAGAGATATTATTCTTGTCTTGGAGGAAAAGCTATCATCACAGAGATACTTCTCCAAAGTGGCACTTACATGATTCCAAATTTACTCCTCCACATTCTTATTCTTCTTTTTATTATTAATGTTATGCTCTCCCAAGGGCTTAGGTTTTTAGTGTACAGAGTAGAATGCTTTTACCTTACTTCTCAGTTCTTCCTTACTGTGTACTTTCTATGCACTAATAAAGAATATAAACTTCTAAGAGCACAAAAGCAAACAAGGAAAAGGTAAATGTACTAGGATAAACAGTGTATGTTACTCATTAAATTACATAGACAAATAGCTTAAATATGTAACCACATTGAGAAAATGTGCTTTGTGTTTGTATCAATCAGAATATTTAGATTATGTTTTTTCCAGTGGTCATGTATGGACGTGAGAGTTGGACTGTGAAGAAAGCTGAGTGCCGAAGAATTGATCCTTTTGAACTGTGGTGTTGGAGAAGACTCTTGAGAGTCCCTTGGACTGCAAGGAGATCCAACCAGTCCATTCTGAAGGAGATCAGCCCTGGGATTTCTTTGGAAGGAATGATGCTAAAGCTGAAACTCCGGTACTTTGGCCACCTCATGCGAAGAGTTGACTCATTGGAAAGGACTCTGATGCTGGGAGGGATTGGGGGCAGGAGGATAAGGGGACAACATGGAATAAGATGGCTGGATGACATCCCTGACTCGATGGATGTGAGTCTGAGTGAACTCAGGAGTTGGTGATGGACAGGGAGGCCTGGCATGCTGCGATTCATGGGGTTGCAAGGAGTCAGACACGACTGAGCGACTGAACTAAACTGAACTGAACTGAGGTAGCAAATTCTCCCTAAATTTCATGCTTTAAACAATAACCATTTTTGTTTTGTTCAGTCGTTCTTAATTATGCTTCTACAGGTCATCTTGTAAGTCTTTTCTATGTCACTGTTGGTCTCACTCTCTGGCTTCATTATTGTGTTGTTGGAATAGCTGTTATCTGGAAAGTGATATTGTTGTAACACAAGGAAAAGAAAATGGTCTTGAATTGTCAGTTACATATACTGGCCCAGAAATAAAATTATCTGGCCAATTCAAGTCAACCAAGTGGTTTCATACGAATCAAAGAAATTGCCTAGGAGAAAATAAAAACATAGTTGAAAATAGCTCCAAAGGTCACCATAATTGTATATATCAGTGTTAAGTGAGTTCTCATGTTTGTCCTTGTTAAAAAGCATAATCATTTAATGAAATAATCTAAAAATAAATAAACAAAAGTGAATGACTTTGGCAACCCTTAATTCTTAAAAAAAACGTAGACCAACTTAAGATAGGCAAGATATACACAGTTTAATGCAGATTCCATGGAATACAAAAGAGACATAAGAAAATCATCTTAATTAAACAATGCAAAGAAATGGAGGAAATGATAGAATGGGAAAGAATAGAGACCTCTTCAAGAAAATTATGAATACCAAGGTAACATTTCATGCAAAGATGGGTACAGTAAAAGACAGAAATGACAAGGAATAAACAGAAGCAGGAAGGCTTTCTTATCTCTCCTTGCTATTCTTTGGAACTCTGCATTCAGATGCTTATATTTTTCCTTTTCTCCTTTGCTGTTCTCTTGTCTTCTTTTCACAGCTATTTGTAAGGTCTCCCCAAACAGCCATTTTGCTTTTTTGTATTTCTTTGCAATGGGGATGGTCTTGATCCCCATCTTCTGTACAATGTTATGAACCTCCGTCCATAGTTCATCAGGCACTCTATCTATCAGATCTAGGCCCTTAAATCTATTTCTCGCTTCCACTGTATAAGCATAAGGGATTTGCTTTAGGTCATACCTGAATGGTCAGTGGTTTTCCCTACCTTATTCAATTTCAGTCTGCATTTGCCAATAAGGAGCTCATGAACTGAGCCACAGTCAGCTCCTGGTCTTGTTTTTGTTGACTGTATAGAGCTTCTCCATCTTTGGCTGCAAAGAATATAATCAATCTGATTTCGGTGTTGGCCATCTGGTGATGTCCATGTGTAGAGTCTTCTCTTGTGTTGTTGGAAGAGGGTGTTTGCTATGATGAGGGTGTTCTCTTGGCAAAATTCTATTAGCCTTTGCCCTGCCTTATTCCATATTCCAAGGCCAAATTTCCTGTTACCCCAGGTGTTTCTTGATTTTCTACTTTTGCATTCCAGTCTCCTATAATGAAAAAGACATCCTTTTTGGGTGTTAGTTCTAAAAGATCTTTTAGGTCTTCATATAACTGTTCAACTTGAGGTTCCTCAGCATTACTGCTGGGGCATAGGCTTGGATTACTGTGATATGGAATGGTTTGCCTCGGAAATGAACAGAGATCATTCTGTCGTTTTTGAGATTGCATCCAAGTACTGCATTTCAGATTCTTTTGTTGACCATGATGGTTATTCCATTTCTTCTAAGGGATTCCTGCCTGCAGTAGTAGATATAATGGCCATCTGAGTAAAATTCACCCATTCCAGTCCATTTTAGTTCACTGATTCATAGAATGTTGAAGTTCACTCTTGCCACCTCCTGTTTGACCACTTCCAATTTGCCTTGCTTCATGGACCTAACATTCCAGGTTCCTATGCAATATTGCCCTTTACAGCATTGGACCTTGCTTCTATCACCAGTCACATCCACAGCTTGGTGTTGTTTATGCTTTGGCTCCATCCTTTCATTCTTTCTGGAGTTCTTTCTCCACTGATCTCCAGTAGCATATTGGGCACCTACTGTCCTGGGGAGTCCCTCTTTCAGTATCCTACCATTTTGCCTTTTTATACTGTTCATGGGGTTCTCAAGGCAAAATACTGAAGTGGTTTGCCATTCGCTTCTCCAGTGGACCAAATTCTGTCAGACCTCTCCACCATGACCTGCCCACCTTGGGTGGTCCCACACATGGCATGCAAATTTGGGTTGATAAAGGACAGGAATGGCATGGACCTAACAGAAGCAGAAGATATTAAGAAGAGGTGGCATGAATACACAAAAAGAACTGTGCAAAAATATCTTCACGACTAAGATAATCACAGTGGTGTGATCACTCACCTAGAACCAGACATCCTGGACCATAAGGTCAAGTGGGCCTTAGAAAGCATCACTACGAACAAAGCTAGTGGAGGTGGTGGAATTCCAGTTGAGCTATTTCAAATCCTGAAAGATGATGCTGTGAAAGCACTGCACTCAATATGCCAGCAAATTTGGAAAACTCAGCAGTGGCCACAGGACTAGAAAAGGTAAATTCTCATTCTAATCCCAAAGAAAAGCAATACCAAAGAATGCTCAAACTACCGCACAATTGCACTCATCTCACATGCTAGTAAAGTAATGCTCAACATTCTCCAAGCTAGGTTTCAGCAATACCTGAACCGTGAGCTTTCAGATGTTCAAGCTGGTTTTAGCAAAGGCAGAGGAACCAGAGATCAAATTGCCAATATCCGCTGGATCATCGAAAAAGCAAGAGAGTTCCAGAAAAAATAAAACATCTATTTCTGCTTTATTGACTATGCCAAAGCCTTTGATTGTGTGGATCACAATAAACTGGAAAATTCTTAAAGAGGTGGGAATACCAGACCAACTGACCTGCCTCTTGAGAAACCTATATTCAAGTCAGGAAGCAACAGTTAGAACTGAACATGGAACAACAGACTGGTTCTAAATAGGAAAAGGAGTACGTCAAGGCTATATATTGTCACACTTCTTATTTAACTTTTATGCAGAGTGCATCATGAGAAACGCTGAGCTGGAAGAATCACAAGCTGAAATAAAGACTGCCAGGAGAAATATCAATAACCTCAGATATGCAGATGACACCACCCTTATGGCAGAAAGTGAAGAGGAACTAAAAAGCCTCTTGATGAACATGAAAAAGGAGAGTGAAAAAATTGGCTTAAAGCTAAACATTCAGAAAACTAAGATCGTGGCATCTGGTCTCATCACTTCATGGGAAATAGATGGGGAAACAGTGTCAGACTTTATTTATTTTGGGTCCAAAATCACTGCAGATAGTGATTGCAGCCCTGAAATTAAAAGACACTTACTCCTTGGAAGGAAAGTTTTGACCAACCTAGATAGCATATTCAAAAGCAGAGACATTACTTTGCCAACAAAGGTCTGTCTAGTCAAGGCTATGGTTTTTCCTGTGGTATGTATGCATGTGAGAGTTGGAGTGCAAAGAAAGCTGAGCGCAGAAGAATTGATGCCTTTGAACTGCGGTGTTGGAGAAGACTCTTGAGAGTCCCTTGGACTGCAAGGAGATCCAGCCAGTTCATTCTAAATGAGATCAGTCATGGGTGTTCATGAGAAGGACTGATGCTGAAGCTGAAACTCCAATACTTTGGCCACCTGATGCGAAGAGTTGACTCACTGGAAAAGACTCTGATGCTGGGTGAGATTGGGGGCAGGAGGAGAAGGGGATGACAGAGGATGAGATGGCTGGATGGCATCACTGACTCGATGGGCATGAGTTTGAATGAATTCCAGGAGTTGGTGATGGACAGGGAAGCCTGACATGCTGTGATTCATGGAGTCACAAAGAGTCGGACATGACTGAGAGACTGAAGTGAACTGAACTGAAACAGAAGCAGAAGAGATTAAGAAGAGGTGACAAGAATATATACATGAACTATACAAATAGTAATAAAATGACCCTGAAAACCACAATAGTGTAATCACTGACCTAGAGCCAGGCATCCTGGAGATCTAACTCACGTGGGCCTTAGGAAGCCTTACTATTAACAAAGCTAGTGGAGATGATGGAATTCCAGTTGAGCTATTTAAAGTCCTAAAGATAATGCTAATAAAGTGCTGCACTTAATATGCTAGCAAATTTGGAAAACTCTGCCATGGTTACAGGACTGGAAAAGTTCAGTTTTCATTCCAGTTCCAAAGAAGAACAATGCAAAAAAATGTTCAAAGTATAATACAATTTTTCTCATTTTGCAGCTAACAAAATAAGGCTCACAATTCCCCAAGCTAAGCTTCAACAGTATGTGAACCAAGAACTTTCAGATGTACAAGCTGGATTTAGAAAAAGCAGAGGAACCAGAAATCAAATTGACAGCATCCATCGTGTGATAGAGAAAGCAAGGAAATATATATTTTAAAAAAATACATCTACTTCTGTTTCATTGACTATGCTAAAACCTATGACTGTGTGGATAACAACAAAATGTGGAAAATTCTTAAAAAGATAGGAATACCAAGCCACCTTGCCTGTCTTATGTGAAACCAGTATGCAGGTTAAAAAGCAACAGTTAGAACCTGACATGGATAAATGGACTGGCTCAAAATTGGGAAAGGAGTATATTAAGACTGCATTTTGCTTATTTACATTCTATACAGAACACGTCATGTGAAATGCTGGACTGGAATCAAGATTTCTGGGAGAAATATCAACAATCTCAGATATGTAGATGATAACATTGGAATGGCAGAAAGTGAAGAGAAACAAAAAAACCTCTTGATAAGGGTGAAGGAGGAAACTGAAAAATGTGGTTTAAAACTCAACATTCAAAATGTGAAAATCATGGCATCTGGCCCCATCACTTCATGGCAAATAAGCCAGGGAAAGTGGAAGCAGTGACAGTTTTTATTTTCTTGAGCTCCAAAATCACTGCAGACATGAAATTAAAAGACACTTTCTCCTTGTAAGAAAAGCTATGGCACACCTAGACAGCATATTAAAAAGCATTAGAGGTGGGTCATAGAGGATCCTGCTGTGATGTATGTCAGAGAGTGTTTTGCCTATGTTCTCCTCTAGGAGTTTTATAGTGTCTGGTCTTACGTTTAGATCTTTAATCCATTTTGAGTTTATTTCTGTGTATGGTGTTAGAAAGTGTTCTAGTTTCATTCTTTTACAAGTGGTTGACCAGTTTTCCCAGCACCACTTGTTAAAGAGATTGTCTTTAATCCATTGTATATTCTTGCCTCCTTTGTCAAAGATAAGGTGTCCAAATGTGTGTGGATTTATCTCTGGGCTTTCTATTTTGTTCCATTAATCTATATTTCAGAATATTGGAAATAAAAGCAAAAATAAACAAATGGGACCCAATTAACCTTAAAAGCTTCTGCACATCAAAGGGAACTATTAGCAAGGTGAAAAGACAGCCTTCAGAATGGGAGAAGATAATAGCAAATGAAGCAACTGACAAACAACTAATCTCGAGAATATACAAGCAACTCCTACAGCTCAACTCCAGAAAAATAAATGACCCAATCAAAAAATGGGCCAAAGAACTAAATAGACATTTCTCCAAAGAAGACATACAGATGGCTAACAAACACATGAAAAGATGCTCAACATCACTCATTATCAGAGAAATGCAAATCAAAACCACTATGAGGTACCATTTCACGCCAGTCAGAATGGCTGCTATCCAAAAGTCTACAAGTAATAAATGCTGGAGAGGGTGTGGAGAAAAGGGAACCCTCTTACACTGTTGGTGGGAATGCAAACTAGTACAGCCACTATGGAGAACAGTGTGGAGATTCCTTAAAAAAGTGGAAATAGACCTGCCTTATGATCCAGCAATCCCACTGCCTGGCATACACACTGAGGAAACCAGAAGGGAAAGAGACACGTGTACCCCAATGTTCATCGCAGCACTGTTTATAATAGCCAGGACATGGAAGCAACCTAGATGTCCATCAGCAGATGAATGGATAAGAAAGCTGTGGTACATATACACAATGGAGTATTATTCAGCCATTAAAAAGAATACATTTGAATCAGTTCTAATGAGGTGGATGAAACTGGAGCCTATTATACAGAGTGAAGTAAGCCAGAAAGAAAAACACCAATACAGTATACTAACGCATATATATGGAATTTAGAAAGATGGTAACAATAACCCTGTGTATGAGACAGCAAAAGAGACACTGATGTATAGAACAGTCTTATGGACTCTGTGAGAGAGGGAGAGGGTGGGAAGATTTGGGAGAATGGCATTGAAACATGTAAAATATCATGTATGAAACGAGTTGCCAGTCCAGGTTCGATGCACGATACTGGATGCTTGGGGCTGGTGCACTGGGACGACCCAGAGGGATGGAATGGGGAGGGAGGAGGGAGGAGGGTTCAGGATGGGGAACACATGTATACCTGTGGCGGATTCATTTTGATATTTGGCAAAACTAATACAGCTATGTAAAGTTTAAAAATAAAATAAAATTAAAAAAAAAGAAAAGAAAAGAAAAAAAAAAAAGAAAAGAAAAGAAAAAAAAAGCATTAGAGACATTAGTTTGCTGACAAAAATTCACATAGTCAAAGGTATGATTTTTCTAGTAGTCATGCGTGAATATGAGAGTTGAACTATCAGGAAGGCTGAGCACTAAAGAACTGATGCTTTTGAATTGTGGTGCCAGAGAAAACTCTCGAGATCCCCCTGGACAGCAAGGAGATCAAACTAGTCAATCCTAAAGGAAACCAACCCTGAATATCCATTGAAAGGCTGATGATGAAGCTGAAGATCCAATATTTTGCCATCCTGACGTGAAGAGACGATTCACTCAAAAAGACTGTGATGTTTCTAAAGACTGAGGGTGAAAGGAGAAGGAGACAGCAGTGAATGATATAGTTAGATAACATCACTGACTCAATGGACATAAGTTTGAGCAAACTCTGTGAGATAATGAAGGACAGGGAACCCTGCCATATTGTAGTCCTCTGGGTCTCAGACTCGAAACAGCTTAAAGACTGAACCACTACAACAAGGGAAATTTAGTTAATCAAGCAGTTTGAAAACTCAGAGCCATTCCTTCTTCTTGACATGACTCAATAAATTTTTACAAAACATTCATTACTTATTTGGAAAGTGCTATGCAATTTGCTTTGGATAACATCATGATAAAGAAGACTAATACTGCCATCAAGGGCTTTAAGACTGAATGATGTAGAAGATGTATGTAAATAATCTTTATCCTACAAGTCCAATAAAATCACCCTTGTGAAGTCACAAATACCTACTTGAGGTCATGCCTATTGGTCAACTCCTAGTTGTCTTTGTAATAGACCTTCTCCACCTTGTAATACAGCAGTATTATTCCTGCCCTCTTTAAAAAACAAATAATCTATGGCATTTCAATGCTTGAGTCCTTGACAGAAAAAAAGATAATTTTTTCCTTCAGGGCACGAGAATTCCCCCTTTTGGTTTCCTGACTCGAACTGAGGTTTTTATTTGTCAGTCTTGTTTTGTTTTAATCATTTCCCCTTCATAAAATTTTTCTCTGAAAGCACTGCTGACCAAGAGTCAGGCTTGAGAGAGAACAAGATGGTGAAGGAGTAGGTGGACATGGAGAAAATTTCTCTGCACAGATACAACAGTAATACACCTTCAGACACAGAAGTGCATGCAGAACATCAGCTGAGAGTGGACAGGAGTACTTGGCCACCAAAAATGAATATATAGAACCACACAAAACTCAGTAAGATGAAGGAACTAAGGGGGGAAAACAGGAGTGTTAGTAGAACTGGACTGGCCCTTGTCAGGTAGGGGAACTGAAGCATGACTACAAGCCTCACATCAGGGCAGTTGTCTGAGTCAGAGGAGAAACATTTAAGGTTGAGGGTGAAACAGCTGATGTGTGGCAGCCTAAATGGAATGAGAATCAGACAGTCCTTACCAGAGCCATATGTACCTTGGAGAGGGACATAGGTCCCCTAGAAGGCACAGTGCATGGAAACTGAAGTTTAAAGATTATGGAACAATCCCAGGGTGAGGTCTGCTGTTGACTGTGGAGAGACACTGTTTGAGGAGATGTGAGGGAGGAGATTGCAGTTGGAAATGCCTGCAGGGAAAGCCAGGTAGCCATGGAAGCAAGGCAATACTGCTGAGTAATGCATAGTGGGTGGAACCATCACTATAACCTCTCTTCCCACAAGCCAGGATCCACAGCTGAACAATACAGAAGCTGGACCATCAAACGCCTGACACACAAAACTACACAGTGGGACCTCACCTAGGGCGTTCCTTTATGTAACTGATGTGCTGACTACAGAGTAGGACCCCAGCCAGGGGACCCCTCTATGTGCCTGATGTGCTGAATAATAGAGAAAGACCCCAGGGAAGGGAGCCCTCTAAGTGCCTGAACAGGCAGCAGAGCTAGGGAGAAGAATGGCTGAAGAGGTCTTCTGAGGGCCAGCAACAAGAGGCTCAAAAAAATATTCTGATAGGGTCATAACTCCTGAGACTGAGGCAGTCCCTGTTGTGCACACTTGGAGCAGCCAGCGTCACCACAACCCAAGCAGCTGCCCCACCTTCATGCTCAACCATCTCTGGGGTACAGCTGCCACAGGCAAAAAAAAATGTCTTGTGTCTATGTATGCAGGGTCACTTTAGTCATTTTTTGCTACCCTATGGACTGCTACCCAGAGAGACCCAGATCTCTCTGTCACAAGGGTTCTCCAGGCAAGAATACTGGAGTGTACTGGCCAATACTGGTTGCCATGCCGTTCTAGAACATTATATTTTCTGGTGCCCTAGCTACCAACTCCCCTGTGTACCTGGTGCTGCCAGAACCCCTGTGACCTAAGCAGCTGCATCACCTCTACACTCGGCCCTCACTGGGGCAAACCCAAGTCTTCCAGAGCACACTCGGGAGTGAATCCCAGTGAACCACCCACATGCAGATGTGGAAATAAAACCACAATTGAAACCCAGGGGCAGTGTGGCTAAGGAAGAAAACCCAAAACCTTCCCACCACCTATACAATTGCAGATTAAATCCACACAGTCAACTAGGCACTCTGTGTCTATAGAATATATAAAAGGACATTAAGAGCTCCCACAAAAGAAAACACACTAGCTGATAGCTGTGTACATTGGAGGCAAGAATACACAGGAGTAGGACCAGACTAGAATCTGAGCTGTCCCCACAACAGATCCAGAGACTAGCACAGTGCTGGAGGGCATCCTAGAGAGGTGAGGGGGACTGCGACTCCCAGAGGAAAAGGACTCTTACAGCAGTGACTCAAGAAAAACATTTATTCTTCTTATTTTTCACTTGTTTTCTAGATTCTTTTGGATTTTTTTTTTCTTTTTTATCCTCTCCCAGCCCCCCCCACCCCATTGTAGTTGTTGATTTAATTTGCACTATGAAAATAAATTAAGTTTCTGAATTTTTTTCTCAGTCACACTTTTTATTTGTATAAACCTCTACCTCTATTGGAGAAGGCAATGGCACCCCACTCCAGTACTCTTGCCTGGAAAATCCCATGGATGGAGGAGCCTGGTAGGCTACAGTCTATGGGGTCGCAAAGAGTCAGACATGACTGAACGACTTCACTTTCACTTTTCACTTTCATGCATTGGAGAAGGAAATGGAAACCCACTCCAGTGTTCTTACCTGGAAAACCCAGGGACAGGGGAGCCTGGTGGGCTGCCGTCTATGGGGTCGCACAGAGTTGGACACAACTGAAGCGACTTAGCAGCAGCGGCAGAAACATCTACGTTGGTCTTTTGTAGTTCTGTGTAGTTTTCCTTTATTTTATTTTATTTTTTATTTTTCCTTTTTCTCTTTTTAATTTTATTTTTTAATTTTTTAATCCTGTTACAATTTTTTTCTATATTTATTCCTTTGTTGGCTTTTCCCCTTGCAGTTAATCTCTAATGTATATAAATTTTCTTTATCTACCTCTATTTAACTTTGCATATCTGTTTTTTCTTCCTTTTCTTTCCTCACAACATATTTGTTAGTTTTATTTCCATTGCTTTATTCCCTACTTGGTACCATCCTTTAGCTTTGTTTTCCAGTTTGTGCTTTACTTAGTTTTGTTCTTAAATAGCAGATATAATTTTTGGTTTCCTTTGTTCGCCAAGTCAATCTGTTGTGCCTAACTTTTGTTGGACTGTTTTGATATTGCTTATGGGTGTATATGTGTATATTCCATTATTTTAAATATTTTTTGCATGATTTTGTAACTGCCAATTTTCTGGGGTTCGTCTTTGGTTTCTCACTTTTGAGTATGAGTTTTAGTCTCACTTAATGCCATAACAAACCACTTGTGGAATCTTTTTCTTGACCAGCGATCAAGCCCTGAGCCTTTGGAGTGGGAACAGACTCCAATACCCTAGACTACCAGAGAACTACCCCTAGGGAGTACCAAATAGTGAGAACTCACACAAAGGAAACCACCTGAATACAAGACCTGGCATCACCCAGCCACTAGTAGCACCTTGTGCAGGATGCCTCATCTAAACAATGAACAAAACAAACATACAAACCCAATCATCAGCAGACAGGATTACCACATCACTCAGCCTTGCCCATAAAAACAAAAAAACAAACAAACAAACAAAAAAAAAAAAACAAGAGCAACAACAACAACAACAAATAAAACTCAGCACAAATCTCACCCTATGCGAAGCTTACACAAACTACTGGACCAACCATAGGAGGGCAGAAACCAAAATGAAGAAATAATTCAACCTTGAAGCCTGGGAAGGAGGACCTCAAATACAATAAGTAAAAATAAAATAAAAGAATGAAAAAGCAGAGAAATACTACACAAATGAAGGAGCAAACTAGAAACACAGAAGTCCAAATAAGCAAAGAGGAAATAGGCAATCTACCTGAAGAGAATTCAGAGTAATGATAGCATAGATGATCAAAAAACTTGAAAATATAATTCATAAAATGCAAGAATCAATTAATAATGGGCTAGAAGAAATAAAGAATAAACATACAGAGACAAACAGCACAATTACTGAAATTAAAAATACTCTAGAAAGAATCAGTAGCAGAATATCTGAAGCAGAAGAAAGTATCAGTGAGCTGGAAAATAAAATGGTGAAAATAACTTCTGAAGAGCAGAATAAAGTAAAAGGGATAAAAAGAACTAAGGACAGTCTCAGAGACCTCTGGACAATATCAAATGCACCATTTGAATTAAAATTGTGCCAGAAGAAAAGAGAAAATATAGGGTGTGAGAAAATTTTTTAAGAGATTATAGTTGAAAATTTCCCCAACATGGAAAATGAAATAATCTATCAAATCCAAGAGGCACAGAGAATCCCATACAGGATAGACCCCAGGAGAAACATTCCAAGACACATACTAATCAAACTAAAAAAGAAACAAACAAACAAACAAACAAACAAAAAAAAAAAAACAAAAAAACAAAGAAAGAATATTAAAAGCAGCAAGAAAAAAGCAACAAGTAACATACAAGGGAAACTCTATATGCTTAAGAGCTGATCTTTCAGCAGAAATTCTGCAGGCCAGAAGGGAATGGCAGGATGTATTTTAAGTATTGAAAGGGGGAAATCTACAACCAAGATTACTGTACCAGCAAGGATCTCAGTCAAAATTGATGGAGAAATCAAAAGCTTTTCAGACAAGCAAAATTTAAGAGAATTCAGTACCACCAAACCAGCTTTAGAGCAAATGTTAAAAGGACTGATATAGTCAAGAAATATAAGAGAAGAAAATGATCTACAAAATCAAACCCCAAGCAACTAAGAAAATGACATTAGGAACATATGTATCAACAATTAGTTTAAATGTAAATGAATTAAATGCTTCAACAAAAAGACAGACTGGTTGAATGGATACAAAAACAAGACCCAATTGTATGCTGTCTAAAGAAATCCACTTCAGACATAAACAAACATATATACTGCAAGTGGGAGTATGGAAAAATATATTCCATGAAAATGGGAAGCAAAAGAAAGCTGGAGTAGCAATCCTCATGCCAGATGAAATAGACCTTAATATAAAGACGATTACAAGAGATAAGGAAGGGCACTACATAATGACCATGGGATCAATTCAAGAAGACCTAACAATTGTAAATATCTATGCACCCAATGTAGGAGCACCTCAATACATAAGACAAACACTAACAGACAAAAAAAGGAGAAATTGATACTAACACAATAATAGCAGGAGACTTCAACAATGGACAGATCATAAAAATGAAAAATTAATAAGGAAACACAAGTCTTAAATGATACATTAGATGAGATGGATCTCATTGATATTTTCAAGACATTCCATCCAAATGCAGAAGAATGCACCTTTTTATAAAATGCACATGGAATATTTTCCAGCAGAGACCACATCTTGGGTCACAAATCAAACCTCAGTAAATTTAAGAAAATTGAAATCATATAAAGCATCTTCTCCAACCACAATGCTATGAAACTAAATATCAACTACAAGAAAAAAAATACTGTAAACAACACAAACACATGCAGATTAAATAATGCGTTTCTAAACATCCAACAGGTTACTGAAGAAATCAAAAGGGAAATTAAAAAAAAAAAAAAAAGTTCTAGAAACAAACAGACAACTTGACTTTACATCTAAAACAACTGGAAAAGAAAGAACAAAATAAAAAAAAAAAACTAGCAGAAGGAAAGAAATCATAAATATCTGAGCAGAGATAAATGGAAAAAGAATGAAAGAAACAATAGTAAAGATTAATAAAACTAAAAGCTGGTTCTTTGAGAATGTAAACAAAATTGAAAAACCTTTAGCCTGACTTACCAAGAAAAATTATCAAACCCATAAAATTAGAAATGAAAAAGGAGAGGTTACAACAGAAAATGAAGAAATACAAAGGATTATAAGAGATTATTATGATTATTCTGATATGGCAATAAAATGGATAACCTGGAAGAAATGGACAGATTCTTAGAAAAGTTAAGTCTTTTCTAAGACTGAACCAGGAAGAAAGAGAAATTATTAACAACCCAATAACAAGCACTGAAATTGAAGCTGTGTTGAAAAATCCACCCCAAAAAAACAAAAGCCCAGGAGCAGAGTCTGACTTCACAGGAAAATTCTATCAAATATTATGGAAGAACTATGTCTTTCTAAAACTGTTTCAAAAAATTGCAGAGGAAGGAGCACTCCCAAACTCATCCTATTAGGACACTATCATGCTGATACCAAAACTGGACAAAGACAACACAAGAAAAAAAGAAAACTACAGTCCAATATCACTGATGAACACAATTAGAGCAAACAGAATTCAGAAGCACATCAAAAAGCTCATACACCATGATTAGGGTTTATTTCAGGGATGCAAGGATTCTTCAATATGCACAAATTAATGTGATACATTATATTAAAAAAATTGAAAGATAAAAACCAAATGATCATCTCAATAGATGCAGAAAAATATTTTGACAAAATTCGGCACCAATTTATGATTAAAACTCTTCAGAAAATGGGCATAGAAGGAACCTAACTCAATATAGTAACAACCATATATGATAAGCCTACAGCAAACATTATTCTCAACGGTGAAAATCTGAAAGCATTCTCCCCAAGATCAGGAACAAGACAAGGGTGTCCACTTTCACCACTATTATTCAACATGATTTTGGAAGTTATAACTACAACAATCAGAGAAGAAAAATAAAGAAAAGGAATTCAGATCAGAAAAGAAGTAAAGCTCTCACTGTTTGCAGATGACATGATACTGTACATAGAGAACCCTAAAAATAGTATCAAAAAATTACTAGGGCTAATCAGTAAATTTAGCAAACTTGCAGGATGCAAAATTAATACACACAAATCACTTGCATTTCTATATACTAACAATGAAAAATCAGAAAGAGAAATTAAAGATCAATCCCATTCACCATTGCAAAAATAAATAAATAAATAAATAAAATATCTAGGAATAAGTTTAGCTAAGGAGACAAAAGAACTGTACACAGAAAATTATAACACTGTGATGAAAGAAATCAAAGATGGCATAAACAGATGGAGAGATATTACATGCTTCTGGGTAAGAAGAATCAATATTGTGAAAATAACTATACTACCAAACACAATCTACAGATTCAATGCAATTCCTATCAAATCACTAATGGCATTTTTCTCAGAACTAGAACAAAAATTTCACAATTCATATGGAAACACAAAAGACCCTGAATAGCCAAAGCAGTCTGGAGAAAGAAGAATGGAGCTGGAGGAATCAGCCTTCGTATTTCATGTTATACTACAAAGCTACAGTCATCAAGACAATAGTGTACTTGCATTAAAAAAAAATTATATATATATATATATATATATATATATGCCAATGGAGCAAGATAGAAAGCCTCAAAATAAACTCATGCAGCTATGGGCACATTATTTTTGACAAAGAAGGCAAGAACATAAATGGGTAAAAGGCAGCCTCTTCAATAAATGGTTCTAGGAAAACTGGACAGCTACATGTAAAACAATATTAGAACATTTCCTAACACTATACACAAAGATTAACTCAAAATGGATTAAAGACCTAAATATAAGACCAGAAACTATAAAAAAAAAAAAACAAAACAAAACTTAGAGGAAAACATAGGCAGAACACTCAATGACGTAAGTCAAAGCAAGATCCTAATGACCCACCTCCTAGAGTAATTGGAAATACAAGTAAACAAATTGGACCTGATGAAACTTAAAAACTTTTGTACAGCAAAGAAAACTAAATAAGGTGAAAAGATCACCCTTAGGAATGGGAGAAAACAATAGCAAATGAAACAAGTGATGAAATATTAATTTCCAAAATACACAAGCGGCTCATAAAACTCAATACCAGAAAAACAAACAACCCAATAAAAAAGTGGGGAAAAGACCAAAACAGACATTTTCTCCCTCTTCCACTGTTGGTGGGAAAGCAAACTAGTACAGCCACACTAGAGAGCAGTGTGGAGATTCCTTAAAAAACTGGAAATAGAACTGCCATATGACCCAGCAATCCCTCTACTTGCCATACACACCTAAGGAAACTAGAATTGAAAGAGACATATATACCCCAATGTTCATCGCAGCACTATTTACAGTAGCTAGGACATCAATCTAGATGTCCACTGACAGATAAATGGATGAAGAAGTTGTGGTATATATACACAATGGAATATTGCTGCTACTGCTGCTAAGTTGCTTCAGTCGTATCCGACTCTGTGCGATCCCATGGACTGCAGCCTACCAGGCTTCTCCCTCCCTGGGATTCTCCAGGCAAGAACACTGGAGTGGGTTGCCATTTCCTTCTCCAATGCATGAAAGTGGAAAGTGAAAGTGAAGTCGCTCAGTCATGTCTGACTCTTAGCGACCCCATGGACTGCAGTCTACCAGGCCTCCATCCATGGGATTTTCCAGGCAACAGTAGTGGAGTGGGGTGCCATTGCCTTCTCCCACAATGGAATATTACTCAGCTATAAAAAGGAAAACATTTGAGTCAGTTCTAATGAGACAGGTGAACCGACAGCCTATTATACAGAGTGAAGTAAGCCAGAAAGAGAAAGATATGTATGGTATTCTAATGCATATATACAGAATCTAGAAAAATGATACTGAAGAATTTATTTGCAGGACAGCAATGGGGAAATGAGCGACTTCACTTTCACTTTTCACTTTACTGCTTTGGAGAAGGAAATGGCAACCCACTCCAGTGTTCTTGCCTGAAGAATCCCAGGGATGGGGGAGCCTGGTGGGCTGCTATCTATGGGGTCACACAGAGTCAGACATGACTGAAGCAACTTAGCAGCAAATGGGGAAACAGGTATAAAGAATAGACTTATGGACATGGGGAGTGGGGAGGAGGGGGTGAGATGTATGAAGGAGACAGTAACATGGAAATTTACATTACCCTGTGTAGAATAGATAGCCAAGGGGAATTTGCTGTATGTCTCAGGAAACTCATACAGGGGCTTTATATCAACCTAAAGGGGTGGAATGAGGAGGGAGACGGGAGGGAGGTTCAAAAGGGAGGGGATATATGTATACCTATGGCTGATTCATGTTGGTGTTGGTGTTTGACAGAAAACAACAAAATTCTTTAAAGCAATTATCTTTAAATTAAAAATAATTATATATATATAAAGAATTTTTTTTTTAAAGAGTCAGGCTTTCTGTTTTCAGTTTTTTTTTGTTTGTTTGTTTTTGTTTTTGTTTTCCCCTCAATGCCAGGAACAACCCACTCCAGTGTTCTTGCCTGGAGAATCCCAAGGACGGGGGAGCCTGGTGGGCTGCATCTATGGGGTCGCACAGAGTCAGACATGACTAAAACAACTTAGCAGTAGTAGCAGCAGCAATGCCAGGAAAGACCTTCCTTCATAGAAAGGAAAACACACAGTTGAATTATATTGAAGTCACATGTGAGCACATGGTGGAGGGTGGTAAGAGGGAAAACTCTCAGACCTTTTTTTATCTGAAGTCCATATGTTATCAAGATTATAATCACTGAAGATAATCTGATGTATTTTGTCATCATCAAAAATTTGGTGACAAACTTGCAACAAGCCTATCTGTATATCTTGGGAAAGATGTCAGCATATGGTATCTGTTTCATATCCAGGAAATCTTTAGTTTCAGGCACTAGATGATGTGCACATATAGTTACACATATGGTTTTCTATGTTCTTTTGGTGTGTCATATGAGTTTAAAATCCAGTTCCTTGGAGTGTGGCAGCATAAAATTAAGTTAGCAGAATCTGGTAGGGGCCTTTCCAGGAAGTTTAAAGAGGATTCTTCTGGAGATGCCTTTCTAATAAATAAAATCTCCCAGTAGCAAGGTGTCAGGCTTAAGGCCTTCATCCCCCAACAGTGCACTGGGAAAATTTGCTCTGAAAAACATGGATATTTTTAATAGATGTTATTAGTACATTTAACATATTGGAATATCTTTCCTTCCATTGGTTGTTGGTCAAAAGAAGCAGGAGCCAAGTGCACTGGTTTCAACGGGTGAGTTTATGAATTCCAAAAGGATTGGCTCTGAGATTTAGAAAGACCAACTGCAATGTTTTTTGCTAATGTATTCTTAGAGCTTTTAAAATGTTGCCAATTGAAAATGAACAATTATTAGCAATTAAAATTAACTAAACTAGCACATTTGACTAAATTGGAGGGTTGAGGGTAGAAAGCCCAGTAAAAGTGTTGAAAGACTAGATGAGGCTAAATGGTCTATACAAAATTGTACCCAGTCAATAAAAGAGGTCTCGCCATCACAATGAAGTAGAGAGGACTTTCCCAGGTAGGATTTTATTTTTCTTTTCTTTTTTTTTTTTTTTTTTTTTGAATAGATTACAAGGGAATACTTCAGTCCAGTTTGAAAACATACAGACCATGATATATATATATATCTATATATATATATCTCTATATATATTATATATATATTATATATATATATATATATTAGATAGATATATATAATATCTATCAATTAGATAGATAAAGTTGAATGAAATCCATTTGCCAGACCTTGATTTGTTCATTAATCAGATTAAAATTTTAAGGAGCAGTACAAATAGACTGTCTTTAGTTCTACTTCAGAAAACTGGGACAAGTGAGTTAGGCAGCTTTGGAAAGTTTTAATGTTTACTTAACAATATAGATTTGTGGAGGCCATCATTTTGTCAAAAGATTAATAGTTTAATGCATGTAAAAAGTTGAGGCATAGAAATTTAGTCTCCAGTATGGGTAATTTGATCTAAATCCGAGATTTCTCTTTTTATCAAACTAACAATTGTTGAATTTCCAATCTTATTTTTCTTTTCCTGAGCCCAATTGTTGAGCTTCTCTGGACATTTTTTTCTAAATTATCACTTGGGTAACTAACCTATTGAACCATGATAAATGTTCAGCTGCTGTTGGTCTATTTAGGGCATCATATTTTATGGAAATGTCAGCAGTGTCATTATCCTTAGCTTCCAGAGAGTGACATTTATAATATCCTGGAATCTTAATAATAGCTTTAGTGGTAGGTAAAAGTATAGCATGTAATAATTTCCAAACATAAGGAACATTTCAAATTTTACTTCCATTAGAAGTAAGAAAGCCATCTTTCTTCTGAAACATTTGAAAGTCATGAACTGCTCCAAAGGCATATCTATTACATGTATACTATTATGTATACATTATATTATATGTATACATTTTGCAGTTTTGCACTTAGCTAAAGTGCAAGCCTATGTAAGAACATGTAATTCAGCCTGTTTGGCTAAAGTAAACAAAGATAAAGATGCTGCCACAACATCAGAAGGAGTTGCAATAATATACCCAGAACAATATTTGTATGGTAATCTTTTAAATAAGAACCATCAGTGAACTCTAAATCAGAACTACTCAGGGAAGTTTTCTGTAGGCAACTATGAAGAGTCAGAAGGGACTTTGCTGGTGGTCAGAGGCAAGAAGGAAAACAGTTTAAGATTATTAAAATGTTAAACCCATTATGTGAGGACCAGCCAACAAAATAAAATCCTGAAAGTTGAGGTCACTGACTGAGAAATGCTGAGTGTGATGAGAATTTACTAACCCGAAGGGCAGTTGCTATAATGGCTCTAAGGCCATTACAGTGGGCCACTGGGTCCAGTTTCTAGACGTAACACACTATGCGTCTACTTATCACATCAATCTACTTAGACTCCCAGATTGTATGTAATATTTTTTATATTGTTAAGCATGTTTCCATTATGGATTGCAACTGTAGTTATGTATGTATTTTTTGATAGCATATTCAAAAGCCGAGACATTACTTTGCCAACAAAGGTTCGTCTAGTCAAGGCTATGGTTTTTCCCGTGGTCATGTATGTATGTGAGAGTTGGACTGTGAAGAAGGCTGAGCGTCGAGGAATTGATGCTTTTGAACTGTGGTGTTGGAGAAGACTCTTGAGAGTCCCTTGGACTGCAAGGAGATGCAACTAGTCCATTCTGAAGGAGATCAGCCCTGGGATTTCTTTGGAAGGAATGATGCTAAAGCTGAAACTCCAGTACTTTGGCCACCTCATGCGAAGAGTTGACTCACTGGAAAAGATTCTGATGCTGGGAGGGATTTGGGGCAGGAGGAGAAGGGGACGACAGAGGATGAAATGGCTGGATGGCATCACTGACTCGATGGATGTGAGTCTGAGTGAACTCCGAGAGTTGGTGATGGACAGGGAGTCCTGGCGTGCTGCGACTCATGGGGTTGCAAAGAGTCGGATATGACTGAGCGACTGATCTGATCTGATCTGATATATTTTTTGGTCTGGCTCTTGATTATAAAAACTGATAAACATCTTTTGCTATTATAATTATGTAACTATTATTCATTTTAATACCACTGTATTATGATTGATCAACGGAAAACAGTAGAATATGGCTTCCCAGGTGGCACTAGTGATAAAAACTTTCCTGCCAATGCAGGAGCCACAAGAGATGCTGATTCGATCCCTGAATTGGGAAGATCCCCTGGAGAAGGGCACAACAGCCTACACCAGTATTCTTGCCTTGTGAATCCCATGGACAGAGGAGCCTGGCTGGCTCCAGTCCACAGGGTCACAGAGTCAGACACAACTGAAGCAACTTAATACACAGTTCACACACGTCACAAAAGTGAAAGTGAAAGTGAAAATCCCTCAGTCGTGTCCGACTCTTTGCGACCCCATGGCCTATACAGTCCATGGAATTCTCCAGGCCAGAATACTGGAGTGGGTAGCCTTTCCCTTCTCCAGGGGATCTTCCCACACATCACTAAAACTATCAGGTAATAGGAAAACCTATAATCACTTTTCTAAAATCCATATGCACATTAGAATTATCTTGCAATTTTTTGAAAAATACAAATGCCCAGGTTTTTGCTTTTTTTTTTTTTTTTTTCTCCAAAGATCCAGATGTGATTCTGAACAAGCAGGACTTTATGATAATCTTTTGTTTTTTACTTTTTATTTTACTTCTATCTAGTTTGTTTAACATTTCATATTAAGTGATCCCATTTCATTTAGGTTATGTTTCCCAATTTCTTCATCTCTTTTCTTGTTGTTGTTGTTGTTGTTATTCTTTCTTATGCCATTATCAGGTGTAGCAGAAAAGCTTGTGTATACATATATATGCAAATACAATATATTCTTTACAACAAAAAATTTTTGCCTAGCAAAAAGGTTTCCATTTTGGTCACTTGTTTGATGAAGTATGAATAGAATGCTAGATTTCTAATGTATATTAACTCAAAACCTTGATATAGTTCCATTTATTCTGATATTTAGTTTTACACTAAAAGTCTAGAAAGTTTATTACCTTAGTGACTTAATCTGACAGAATTAACTCCACCATATAATTGACATTTTTAAAATAGATTAAAAACAGTATTTTCACTTTTGAATATGCTTTCTTTGTAAAGTCACTGAAACTTCCTAATTTTTATTTGCAATGATTTTTTTATGAATGGGAATAAGTTTACACACTGAAAATAATAATTCTCTTTTTAAGCAAATAATTTTATTAACATTGGAAATTTTAAACCAGAAAACATACCCCTGTGCTTTTATGAAATAAGAGTTAAAAACTAATAAGATTTAAATTTCCATTACTTGAGGACTTATTTATTTAATATGGACTTTTTCTTAGTCCCAAGGACCAGGGTACTCTTGTTATTTGGTTGACCTCAAGAGACTCTTGTGTTCACATTAGATTGTTTAAATTATTCAAAGTTTTATCTATGCTTCATTCCATTTCCACTATTGGTTTTATGTTGAAAAACCCTGACTCTGAGTTATTTAAGCATTTTGCAATTGATTTCTTTGGTGATAAATGTGGACTGCAAGTGTGAGCTTTATAATGACTTCCCTGGGGTTTAATGGCTGATGGTTCTTTCTTGATGTATAGCTTGTCAGTTCTAGAGCTCTAGAGAGCTAAGATATTGTCACGGCAACTCTATAAATTTACATTTCTTCATAATATTAAGGAAATCCTAAGACTCATTTTCAGGAAACTTCTCTGGTCCTATTTTCATCTAGTGGTAAAAATCTCAAAATAATAATCCATGCAGAGATATTATAGTTTTGATAGTTTTAAGCCCTTTATTAAAGTTTGAATACATAAACAATGAGTAGAGGAATAGAATAAGTTAGCAGGATATATATACTTAATGCATATGTTTATTATATAATTAAATTAATTAAATATAGTTGCCTATATGTATTCTTTTTTAACATGCCAGGTGTCTGAAACAAAGCAGAAAAAAAAAAAATTGTTAAAAGCTCTTGTGTCCCAAGTCCCACAATGATTAATCAACGATAAAGTTTTCTGATACTTCTTGAAATATATTGTCTTTCCTTATTAAATAAAATCATGCTTTATTTTGTTAGGTGAAGCATCACTGAATATTCCAGAAATAAGAAGTAGATATTAATATTTCATTGTTATAGGTCAAAAATAGAAAAATTTTGTACTGATTTTTAATAAAACTATTAGCCTGGACTGGCAAAAAGCTTTATACTGGGCACTTCTACTTCATATATATTTTTAGATAATTTCAGCAATATTTTTAGCTTATTTTAATTTCTAATAAACCATATTGGAAAATGTTGTGAAGAAATATGACCTCTCATGACTAAACAGCATCTTCCTATGAAGTAAGGGGCTTATTCTTACAATGCAATTTAAAATTCTGTGTACCAATTTTTATTTGTATCAGGAATAATATGGCAAAATGAATACAATATTGTAAAGTAATTAGCCTCCAATTAAAATAAATAAATTTAAATTTAAAAAAAACATAAAAAAAGAAAAAAAATACTAAATAAATTTAACTCATGAGCTTTCCATTTGCAAAAAACATCTTTGCCAAGAAGAAAATTCTTCTCATGGCTGAGAAATGTGTCTTTTGGGAGGAAAGTACAGTATAGTTTGCTTCCTTTTCTAAAACATGCATTTCTAATATGCTGCTGAAGGTTAAAAATCTCCCAATGGAAAAGGACATGATTCTCTTCACTCTATTTAATGCTCCATAGATTTTTCAGAATGAATCTTCTTGAAATTTATTATTTAGTCACCTGTAATTTGAATAAAGTAGAAATATTGTAAGACACATAAAGGTATGAATGAATATAAATGCAGGAGAATATCCATAAAGAAAAAAAATAATAAATGTGAAAACTCAGTAATATTATAGGAAGCTATCAACAATTAAGGTTGCTAATATTTTTATTTCTCAATAAAAGAAAACCATTGTCATAAATATTTTTATTGGCACTTTATAATAGATTTTCCTTAAATGGAAGACATACCCCTAATAGACACAAGCTACTAATAAAATACTTATACAGTTTAAAGGGAAGTATTAAAAAAGCATTATTGTGACTTATAGTTTCAGATACAGCATAAGAAAAGTCTGAACGTAATCACATTGAACATTAGGATAAGAAAAACCTACACTAACTGAAAATGAATTACTTTTCTTGCACTCACCAAAAAACCAAAATTTGTAGGCAAATTGCCAGTCTAAAATATGAAACTTGGATGAATCCAGATCCACTTATGTGGTGGAGGGGTATTATAATAGTAGGTTCTGGAGGGGTTGAAGATGGTGGAGGAGTAAGACATGAACATCGTTTTTCTCCCAAGTACATCAAAAATACATCTTCATGTGAAACAACTCCTACAGAACATCTGCTGAACACTGGCAGAAGCCCTCAGAGTTTGAAAAAGGCAAACTAAACATCACATAAAGTGGTAGGGAAACGACAATAAGAAAATAAAGAAACAAAGAAAATGGAATGGGTCTTGCACTCAGGGAGGGAGTTGTGAGGAAGCGAAAGCTTCTGCACACTCAGAAACCCCCCACACTCATTGGCAAGGAAGGGAGGAAGCTTTAGAACCTCAGAGGGGAGCACAACAAATGTGTGGGAGACAAGGTGGAGAGAATTTGGCACAAAGATCAGTGCCAGTCACCACTTCCCAGCCAAGTATCTGCACACCCATTGGGAGAGTGCAGGCTGGGTGCTGAGGCTCAGGCTTCTGGGATTGGACCCTATGGGAGAAGACTGGGGAAAACTACTGTGAAGATACTCTGAGGTAGCTAGTACAACATAGTCAAGGGAGCCTGTGGAAAAGCCTGGGCCTGCCAGAAAGGCAAGAAATCATTGCTGTGGAAACCCCTAACGCCATAGACCCTCTAATTCTGAGTGCTTCTGAGTGGTCCTCTGAGACCATAAGACCTTGTCTTCACGAGTGCCATAGGTTGGACAAGCTGGCTGCAGTCTAAAACCCCAGTGGTGGGTATGCCTGAAAACCTGCCATTGTCAAGGCTGGCCCCAGGAGGTGGGGAGGAGTTGGGGCTGGGGTCTGCAACCACAGAGTTGGGCATGATGGCCACTGCAGCAGCCACCAAGCTGTGAACAGTCACAGATTACTGCCCACACCTTCCTTGGGCCTATGCAGATTGGCTCTTCCTAGAGACCCAGGACTAGGGCCCAATTCCTCTGGGAGAGTGTACACTCAGCCTCTGACTGTAGCAACATCCAGCAAGTCTCTACTGCTGCAGGTACTCTTTGCACATCCCATTTGATGGATGTAGATATACATCTCTCCTCCAGCCCAACTGAGGAAGTGAACCCTAATAAGCCTCGTCATCCACCCCCTTTTGTCTGGTGAGGAACAGATGCTGGAGTGTGGCCTATAAAGCAGAGGCTGGACCACAACCAAACCAGAACACCAGGGGCTGTGGGACCAAAGAGGATGAAGAGAACACACTCCCACAGCAGCAGGTGCAGGGGATTAAGTCTCTGAAATCAGCTTAAGACTATGGACTTTGGCGGAAATTGTGGAATTGCAAACAAGAACAAGCTGGAGCGAGGCCAGATCTGAGGAGGAGCTGATCCCACAATACCCACAGCAGGCACAGAGACCCTCTGAGTGATATTGCAGGGCTTTCTGAGTAGGCAGATTTACAGGCGTACACTGTGTGACATGGGCAATTCATGTCACTGGATAATATTGTTCTTATTAACATTCTACATATAAAGGGGAAAGTGTTAGTCACTCAGTAATGTCCGATTCTATGACCCCATGGAGTTAAGCCCACCAGGTTCCTCTGCCCATGGAATTCTCCAGGCAGGAACAGTGCAGTGGATTGCATTCCCTTGTCCAGGGACTTTTCCTGACCCAGATATCAAACCTGAGTCTCCTGCATTGCAGGCAGATTCTTTACCATGTGAGCCACCAGGAAAGCCTATCTGTATATGCTGTTTTTATTTATTTATTTATTTAATTTTTGTCTTGCTCCATTGCTGCCCTTTTTATTAACACTTTAATTTTTAGTTTGTATTTACTTTTTTTCCTTTCTTAGTTTTTCATTTTTAAGTAAATATATTATATTTAATTTTCATCCAATTTCTACACCTTTTCACTATATCACATTTCCCCCCATGTTTTAGTTTTTGTATTTTTAATATTCTAGTTTTCAGTGTTTGTATTCATTTATGGGTGCCTTTACTGGTTTGATTACTCTCTTCTTTTATGGTCCCTTGCTTTATTATTTCTTTGCCTTTTATTTTTCCCTTTTGTGAGTTTGTGTGTTCCTGTCTAAATAATGCAGTGTTTATCATTTTTCTTGGGGTTTTTCCTGTCTTTTCCTTTTCCTTTTTCTTTTTCTTTTTTTTTTTTTTTTTTTTTGCCCAACCCCGCATACTGGAGGAATATTTCACAAATAAGAGAAACTATGACCTTGCAGACTGTGGAAAGGAAACCTCAAACACTGTGAAACAAATGAAATAAGAAAAAGAAACATGCAGAAGATTCAGGAGCTTAGTAAAAATCCACCAGATTTAAAAAAAAAAAAAAAAGGAAAAAGAAATTGATAGTCTACCTGAAAAATAATTCAGAGTAATGCTAATAAAAATGATCCAAACCTTAGAAATAAAATGCAGACACAGATACATAGAAAACAGGCACCTATTGACAAGATAAAGAACCATTTAACTAGGATCAAGATGAAATAAAGAACAGACAATCAACAGTGAACAACAGAGTACTGAAATAAAAGATACTTTAGAGGGAACCAACAGTAGAATAACCGAGGCAAAAGAAAGCATAAGGGAAAAGTAAGATGGAGGATAGAATGGTGGATATAACTGAAGCAGAGAAGAATAAAGAAGAAAAGAATGAAAATAAATGAGGGCAGTCTCAGAGACCTCTGGGACAATTTAAGTACACCAACATTCAAATTACAGGAGTCTCAGAAGAAGAAGAAGAGAAAAAGAAAGTATAAGAAAATATTTGAGGATATTATACTTGAAAACTTCCCTACCATGAGAAAGAAAATAGCCACTGGAATCTAGGAAGCCCAGAGATTCCCAAATAGGATAAACTGAAAAAGAAACACATCAAAACACATTTTAATTAAACTAACAAAAATGAAACACAAATAAAAATATTAAAAGAAGCAAGGAAAAGGCAACAAGTAACTTACAAGGTAATCCCAGTAAGGTTAACAGGTGATATTACAGCAGAAACTCTGTAGGCCAGAAGGGAGTAGCAGGATAAACTTAGACTGGTGGGGAAAAAAAAAAAAAAAACAAAAAAAAAAACAAAAAACTACAACCAAGATTACACCAGACAGCAAGTATCTCATTCAGATTTGACAGATAAATCATAAGTTTTATAAATAATAAGTTAAGGGAATTCATCAAGACCATGCCAACTCAACAACAAATGCTAAAGGAACTTCTCTAGATAGGAAACACAGGAGAATGAAAAGACTAATAAAAACAAACTCAAATCATAAAGTAAATTAAAATAATATCATATATATCAGTAATTACCTTAAATATAAATTGATTATATGCTCCAAATCAAAAGAAAAAACTGGCTAAATTTATTCAAAAGTATGACCACTAATTGTGCTGTCTACAAGAGACCCATCTTAGACCTAGGGACACATATAGACTGAAAGTGAGGGTCTGGAAAAAGATATCCCATGCAAATGCAAATATAAAGATTGTGGGAGTAGCAATAGTCATATCAGATAAAACAAACTTCAAAATAAAGACTGTTGCAAGAGACAGGGAAGGAAATTTCCCTATATGCTAACAACTATAAAAGGGGAAATAAATTGTAACACAAAAATAGTGGGAGATTTAACATGACATTCAAACCAATAGGCAGGTCATCCAGACAGAAAATTAACAAGGAAACACAATACTTAACTCACACATTGGACAAGATACACCTAATTG